>NC_041811.1:10176757-10497413 GCF_900964775.1 Scleropages formosus
TGATAAACAGATTAATGATGGACCTGAAATGCCAAGATTCGTTATTTGAATGCATGAAAATTCAACTGCGGTTTATTTCAAACTTCTCTGTGAGCATAACTTTATGCATAATATTTATCCATTATGCAGTCTGTTTTGTAAATTATTAATATATGTAGGTTATGTGATAAAAGGGCAACTAAATTGATAAATTCTAATTTTGCCATGTGATCCTTTGCAGATATTTAAGTTTTCTGAACTGGACATGATGAATTTGAGCTCAGTGTTCCTGATCTTCACTGGTAAGTGTGTGTGTGTGTGTGTGTGTGTGTGTGTGTGTGTGAGAGAGATTATTTATCTGGAGGTGCACTAACACCATTGAACTGAGGAATAACTGAAACTTAAAAAAAGTTGTTGTCCGATTACTATATTGGATCCCCCCCCCCCCCGATCTAATGAAAATAAACATGGAAAAACTCTCTCTACCAAACTCTTGGAGCTGATGTCTGATCGTTCAACTACTTCAGTACTTGGTAGAAAAGAGTACAACATGAGGATGTGTATAAGTTCTCCACAGCCTGACTAAAATGTGTTTTACTGTGGCATGAACTAACAACTGCTAACACTGCTGGAGAATGTGCTTTTGATTGACTGTTACACAGTTCAAATCACGTTAAACAGAATGTGCGTCACTTAACTTTTGTATGAATTATTTTCCACTAACTATTTCTTCGATCCCTTTTCCTTTTAGTAAGCTTTTATTGTGATCAGAATTAATAAAGCGTAATCAGTTGTCACAGTCAGGTTCCCGGTGGTCTGGAACTTATACCAGGAGCATAGGGTACAAAGCTAGTCAAGGATACAGGTTGGACAGGATTCCAGTCCATCACAGGGTGGTTCTTCATTGTGAACACAAGTCCTTTCGGACCTGAGAATTGAGTTATTCATAATGATCAGTTGAAATAACATGTATAATGAGCAAAAACCTAGACTCTTGAGCTATGAGAGTGTTTCCCCCCCCCGTGGTAAATATCTGCCATAGGATTAGCAAATACCGCACAGAGTTCTAGCATGTGACGTGAATTTTTGTCACTCTATTGTAACTGCAGTATAATAAGTACAATAATCACACATGATCTGATTGATCCTGAAGTTTAACATTAGTCCGTCTCTGTCAATTCATTCAAAACGTTTCAGTGGCTTTCAGTGCCAGCCTTGTAATTAACTGTGCAAAGTGGTCAGTTACATTCCTTGGATTGTTTCTTTGTGTGAATGATACTGTTTCCAAGTTCTACAGTGTTGGACTTGTTGAGGAGCTGGAGGGCACTCTTTCTTTTCTGGTACCTTCTTTTAATTTCTTAATGGCTGGGGAATATTTGCCATTGAATAAATTATTCTAATTGATTCCATCTGCCATCTTTCTGAGTTTTGGTTTTGTCATGTAAAGTTCAGGTCCTGCTGTGATGTGCACTGGCAGCAAATGGTTGTAGTGGACTGAGCGACTGAACTTCAGATGGGAGCAGAGCAGCCGAGCGGTTCTCTCTCGATCGAGGTGGCTGGTGCTCGCACCTCGGTGTTCTGAGCCCGCTGACGGAGTTGTTTATAACACATTGTAAATAAGAAAGGCTGATGAAGAACCATGACCCAGAGTGAGACCAGGCTGTCTGTACTCATCTCCACCCTTTTTACCGCAAGCATCATACGAAATTCACTAATATGCAAGCATGTAACTGTAGCAATAAGAAATAGAAGCATAACTAAGAAATTTAAAAAAACAATAAGTTGTCTACGCTACATTAACACGTAATTCTGGAGGTGGAGGATGATTAAGAGGCAGTGCTTTACTGATGGCCCACAGGTGGTAGATATAGAAGTCAGAGATCTTCTTCTGTAGCTTGTTTGCCTTCGCTTTGGTTCTTTTATCCAAAGCGACGCACATCTCAGCAAAAGTATAATTTATGCATTACCTTAAGAGAAAGAGACATAGCTGCAGACATGAAAGTCTCATGTAAACCTAGTTTGTTAACCTTCTAACCTTGCTAACCTTTGTTGCTGTACCTTCACTCTTGAAAAAACAGCATTTACGGTTCTGGATTGGTGTGTGTCAGCACTTTGGGTTGGGGTTCGGCATTAGAATTGACATATTAGCAGTTTGTTACTCAGATCCTTGTAAGTTGTCAGATTCACTCTGTATGTGCATGCATATACTTTACCTACTGTACTTTATTAAAAAATGTTCCTCCCACCCCCATCTCCAGGGTTTCTAGCTGAACTCTTTGCATCGCAAGTTGTGTCCCTGAAAGGCACTGCTGTCTTGTTCTGCTATAGAACACAAAACACTCCAGCAGAGCAGCAAGATGTGATCTGGAGGATAGCTGAAGGCCAACTTGTTGCCCAGTGGTCCCGGGGGCGGTTCACAGCAGGCCCTGGGTACGAGGGCAGAGTCCAGCTCTCTGAGAAAGGGATAGAGGGTGGAAACTTCTCTTTAACCATCTCACCTGTTGAGTACAATGATGAAGGTTCATATGACTGTTTCACAGGGTTTGATCATCTTGCTGTGGTGACACTAGGTGTTTCTGGTAAGTTTTTGTCCTTTGTATTACAAGCTCAGGTTCTGTCACTTATTTGTAATGCCAGTATTGCATTAATTGGTGTATTTAGTAGCTTTTTTTGTTTTTTTGCTATACAGTGGTTTATTTTTTTAACTGATCAATAACCTCAGTAATTTTTTTAGATTAGATTGCAAATCTGTGTCATGTTCTTAAGTGGAGAACTTACTGTGGTAAAATATCCACCTGTGTAAATGGGTAATAACACCGTAGGCTCTGTAGCTTATACTGAATAAAGTACCTGCTAAGTACATAAATATTATAAAGGATAATTTGTACTAAAATTGTACACTTCTAATTGTAAGCTTGTTGTGTTCTTTACAGCAATATTTACATGTTTTATTTATCATTACTGTCTGTTCTGTCACTTTCTCAGTGTCCACAGACAGGAATATCACTGCACAGGTTGGGGACCCTGTCACTCTCCCCTGCTATGCCAACGTCGGCAAACAGGCAAATCTCAGTCATCTTAACATCCGCTGGGAGAAAGATGGACAGACTGTGCTGGATATCCAGTCTGGTACAGGCTCCGGCTTCAAGAACAGAGTCAGTTTGTCTCCAGACCGTGTTCGTGTGGTGACCTGTCACTGACCATCAGCGCGGTGCTTTTCTCGGACAGAGGAGCTTACCGATGCTTCTTCAGCAATGATATAGGGACACCTGAAGGGATTAGTCTTTCTATTGCAGGTAAATATACAAGGGTCTGTCAAAGCCTGAGAAATGTTTTCCCAGGTGCACTGTATTGTGGAGCTGATACATTATTGCAGTTTCCTTCCTCAGAGGTGCAGGTTTCTTGAGCTCTAACTATGTGTGATACGTTTGACTCTATAGAAGTACAAGATCCAGATCATCAGTGTTCTTAATCTAACATTTTTTGAAGACCAAAGGACATATTTCACCCCGTACAGGTCCTGCTGCTGTGGTTATTGGTCATTTATCGAAATATTCAATCACTTCACCAGCTGCTGACCTGATAACCTCCATCTGTGTTCCCTCAGGCCGTCAGTCAAACATCACCATCCAGTCACCTGAGTCCCTCTTCCTGCCGCTCCACACTAAGGAACCAGTCCATGTTCTCTTCAGTTCTGGTGGCTGCACCAGTGTGTCTGTGTGTACTGTGGAGGGAGATTCTGTAGACTGTGGACCTCAGTACCAACACAGGGCATCTGTCCACAACTCAACTCTGATGCTGGAATACACAACACCAGCTGACAGTGGTGTGTACAGAGTGATGGACAACAGGACAAATGACACCATCAACACTGTATCTGTCAGTGTTACTGTTTCTCCTACAGGTATTGTTACTGTAACTTCATTTGAATTTTGTTGCTGCTGTTTTTATCCATACATCTGTTAAAATTTTATTGAACAGCCTCTTTTTTTTTTTTTTTTTTTTTTTTTTTTTTTTTTTTTTTCCCCTCTCTCTTTTACAGTGCTGTTCCCGCTCCTTTCTCTGTTGCTGCTGCTGGGGGCATGGTGTTGTTATGGATGACGGTACAAGAGTTCAAGAAGAAGAAGATTACGCAGATACATAAACTGTATCTGCTCTTCCTGGTTGTGATGCTGCTGCTGAATCTGGTGCTGGTGGCTCTCTCAGTGACAGTGACATTTAAACCTGGACATAAGGAACTGTATGTGACACTGGGTGCGGGGCTGGGGCTGGGGCTGTTCCTAGTCTTCAAGATGGTTTATAATGTCTATGACTTGTGAAAAAGTTAGTCAAGATCAGGAAGGAGAAGACTCTGTGGGGTACACTGAAGCTGGTTTTGCTGGTGTTGCTGTTGGTGCTTTTAGTGACAACGATAATGTTGCCGCAGCGGAAGTGGCTAAATTGGATCCCATTCCCAGTGCTGGGTCTGTTTATGATCTTGCACGTGATGATAATATATAAGCCACTACAGTATTTCCAGGAAGTGATGAGGACAGTGCAGAAAATTGAGAACAGCAATTGGTACGAACAGCTGCAAGAACTACATGCGGGACTGTAGTGCCATTGATCCTGCTGCTGTTGCTGTGGGTCGTGGAGTTGGTGCTTTCAGTTGTGTTGGCGGTTAAGGAGTTGGGGAAGAATTCATTTAGGGTTACTGTGGGGCCTCACTGTGGGGGATGGGATCTTGATAATGTTGTTGTTCTTGTTGTGCCTCCATGCTGGTTCCTGAGGGTTACCTCACAATGTCAATGTATTGCATATAGTGACAGGATCTTAATACTCATCTCAATATGAGAAGCAGGGCAACTCTCATGAAAACAAAACAGACACAGAAAGCAGTGTTTCTCTCAGCCAACCATCAACTGAGCATAGATTATCCTGAATATATACACCAGCAAACCAGAACAGTTACTGTCTGAAGGATCAACGGTCAAATACCAAAGTGTAACACTGTATGGTACTATGAAATCTTGCACCTTTTTATATTAAGTTTGATCAGACCTTTTGTCTGTTCACAAAAATGAATCTGAGAGGAAAAACAGAATTTATTTTTTTTGGTGTGGAAGATAAATAATTGTGCACATTGGTATGAAAAGAGCTGTCCTTTCAGTTTGTAGCAAGAATTGCAACTAGATGGTCCCTGTAGCTGTTGGCCAGAGTCTGCAGTCACGTTTTCACGCTGTGACTGTCTACTGCTACAGCTGTGTGTTTTTGTAGGAGGCCCTTGCAGAGAACTGTCAGTCTTGAATTTGAACAGTTTTCACCAACCATTACATTATTGTGAGTTGGTGGCCGGAGCTGGACAGGTGCAGATACCAGTGTCCTGAACAGCACAGGAAGACAGAGTGGAGGTCCAGAGGAGTTCGGGAACGAGGCCATGGTGAATACAGATTCATCACCTGGACGCCTGTTGTGACCACGGATTGTTGACGCACATTCAACTCGTGAGCAGCTGTTTGTAGCCTTAACCTGTACTTGAAGTGCACATTAGTATAAGGTGCCTTTTTATAGTTTCAGCTGTAGAAATGTAGGAGGGAGCTGAAACTTGACAAGTTAGTGTGAGTATTAATGTGTGTCAGGAATGGGGGGGGACAATGTCCTGTCTGTGTGTAATATGAGCGCTTATGTGTTACACTATTTGTAGGTTTTAAGTGCTTGTGTGGAGTGTGTGCTGTCTGTATAAGCATTCCTACTGGATGGTGCTGGAAGATGTCATGGACGTATACTTTAATCATTTTGTTTGTTCTGCTGCTGGTTTCTCAGGGTTACCTCACAATTTCAATGTATTGTATACAATGACAAGTATCTTAATATTGAGATGATATTTATATTGCTAAATTTTAAATTAAATGTTTTTCAATAAAAGCCTGATGCTTGTCATACTTTGTTACCCTACTGATGCTCCTACTGTTACTCAAAGTAAAGTATCTACCCTAAGTTAATTTGGTAAAAATTAGCCAGCTGTATAAAATGGGTAAGTCATTGTAAGATGCTTTGGAGAAAGTCAGCTAAATATATACAAGAAATGTAAAATACAGGTGTATATAGTTTCACTGTTCAGTTTTGTTTATATATTTATAAGGTCACTGCAGCCACTCAGGTCTTGATCAAATCTTCAGATTGCTTCAAATGCTCTGACAATTATTTTTATGACAATGAAATTAGTGTCTTTTACCTCATTAATATACAATAGCTGCTAGGAGTAGAAGACAAAAACACATATTTGCTCTTGTCAACGTCTGACTCTTAAGTGACGTGTCATTCACTGCTGCAACTAAATTTTGTGAGATAATTTAGATGAGGGTTTATTGAGTTAAACAAAACATGAGGAGAAAGTTCAGTGGTATTGTAAAGTATCGAGTCATAAATTTAGATATGTTGTAGTGAAATGCAGCAGTGTCTTATCTGGGAAGTGACCAGATGTGTTTAAAACCACACTTTATGTTTTGTTTAAAAAAAAAAAAAAAAACCTCCATCACACATAATAAACCAAGTGAACAAACCAACACTACCACTAACTAAAGGGGGGAAAAAGTTGGTAAAAGAAAAAACAATCACACATGAAAACAAATAACAGCAACACTAAACACAAGTTTACTCAGTCCATGCGGAGTTTGTAGGTTCCTCCCATGTCTGTGTGGCTTTCCTCCAGGTGCTCTGGTTTCCACCGACAGTCCAAAGACATGCTTTTCAGGTTCCCCAATAGTGTCTGAGTGACAGAGAGTGTGTGTGTGTGTGTGTGTGTGTGTGTGTGTGTGTGTTCTCCACTGATGTATGGATGAGTGACCCAGTGTAAGCAGTGTATCTAGCAGTGTAAGTCACCTTGGTGAATAAGGTGTGTGAGCTGATAACACTATATAGCGTTCATTGGAAGTTGCTTTGGAGAAAAGCATCTGCTAATGCTTACCGTCCAAAGCCTGTCCACTGCTGCAACGCATCCTGTTTTCCATACTGTGACTGAACTTGAATTTCTGCACCTAGCTGGAAGCAGCTACCCTCAGTGAAATATATAAATCCAGTAGTTGTGGAAACATATATTAAAACTGGATTGATCCAGAACTGTGGAAAAGTATTTGCCACATTGCCATCCATCATCAACCAAGGTGGGATTGCACTGAACCAGAGCCTTACCCAGCAACACAGGCCACAGCACACCAGTCTGGCACCAGGCACTGCCCAAAAGGGCTTGAACCACAGACCTGCCACACAGCAGACGCTGGCTGAACCCACTGCATCACCACATCCTCTATACTGCATTGTAATTTTTTCTATTTTTGACATTTAGAATTGTATATTAATGGAGCTGAGGGAGGAGGGGAAAAAAGACTGCTTTTATTTCCTTGATGTTGGAGATAATGAGATGTGTCTTTGCAGATGTGAGAGATAACTGCCCCTTCTCAGTCAATGACTGGTTCAACCACAAGTGCAATAATTGCAACTAAGCAATAGTTTCAGCTGTAGAAATGTAGGAGGGAACAAACTTGACAAGTTAGTGTGAGTATTAATGTGTGTCAGGAATGGGGGGGGGGCAATGCCGTATTTGTGTAATATGAGCTCTTATGTGTTACACTATTTGTAGGTTTTAAGTGCTAGTGTGGAGAATTTCCATGTATCAAGCTATGACTCTTGTTACTAATACAGTTTACATTGTGGTCTGGTGCTTTGTGCTTCTGGAGTTTCATCCTGACCATCGTGGCCCTGTATTGAAACAATGGTGACTAATACTGAGAGGAACAGATTTAAAACATATCTGTACAACTGGGACAGAAGTGCATTTGCACTTCTCCTGGCAGCACTCATGTACTGCATCACCTTGGTAAAAAGTGCAAAATTGTCATCAATGTCCGTTTTCATCATCGCAAACCATTGTTGCTGTTGTGGGAAATTTGGCGTTTGGTTTCTTTGCTTGCTGCAAGGACAACAAACTATTTTATTTAATACATCAAATCAAATTAGTAGCCAAATTTCATATCCATAAATGCAAATTATCTCGTAAGAAAGCTGACTTTATCAATCAGTACATTGCTACCATCCAAAACTCGGTTTTTAAAAACAATTGAAACTATTACATCTCAGACAACACTCAGCGAACGGAGTGATCATAAAAACATCATAAATTAATTTGTACATCAATATCATCCCTAACGCCTCCTGAGAACTTCCATATATACTCAAACATTTAATCATAGTAGTTCATACACCTCTAGACATTTCTCTAAAACTGATCCACACAGATAAACACCAGAATAAATGAAAAATAAGAAACACAAGAATAGATAACTGATTTAAAACACCCTATATACCTACAGACTGGCTCCACACACCCGTCTTTGCAGGAAACAAATGAGAAAATTTTGTTTTCCATTTGTTTTGTTTTTATGAAGCACCCAAGGTGAGCTTGTAAAAGTGATTTCTGAACTTGCTGTCAGTGCATAAAACATGCAGATATTGAAACCTGTGGCAGAAAACACACTTGGACCATAAAGCACTGAACCACGAGAAAGTACAGTATAGATCTTATTCTTACCCCTATTTATTTCATATACACTGTGTTTATATGTATATATATGTATGACTAAAAAAAAAAATTCCCCACTCGCCCCCTTTTTGCGGGCAGTCTTACTCCTTCAAGCTTGGATCCTCTACCAGAGGCCTGGGAGCTTGAGGGTTCTGCGCAGTATCTTAGCTGTTCCTAGGACCGCGCTTTTCTGGACAGAGATCTCGGATGTTGTTCCCGGAATCTGCTGGAGCCACTCTCCCAGCTTAGGGGTCACAGCCCCAAGTGTTCCGATTACCACGGGGACCACTGTGGTGGACCTTCACCTTCCACATCTTTTCTAGCTCCTCTCTCAGTCCTTGGTATTTCTCAAGCTTCTCATGTTCTTTTTTTCTTCCCAAGCGATGGCAACATCTATCACTACAGCTTTCTTACTCTGTTTGTCCACCACTACTATGTCCGGTCTGGTTAGCCATTACCAGTTTGTCAGTCTGGACGCAGGCTCTTAGTGTCCTGTTCCTTCAGGATCAGGATTGTCCAGCCTTCTGTTAACCATTCAGGGTGGGTCCCATCCATTAGCAACTGGTTCATTTGTGTTGCCAGGCACTCCCTGGGTTAGCTTCTTTAGCCAGAAGGCATGGATCATGTCAGTTCTTCATACTTGAGACTTTTTCCTGGATGTCTGCCACTGTGATGGTTACTGGATCCTGTTCAGGGAGGTTGCTGTGCTCTTAGATCCACTAGCCCCTGGGCTTTGTTGTTATGTGATGCCTCCTTCTCCCCTATGTTTTTCCAGTATTGCTCTCTCTTGTGTACCTTCAGGCAGTGAGTCTTTGCTTGACAATTTCTAAGGCCTCAGGTATAGACAGCGTCTTCATCACACCTTTCTGCAGTTCTGATAGCTGGCTAACTTCCCTTTGTGCTGCCTTGATCTTGGCCTCTAGCCTTCTTTTCCATACTGCTTCTTATGCTTGGTATTCATGTTGTATCCAAGGATCACGGTTGCTGTATTGTACATCAGCTGGTTGGTCTCAGTAGGGATTGTTCATAATGCTGCATTCACATTTTCTCATAGACTTTCAGTAGGTACTTCACTTGGTCTTGGTAATTGGCCACAGGTGTCCTTCTTAGCCATGATCTTATCTCTTAGGTCAGCTGCTCTTGCATTCAGCTTACAAGGGCGCATTGTTCTTGGGGCTTGGTTCCCAATCTCAGAGTATGGGGATGATGATATCCCCCCCCAACCTGTCCTGGCTCCCCCTTGCATAACATTTGTGTTGTACCTCATCAATCTCTAGTTGTGATAGCAGTTGTTGTAACACTGAGCTACTAGTTGTTTAGGCATTAGTCTTGATGTTGGGTTTCAAAGTATCCATAGGCCCCACATCCTCTTCATGTAACCCCTTTCACTGGGGTCACTTGTGTAGTAGCATTCCAACAGTTCCCTATTCTCCTCTCTTGTCCATGCATGCCTTCTTCTAGTTCCAGTAGCCCACTTATCATCAGCATGTCCTGGTTCCCCAACATCTGGCACAGACCTTGTTAATCCAGGCAACATCTGAGCTGGCATGGTTCTCTTTGTTTGTTTCACTCTCATATCCAAGGTAGGCAGAGCCAAGCATAAGGAGGTCTTGCCTAAGGACCCCCTACTAGAGGGTAGGCCATGACCAGGATTCAAACCCCAGTTTCCCAGGTGAAAGACAGCAATCTTACCACTACACTATCCAGCCACTTATTTATGTGTATGTAAGTATACTTTCGGAACCACTTGTCCCATACAGGGTCACGGGGAACCGGAGCCTACCCGGCAACACAGGGCACAAGGCCAGAGGGAGAAGGGACACACCCAGGACGGGACGCCAGTCCGTCGCAAGGCACCCCAAGCAGGACTCGAACCCCAGACCCACCGAAGAGCAGGACCAGGTCCAACCCACTGCGCCACCGCGCCCCCTAGCATTACATATATACATATTTATTTATTGGTGATACCAGACTGTACATTTATTAAATACCTTTGACGCTATAAATCGTCATGTAATCGCACAGCAAGAAAAACTTTCGTTAAATGTTTTAAACCTAGTCTTTACATTTTACGGGTAGATTCACATTTTAATTTATTTGTAGGTTTTACCTAATGTGGAAAGGTGCAGGGCTTTTAAACACAATAAATTCACTGTAACTCACGGTTAAACGTTGCAGTAGTATTACATGACACTTACAGTATATTATTTTGGAAAATTATGGCTCAGATGTGTCACTTTATGTATTCATATTCAATGTAATAATAATGCAGTGCATGTGGGTGTTTACTGTTCGTAAGCAATTATATTACCATATGATTTGTACCTTACTATTTCATTATTTCGCTGTATATATATTCCTTTTGTCTAACATTTCGTCATACGTGTCATGCGAGAATATGTTAATAGACGTCAGACTAAGGCCACGCCTCCCCAAAAATGGGAAAAAGTTAGAGAAGCGTTTCGGTTGAGCGGCGGAGCTGGTGATCGAGTGAAAAATGGTTCTGTGAGTTTTTCTCGGTTTTTAGAGCCTTCAGTTACGGATTATTATTTGTACTTGAATGTTACATCAAGTCCGCCAAGAGACATTTGTTTTTGGTTTGGTTTCATTTGTTGAGATTTTATTGTATCGATTTCAAATCGTCATTGATTGATTTAACTTCATCATGCCTGATCCTTAGTTTTAAGTAGTTTTATCTGAAATCGGAAATGAAATGGAGAGATAGAGAGAGGAAAACAGAGATTTTTTTTGTAGTATACTGTAAATAGATGTGTCGTTAAACTCGTTTTGCGCAGTCGGTTTTGCTTTCGTTTTCACAAATTAATAATAATTTCTCATAATAAAATATGCATACATATATAAATATACATATCTGAATTTACACACACACACACAGTGCATTTATCAGATGATTTCATAAAAATCTACTGCCCTGAGGCTGATGTATTAAAACGCGTTATTTAAACATACTACATACATAGTTGATTTAAATAACCTTTTGTAAATTTATATGAAACAACGTTTTTGAAATATCTTGATTGTTGAATGCTCTTCAAATCAGCCAGAGATGTCTTCATATTGTCTATTTTGTGTTCCCGGTCCCAGCTTTTTGGATGCCTTACTGGGATGGAACATGACGTCGTTCTGGGTTTTGAACGCCAGTACATTTTAACCTTAGTCTTTTGTCTTCGTCCTAAATTTTAGTCTTTACTTCTCCGCCCGTGTAATGAATACTGCAATATCGTTTAAAAACTGGCTTCATGAAATTAAATTACACAAACCCATAACGTAATAATAGGGGTAAATTAAAAATCTCATTTTTGATCGGTTAAGTTTGTTGGATGCCTTAATTTCACGGACGAGTTAATAATTCCAAAACGGAAAATTATGAAAACTTTGGGTTGGCGCAGTGGCACAGTGGGTTGGACCAGGTCCTGCTCTCCCGTGGGTCTGGGGTTCAAGTCCTGCTGGGGTGCCTTGCGACGGACTGGCGTCCCGTCCTGGGTGTGTCCCCTCCCCCTCCAGCCTTACTCCCTAAATTGCCGGATTAGGCTCCGGCTCCCTGCGACCCCCTATGGGACAAGCGGTTCATAAAGTGCGTGTGTGTATTTAACGTTGATGAAGTACAAAAAAAAAGACAGCAACAATGTTGCGAGTCTTAGAAGAAGAATAACTAAACACATCACTGCGACGTGTGGAAGAGCAGCAATAATATATTGATCTTTTCGCCATGCCATGTTGTTGAGGGGGCATCTAACTGCAAAATAAATGAAATATTATTGCAATTAAACTCAACAAAAAAACAATACCTTCAGCTTTATCTTAACTCCACTGGGGCAACTAGGGGTCCCTACTCATGTTCTTATCAAATACAGCTGGCTCTGGGTGCACTACCTGAACATTTCAATGTCTTCTCATTTCCCATCTCCTCACTTTTCTTTGAGCTATGAGGCTTACAACAGGGCAGCAGGTGGTGCAATGGTTAAAAATGTGAGCCTGCTTTCTGGTTCAACTGCCACGCTCCATTCCTGTTGTACCCAGATCAAAGTACTTACACCAAGTTATTCCTGAAAGAATACCATGTTGAATAAATGACTTGTGACAATGAATAGAAACTCTAATGTCTGTAATGTCTTACTCCACAATGTCGGCTCACCTGGACGTGAGCCTGATACGGGTGCGCGTTGCTGTAACGTCCAGACATGGACGTTTTAAGTATAGTGACGCCCCGTGCAGAGTAAGTGCACAGTGCAAACTGGGAAGTACAGTGTAGAGGTGAACCGAGGAACAGGGGACAAAAAGACACACAGTCTATTTTCACAAAGATGAAAAGTGAACCATGAATCTGTGAGTAGAACTTTAATACGGAGGTGTGACAAAATACCAGACTGGAACGATGGACCTGGAAAAAGAGCACAAAAGACAGGAGTAGACAGGACAGGCATGTGGGACTGGAACATACACCTATAGAACATGTACTGAAGACTTTAGAAAGCGGTAACTAAAGTTCCTTGGAAATCGCAATGGAACATTCATTAAGAACCTGCAATCTATCCTCAGTTGTGTGTTCATTTTATAACTGACTGATCACCAGATTGTGAAGAGGTGCACGGGTCTGGGATAGTGGTACTGAGTGGCACCTCCTCTGGCATCTAGGGGTATTGTCCCTGTGACTCATGACGGGACTAATAGTATTTCTGCAAAAAATGAAAGCTATAACTTAACCTTTCCATTTGTTCCATTAAAGGTATGCTGAACTGCTAACATGATGGGCCAACATTCAGTCATCTTTGCCTTACTTGGTAAGCTCTGTATCTGTGTGTATTTAAGTGTGTGCTGTAACGGTATGAAGGGACAAACGGCATTTGGGTGGAGCAAAGTAACATGCTAGAGACATGTGTGTTTGTGCGAGAGAGAGAGTTAGGAGGGAAGTTTGCGGAAAGGCTATAGGGCTATATCAGTGTGGAAATGAGAGATTATTTAGAGGGAAAATTCACCCTCGATGGTGTCACCCCCCCACCCCCTCATGGACCTCCTCCCATACCAGACTGTACAAAATCCTTAGCATTGTTTTTTCTATCGTTACTCGTAAATTGTAATTCCCGAATATCACTGAATGTAATGGCAATAGTAGTGAAATAACTGGCAAAATTATTATTACACCTTTAAATTACAATATGATACGCACAGCTTAAATGTATTTACTTTTACATAGTTTCATGCAGTTAAAGTGAAAATCCGGTAAGAAAACAATAGAATTTGAAGTGAAAATGTTTTAGAACTAAAATTATGTTTATTTTAATGTTAAACTTTACCGTTATGTGAGATACATTATTGGATTTGGTTTGCATAATCAAAAATTGCCCAAATAATGTAGAAGTTGTAGACAAATGCATATGGAAATAAATTCATGAATTAAACCATACCATAAAAATAAACAGGAACAAATGCACAAGCATTTCAGCACTTAGTAAACATCTCGAGTAAATCAGAACTTTCCTCCTTTCCTGGCCTTCAAAGCTGTGAACTTGTGAGTCACTTCATCGAAATCAATGCCTTACTCCAACTCACTTTCAGGTGATAATATCACAAGATCAGAAAGCCTTGACTGTCCCCTGGTAGATCCAAAAATGTGACAAAATCAGTGACTACAAAAATACCAGCGGCAATGAAAACAACAGCGTGCAAACAAAACCACGTGATTCGAAGCGTCGTTGTGACTGGGCGATAATGAGAGCACTGAGCGGAGCGCATGAGAATGTTCTGTTCTGTGGGTACAACTCTCGTGTGGGACAGCTGGTAGCGTAGTGGTCCCTTGAGCAAGATATTTACTCTAAATTACTCCAGTAAAATTACTCAGCTGTATAAATGGGTAGATAATTGTAACCTTAACACTGTAAGTCGCTTTGGAGAAAAACGTCAGCTAAATGAATAAATGTAACTGTAAATGTGTGATTCAAATAAAGCATCTGTATCTGAGTCAATCCGCCTGGTCTCCTGCATTCACCATGACACTGGGCTTGCGAAAAATCGTTTCGATTTTATGACTAACTAGAGTGAAATTTTTTTTAAAAATTTCTGCACAGAAATTTTATAGACAGTCATTTTTGTGTCACATCCTCTGATGGTGTCACTCACTGTGGTTCGCACCCCTCAGCTGGAGGGAACAGTTAAAAATGATGAAAGTTGGTTGATGGAAATCTAGGTTCATTGTAAGAAGGCAGGGGGTGCGGTGACGCAGTGGCTTGGACCAGGTCCTGCTCTGTGGTGGGTCTGGGGTTTGAGTCCTGCTTGGAGTGCCTTGCGATGGATTGGCGTCCCTCCTGGGTGTGTCCTCTCCCCCTCCAGCCTTACGCCCTGTAAGGGACAAGCGGTTCAGGCGGTGTGTCTGTGTGTGTGTGTGTTTGTGTGTGTGTAAGAAGACATTAGTAGTAAATGTGTTCATGTTGCTCCCTTTGTACTATATTACACAAATCATGAGACCCGTGGAAAGGAATCACCAGGGAGATTTTTGATTTGATATAGGGGGGAAGGTATGAGCCTTTCTCACACATCCATTCAATGTCTCTGTATGCGTAGCTGTGTCATCTGCCACACAGCAAATACAACACCTTGTTCCCTTTACCTGAAATTGTCCCTGAATGAGCCTGACAGTAGCAGGCCTCTGCTTAATGCTCAGGCAGACCAAATGAAATATCATAAAGTGGATGATCACGCAATATTCCTGATGTACCGGCAGAGCATCCACAACGCTCCATGTACTGGGCCAACATTTCAGACATTCCTGAAATGCCACAACATGTAGAGAGACGTTTGCCGTTTCCAATAACGCCATGTGAAAACAATTTAATAGATGTTTTTTTTAAGAAACTCATACATCTGATAATTGTTGGGAAGGATACATTTTTGTTAATGTTCATTTAATTTCATAAAAAAATTAATCTGTTTGTAAACAATGAAAAACCTTTAAAAAGTAGCTGTCAAATTCTTGCAGTGTTCTTTGTTTTTCTCCCTTGCCCTCAACCTAAATGCTTGTCTTTCTCAGTTTCCATAGGCTTTGTGACTGAAGGCTCTGCTGTAGAATCCCTGGTTGTGTCCCTGAAAGGCACTGCTGTCCTGTGCTGCTATGGGCCCGAGTTCACGGGCTCTCCTGCTGACCAGCAACATTTTAAGTGGACATCTGGTGGTCAACTTGTTGCCCAGTGGTCCCAGGGGCAGTTCACAGCAGGCCCTGGGTACGAGGGCAGAGTCCAGCTCTCTGAGAAACGGGTAGAGGATGGAAACTTCTCTCTCACCATCTCACCTGTTGAGTACAATGATGAAGGTTTATATGACTGTTTCACAGGGTCTAAGCATCTTGCTGCAGTGACAGTAGATGTTTTAGGTAAGTTTTTGTCGTTTGAAGAGTCTTCTAAGCATATAAAATACTGAAAAGCAAAACATTGTACAGGTGGTTCTCGACTTACGATGGTTCGACTTACGATTTTTTCGACTTTTCGATGGTGAGCTGGCGATGGACATTCAGTAGAAATCGTACTTCGCAGAACGTAACCCCATCGTAAGTCGGGGACCACCTATGCTGTTAAATATCACGTTTAACGGAGTAGTTAATTATCTGCCTGTTTTTCCATCTTATTTAAGAAAAGACTGCATATTTATTTTACCATGTTCTGTCTCACTTTCAGTGTCTGTCACAATATCTCTATGGGTAGGGGACCCCGTCACTCTCCCCTGCTATGCCAATGTCAACAAGCAGACGGATGACAGTCAGCTTAACGTCCGTTGGGAGAAAGACGGAGAAACTGTGCTGCAGGTTCAAACTGGCACAGTTAACACAGGCTCCAGGTTCAGAAATCGGGTCAGTGTGTCTCCAGACCGTGTTCGTCTGGGTGACCTGTCACTGACCTTCAGCATGATACGTATCTCAGACAGAGGAGCCTATCAGTGCTTCTTCAAAGACAATAAAGGAACACCTGATGGGATCATCCTCAGTGTTGCAGGTAGAATATGCTTTAAATCTTCCATCCTTCCTTCCATCTATCCATCCATCCATCCATCCATCCATCTGTTCATCCTTAATAACCACCAGTCCATTACAGGGCAGTCACACACATTGACTACCACATACACACACTAAGGACAACCTAAGCTCAATGATCCACCTGAAACACATCTTTGGACTTTGGGAGCACAAAGCGGAAATTCCCCTCAACACAGCATTAAAGCACAAACTGGGCTGGATATAAACACATATCCAAACTTGCAACCTATGTGCTGTACAACACCAGTGTCACCCAGTTACTCAGTGGTTAACTATTTGCACCATGCCACCCCTTAAATATTCTCTGTGTATTTAATTGTGTTGTTTTTGTTCAGCCCCATGCTTTTGTTATAGATTCTTTATTACGGCAGCACTGCAACAGCTTTTGGAAATGGATGGGTAGATGTTTCTGTACAGTTAACACACTTTAGACTTCATTGTTCAGTTATTCATTTGTCAAAAGTGGTTCAGTGAGGTATGATTTGTTTGCTGTTTCGTCTTCAAACTTTGAGTTAACACAGTCCTCCGACAGGAGTCAGACTGATGCTATTAGTATCAGTTAGAAGTACACTGCCTTATGTGAAAAACTTCTGAGTTATGAATTTTTGAGCTATTGACCAATGCCCAAAAAAACTATTAACTATAAGTATTAATATTTCATGATGATTTCATCCAACCATCCATTTTCATTAACCACTTGTCCTGGTCAGGGTGGCTGGGGTCCAAAACCTAGAAAAATTTTTTGTTTTTTTTTAATTATAGCTGTATCTGAGACTTTTACAGAAATTACTCAGTGAATAGAGGTACATGTCCATTATGCTTTTTTTGATCAAACTGTAGTAAATTGGGTTCTTACGAATGGGAGTGTTGGTGTGGGCTCAGTCTCGAATGATCAAAGTAGTTGCTCTTTAAGGTTAAACACTTCAAGTCCCAGTTGCATTTTTGAGTTGAACTACAAGTGTTTGTACAATGTGTGAATGACGTGAACCCTTAAAGAAGCTTACATTCCTCTTTCAGTTGGACAAGAAAATGACGACAAGAACTTGTTTTAACATCTGTCAAAACCTAAGATGAAAATCTTTGCTGTTGAGCCTACTGTATTTTATGGGGAATACATTCCTACCATATTCATTCTAAAGTATTGTAATGTGTTTAGAGATGGCTGGGAACCAATTAATTACTGTTAACTATTTACTGACATTCTCAGATGACAAAAGCATGCTGTAGCCTGTTCTGCTGTTGTTTCTTGCAGGTCTTTTACCTAAATCTTCTTTAACTGCTTCACCAGCAGCTGCTCACCTGATAACCTCCGTCTGTGTTCCCTCAGCTCATCAGTCAAACATCACCATCCAGCCATCTGAGTCCCTCCTCCTGCCGCTCCACATTGTAGAACCAGTCCGTGTTCTGTTCAGTTCTGGTGGCTCCACCAGTGTGCCCGTGTGTACTGTGGAGGGAGATTCTGTAGACTGTGGACCTCAGTACCAACACAGGGCGTCTGTCCACAACTCAACTCTCATGCTGGAATACACAACAACAGCTGACAGTGGTGTGTACAGAGTGATGGACAACAGGACCAACAACACCATCAACACTGTGTTTGTCAGTGTTACTGTTCTTCGTTCAGAGCTCATCTCAGGTACAGCTCGCTTTACTTTTTCATAACAAATGTTGTTACTTTTGTTTCTGTATAATTAATATTTGAATTTTCTGTTCTCCCAACAGCTGTGATTTTGCTGTTCATCCTGGTCTCGCAAATGTTGGTGATTTTAAGGCTAACATGGTTATGGCACAGGTCAGATATTCGGAAGATGCGTTGTGGAACAAGGCTGATGCTCCTGTTACTGCTGCTCACTGTGGGGCTTGTGCTTCTAGGGCTTTCCGTGACAGTGATGGTAAAACCTGGGTGGAAGATGAATTTTGCGTTTGGTGTGAATAGGGGCCTGTTCATTGTCTTCCAGATGGTCATAATATATTCAAATCTGGGAATGCCCTGGAGAAGGACTGTGGTCATACTGAAGCTGCTGGTGTTTCTGGTGCTGTTGGGTCTCTTGGTGACAGTGAAAGTAAAACCTGTGTGGAAGGAGTTAAATGTGGTATTTTGCCTGGGGCTCCTGGTGTTTGTCCTCTTCCAGGTGCTGTTAATATACATGACTGTGAAAGATGCCTTCAGTGTGATAAGGCTTCTGCAGGACAAGACCCAGAGAGAGCGAGAAACATTGCAATCGATTCTGCTGGCGCAGCTGCAGTGGCTGATTTTACTCCTGCTGTTGGGGTTTCTGGATTTGGGAGCTTCAGAGGTGGTGGTGATAATGGGCTTGCGGGAGGGCCTGTCTTCAGGGCTTCTGTTGGGAATGACTGTGGGGATGGGGCTGGGTGTGATCCTGATCCTGATCATTTTAAGAAAGCGCTATCTGGTGTCCAAACCAAAGAGAACGGAGAACAAAAATGCACAGTTGGAATTCTTGAAAAGAAGCACAGAAACTGTTGCTGACCCGACCTGAGTTTCTGAATGTTTATTTCCAAGAAACTTACAGAATTAAATTACCTGCAATCATTTACCCACTTGGATACTTTTTTACTGGATACATTTACATACCTTGCTCAGGGATGCTACAGCAGTCAATGAGATTCAAACCTAAAGTTACAAAGGTGGTAACCTTTGGATCAAAAGTTAATGGCTCTCAGTATTATGCTGTCAGCTGAACATATGCAATTGTGAGTGTAAAAGTGCTACCAGGAGCAAGAGCAACAGTGAGTTATTTGTTCAAAGTGGATTGCAAGGAACTCAGTAATGTATTGAACGGTGTAATATATGGAAGCGAGTTTGGTTTTGGACTCTGATGGAGAAAAGAAAGATGCATGGAAGTTGTCCAAAACTGAACATTTATTGGAACACTGAAACCAGTAAGAGGCATCGGGAGGAAATATTGCTCTTCCTCTGAGGAACCCCTCTCCTCTTGGACCTTCACCTCCAGCTGGTCTCTTGTTTATCGCAACAGTTTACACTCCATTGCTGTTCCTTCTACAAAGGGGCTTCTACCAGGTGTGTGGGATGATAATACTACATAGAGTTCATTGGAATCACTTTGGAGAAAAGCATCTGCTAAATACACACACATTGTCTGAACCGCTTGTCCCATAGGGGGTCGCGGGGAGCCGGAGCCTACCCGGCAACACAGGGCGAAGGGCTGAAGGGGGAAAGGACACACCCAGGATGGGACACCAGTCCTTCTCAAGGCACCCCAAGCAGGACTCGAACCCCAGACCCACCGGAGAGCAGGACCTGGTCCAGCTCACCTCACCCCCCTTGTCTGCTAAATAAGTAAATGTAAATATAACATGGATAATAGTAATGTGACAGTATCCCATGAAGGTATGCTATAGTGATGCCAACTACTGGAAGCTAATACTTTACTGTTTTAAGTGAACACTGAGGAGCGCCCTATTGTTTACTTTACACCAAAGTACCTCTGACATTTTAGTGTGAACTGCTGCTGACTGAAGGGTCACAGCACAGAAAGGGACTCAGTGAACTGGAGAGCTGGCACTAATAGACAAGGCAAGGAAACTGATTTATAAGATAAAATATTAATCAGTTGGTATTTGTAAATAACATGAATGTTAATGGCTGCTTTTGGACTTTTCTGCTTTTTCTTAACACATTGACTTTAATTGATCGGTATCCATATACCTCTTTAACACAAAAGTTTTATACGGTATTATCACATCTATTAGGCCTGCATGGTCAAACAAAATTTCTTGTGTCCAAAATACAAAATAGGTCAAATAAAATACAAAACCTTGATTGAACATAAGATGGTTTTAATGGACCGCTGTGATACCTCTGTAGTACGGAGACTAGGGTAATGAAGATATGAATATAGTATGGTTACACAGTAAAGGAGCACAATTGTTTATGAACAGTTGGTACTAGTGTCTGCTCCGTATGTGTATATCTATACATATACAGAACATTAAGAATTGCCCCTTTCCTTCCTATTGTTCCCCCTCCATGACTTTCATACTTTATTGCCCTCCCCATGGCCACATATAACTATGGTGAATTTGACCTGCTCAACCCTATGTTGCAGAGTACAAGGAGTGTCACATTTTGTTTTTTCAGTTATAGTGTGTTTATATTGTTAATGTGACTTTAATGAAGTGGTTATGAGATCTACTCCAAATCAACAGAAGCAAAGTGTATGCTGCTGAATAGTAATAGCGGAAATGAAAAAGTCCCGCAGACTTGACGGATCATGGGGATCTCCTCGCGTCCTTCTACTCCACAGTTTCCTCATTGAAAACTACCTTCTTTGAGAAGCCAAGAATCCACACAATCTCTTTCCTATTTCTTCCTCCCTCCTCCTCCTCCCACCCTCACTGTTGACTATTTTCTTTGTTCCTGAGAGGCAAAGTCAACTCCATCGCTAAGGTCTCCGCACCCTTCTTCCCTGGTAATATTTCATGTTCTCTGCATCTCAACCCCGATCAGAAGGTGAAATCTGCAGGCACAGCTACATTGATCGCATCGTTCCTTATTCTGTCCTGATGGATTTGAAGAAACACTTTACTGTCATGACAGCTATTCATATCACCCACTCAAGATGTTGAAAAGATGCACGTGAACAGAGATTTCTCACTTTTTTCATTATGTTCCTGAAAAATATTGAATCAGGTCACAACTTTATCATTATTAATTCTTCTAATTATTTTTTTAGAATTACAGGTGCGTTCAGGGCCTGTGACACTGGTGAGAAGAGGGCTCAATAAAAGCTTGAAAAACTTTGGCTTCCTTTTAAAACACTTTAGTGACATCTGCTGCTCCATAGTGATCACTGCAACATAAGTCTACGGGTTAGACTGCATCGGGTGCTGGTGCTGCCGCCGGTGTTGGAGTTACAAGACATACTGCTTAGGTTTGGCAGTAATGATGGTATTATGGGAAGGGCTGCCTGTAGGGCTGCCAGGGGGCTTGATGATGGAGATGGAGCTGATACTGATGATCTCTGTGATACTATGTTGCCTTGAAGAGACAAGAATCTATGAGGCAGAACAGTGTAGGAAAGGACCACTCTACTCAACATATGAATTCTAAATCTCTCTGACATATGGAAAACTGTTGAACCAGAAGTTATTACACTAATACCCTTACAGGATTGATCTGGTACACGGGTTTAAAACATAAGTTATCACTTTAAATGTCAGCCCTCAGACTTGTGAGATATTTTTCTGCGTTTTCACTGACAGCAAACTCTAGGGCTTGACTCTTGGGAATGTATTAATCTGAGGAAAAATTCAGTTCTGCAGAACATATCAGTGAGAGAAACATGCAGCACTGTGAAGGAGTATCTGGATGTGTGAAAACCTCAGAATATGAATATTTGTAGTATCTGTTACACTTCTTTTTTAACATGCATCTCATGTCAAACCATTGCTTTAACTTGGTAGCCATTTGCTGAGGAGAGTCCTACACTGTTATACTGAAGCATGTTTACTTCAAATGAAAAAGGAATGAAATTCTATGAATGTAATTGTTAAGGTGCTAAGGACATCTAACCGAAACGTAACCTAAATTATATCAATATCACTGCATGACATTTTCAACAGATAACTGAAAGGACTCATCTGAATAAAGAACTTGAGAAATCAACACAGTGGGTGTTTGGGTGATGCTCTATTTTTTCAATAAAGTGGAGTTATAACAATATATTTTTCCAATATTAGACAGACTGAGTTCAGAACTGTACACAGTAAATGATTAATGCACAGGGTGAGCGCACACAGACGAACTTCCCCTCAGTGACTGTGCTGGGAGAACTCCCTCAGGGCCCAGCTCTTGTTGTCGATCTCCAGTCGCAGCTGTGAGTATTCCTGCACCAACGCCTCGAACTCCTGCCCCAGGATCTCAAAAGAGGACAACATGGACTCTGCTGACTGCTTCTCTGCCCGAACAGCCTTCAGCTCAGCATCCAGCTTCTCCCTTTATACAGGATGGAGAAGATGCAGAGAATGAAGAGGGACATGAGGATGATGGTGATACACAGTAAAAGAAAGAAGTGGACAGGAATCAGACTGATAAGGTAAGGGTTACACCATGCGATACAAAAATGTACAACATGAACAAGAAGGAATTCCTCATTGCTGAGGAGTCAATGAGAGATTGGTCTTGAGAAAGCTTTTATACTGGGGTAACTGCATGCATGATAACTGTAAAGTTACAGATAGTTATTGTGTAACTGCATTTGGACACCTGACCCAATTTTGCTCACTTGATTTTCCGATGGGCACTTATTTTCTCTGCTGTGTAAGTGTCCAGCTGGAGCTGCAACATCTCTGCCCTGTAAAGGGAAGTAAGGGGCTGTTCATTTCCACTTCACTGCTTTTTATTACCAAGAGCTCTGGTTCTACACTGATTCTATTCATGTTCCGTACACAATATATTCAAAAATACTGAAAGATACATTCATTCCTTACCTGATCTTCCGAATGACGATTTGACACTTGGCCTCCAGATAATCAACCTTTTTCTTGTCCAGTTCCTTCTGAGCTTTCAAATGATAGTCCAGAATGAGTGACTGTAAGATCTGCATGCAGCCCATTAATTCCTGCAGACGGGTAGTGGACAGTAGTAAAGGACCCATGTGAGCAGGTATGGCAAACTGTTCATAAGGAAGAACACTGAGAAACACAGCAGTGCTGAGCAAATAATATGTCAGCTGACATCACTTACAGACAGATAATAGTGAGTTTGCCTCTGCAGCAGGGTGGCGCGCTCCCACTCCTTCTCCCTCAAAGCCTCCACTCTTTTACTTTCGCTCTCCAGGGTCTCCGGCAGCCGCGACAGCTTCAGGTTTTTTCAGTCCTTCACTCTCGTCCTCTGGGGACATTACACTGCATTAGTGTCTCCATCGACATCAGTCAATACACCACAAAAGGTGGAAGGTTCAACATGATTAGACTGATAGCTGGCAAACATTAAAATATGTGTATAGTTAAGTAGGCTACAGAGGTGTGCATAGTTTTGGAAGTGTAGACTTTTAAATATAGCGTAATTACCCCAGTCAGGCTGGTAGTATGACAAAATATTAAAACACTTCTTCTTCAAACGGATTTCCAGCTCCGCTAGGAGCCTCTGTTTCATATGCCGAACGTCCTGGTTAAAAAAAGAAAAAAAAAAAACACACCAAAAGTGATGAGTTGAATGTATGGATAAGTCTGTGATGATAATCTGAAATGAATTTGTTGTGTGGGTATGTTCGACATAGTGAGTGTCAGACTTCTTTATAGATGTTTGAATGTTCCTTATGGATTCCTTACGATATACAACTGTGTGTTATTTTGAGATAATTCCAGATGCATGTACATCTTCAAATTACACTCCATATACTGTTGGGCTTTTTGTGCTTGTGGTCTAAATGCATATCTGTACACAATACTGTAAACATGATACGCATATATGTTTGTACCTTCTCAGGAGGCATAAGGTCCAGCACGTGTTTAGCAGAGAGTCCCAGCAGAGGCGGCTGCTCCTGACCGGTGGTGGAACTGGGATCCAGCTGCCTTACACACTGGGCCACCAACAGACACTGCTCCATGGTTTCATAGAACTACACAAGGCAGGAAAAATTAAAGCGACTCTTCATGAAATTAACCAAAGAATATGGTTTGCAACATTATAAATAATTTGGATATGATGCCAGTTTTGAAGGATGACTGGAAAAAACTGGAAAAATGGCGTATTATACATTTACACAAACATGAGAAAGGAGAAGCTTGAAAGCTCTGCAAACTGTGGAGACACAGAGAGACCCTCACAGTGAAGAGCAAAGTCTTCTTCATGTCTCTCATACCTTGTTATCCTCCGAGGAGGTACTGTTGTGATGCTGTCTGACGCAGTGGTCCTGGATCATCTCCTGCAGAAGCCGGAACAAACTTTCTGACTGCAGCCAGGCCAGTCTCTGCGTCTGGAGCTCTCTCTCTGCCTGCAGGCGCACAAGATTACAGACACATCTCCTGTCAGTAAATTAACATACATGCCGACACACACGGTGATTTTGTGGCTAAATAAACAGCGATTAAAACAAATCTTGAAGCTTTGCTATGGTTTTGGTGGCCTTCACCTCTCAGGAACGTTACTGACTCTCAAAGCTTTATGATGGAGCCTTTCCTCATGCAACAGCAGGGGTTCTTCCCATGGCATCAGTGAAACACTAAAAGGAGTCAAGTGTTGAGGGACACAACCCTACCTTCTCCAACTCCTCCTTCAGGGACACAGCGAGGCCAGTCCGGTCCACATGGTGAGACAGTGTGGCTAAGAACTTGCAGAAGAGGGGGTTCTGGGTAAGGTCCTCTTCAGTGAGCTGACAAAGTGGGAAGGAAGCCAAGACTGCAGGGACACAGTGGACACAATCAGCACTTAACATGTACAGGACACGACATGTAAACCCAAAAGTAAGGACAGGCCATAAGTGTTCCACAGAGGTCGATTACACTTGGCAGAACTTCTTTCTTTTGTAGAAGCACCATCCCGAACATAATGAAAGATCATCCCGTGACAGCAAAGTAAGAGTTCAGGAACAGGCAAAGTCATTGGACTGGGAACAAAAATAAAACTCCATTTCTATAAAATGTCACAACAATACAACTAGCAATCCTAATTCACTCAAACTCCAGTTTAAAAAACCTAATTCACAAATCAGTGACTGAAATTAATCATTAACCTGTGAATATTCATAACCAAAAGCAAAAGATTTAACTTTATGTAAAAAGTAGAACCTCCTAAAATAAAACAGCAAGAATTAAATCTTTGGACTCTGCATCCATAAAACAACTAAAAGTGCTTAAAAATAAATACTGAAATGTGAGAAAGAACAGCAGAAAGTAAATGAACACTGAAGGGGTAAGTCCAACCAGTTCCAGCATTACTCATCATTAAAACTCTGGCATTAACTGCCTCTTATTAATATTATGAATTAAACAACAGAGTAGCTGATGGAAGAACGGATTACCGAGTGCCAAGAATTAGAAGTACTGATACATAACAACATTCCTGCTTCTGTTCCCTGGATCATGGTCCTTCCTTTCTCAGTAAAAATTGCCCAGCTCTTCAAAGGAGTAAAATGATGACATTTATTCATTCAGCTGACACTTTTCTCTAAAGCAACTTACAATTATCTACCCATTTATACACTTGGGTAATTTTACCAGAACAGTGCAACTTGCTCAAGGGTACTACAGCTGGAGGGAGAGTCAAACCTACAACCTCCAAAGGTCCAAAGGCAGCAGCGCTAACCACTACACTGCCTGCTCTCTATCAGTTTTTTTAATTAAGCTTAACATTGCAAAGTCACCTTCAAAAAGGCAATACCTAGATGAATGGTTATAATAACAACAATGGTTGAAATAGATTCCCACAACTGGCAACATTAACAACAGATGTGGACATGAGGGAGAAACAGGCCCTTGCTGTGGACACCTTGTTGATGGAGACTGTCTCCACTGCCCAGCGCAGGGACACAAGGTGCATCGGGACACGCAGACATCTCCACCTGGACATCCGTCCAAACTCCGGAAAACAAAGAAATCTGACAAAGGGAGAAAAAAGGTAAATGATGTCAATGGATTGGGACATGAGTCTCTCGTCACTGTTATTCACTTCAGTCCTTCCATTTATCGAGGCAACAACAGGCACATTTTCACAAGCATAACTTCCACTTAGTGATGTGTTAAAAATATCAAACTTCAACCCTGGACACATTATTATATACAATATACAAAATACACTGTACAGTTATTTTTACTGGAGGCAGACATACAATTCATTTCATTTCCATGATTTACGTGATTTACCATTCGTTTCACAACACAAGATTTATAATACGTCAGGGAGGATGTCTAGAAATGTTGAGCTCAGAATGACAAATTTTTTTTTAAAAACTGAATAGTTTACTTTAGGAAATGCGTTACTACTCACTAAGCCTACTCAGTGTAATTATGTGTTATGTGTAGTGGAAAAAGACTGAAGGTAAGACTTTCGTAAGCATCAGCCAGTTATTTAAGGCGACAAACAAGGACTTCTTCAGAGCACAAATACATGGAAACAAATGCACATGAAAGTTTACTTCTTCACACACCAGAGGTATAGCAAGTAGCTGTTTTTAATCAAAGAGAAAATACAGTTTACCTCCGCTCAGCGCGCGCTTTCCGGCTGAAAGGGAAGCTCCATAAGTCTCAGAGCACAGGGGAAAGATTTCACTAAAAAAAAAAAACCCATAATATAAAACACCGGAAACCTTGGTTTTATTCATACGTTTTCAATTTATTTATTTTTAAATTTTTACATTAATATTAGAAGTAAATCTATTTCATCAGATTAAACAATACATTTTCGAAAAGTTCGCGATTTATTTTTCATGACACCCCCAATCAAACAATATATTGGTTGCGTCCGGATGACGACATTCTACGTCGGCGTTTTAGTTTAGCGGTGTTGACGTTTACTATAAGTTTGTGTAGCGGTGCTGAGTTGAATCAATTGACGAAACCTCTTTGTTTTCTATAACTATATATACGAATTAAATTTTTCAGATCACAGAGAAAAATTGTTTATTTTTTCTCGGTGGGCTGGGACTGTCGGCATTAAATGCAGGACACATTTATTTATTTAGCAGACGCTTTTCTGAAAACTAAGCGACTCCGGACTCGCCCTCAGCGTTAGTCTCAGACTTTTAAATCAGTATTTTTTTTAAAAAATAATTTTAAAACACGCGGTGATTCCCAGTGTCGCTCTAAGTAATGTCTATTCGGTGTAAAGTAAATGCAAAATCTTTATATCCAGTCACTGGACCAGTGTGCCAAAGTGGAACGTGAAAGGCTTGCAACACATCATTTTGTTGATCATACATTAATAGAGCTGCAAAATTTGTGTTTTTCATATTATTTAAATAAAGAATGCATAACACAAACAACCAAACATCGTCGAAAGCTGATTACCACTATTTTTAAGAGTTTGTTCATCTCCTGGGAAGATTTTATTTTTGGTTAAGTACCACGGTTATTTATTATGGTCAAATACCATACTGTATAGGATTTAGCTGAAAGACCTCTGAAATCTTATACGTGACATGTACATGATTACTTGAGTTAAGAAAACATTGTAGCTGAACCCACAAGCGAAGCTACTTTAATCGGTAAAGTGTTTAGTATGAATTATCATTGTATTTACAGTATGACTTTTAATTTTGTGAGTATATTGGGAGTATGGAAACAGTAGGCCTATCGTGATCTGATGCAACGAGAAGGTCTAAGATTATGAAATTAGTTGTAACACCGACAAGAGGCGTGCAACACCAATGCAATAGAGGAAACGCCACACCTTTCGGTTTACTATAACACTGTCACTGTGTCGTGTGCTGTAGTAATAAAGTACTTTCACTCATAAATCCACACACAAGAGCTTACATCGTAACAAACAAAATAGCCATACTATGAGCTTGCGAAGGGCCACCCAGTGGTGTTGTGGTTAGTGGTGATCCCTAAGATACTGAGAAGCAGGTTCGAGTCCCGTCTTCTGCTGTGGCGCACTCGAGCAAATTACCCATGCAACGTTGTTCTACTAAAAATTGTCCAGCCGTGTAAATTGGTACCGTAGTAAGTCAAAGTGACCTCCCTCTCTTTGGTCCTCATCCTCCTCGACCTGTCTGCAGCATTCGACACTGTTAACCACCAGATTCTACTCTCCTCTCTCTTAAACATCTTGGGATCAAAGAACAGCACCGAGATGGTTTGAGTCCTACCTATCTGACAGATCCTACCAAGTGGTCTGGCAGGGCTCTCATTCTTCTCAACTGGTGTGCCGCAGGGCTTGGTACTGGGTCCTCTTCTCTTCTCGATCTATACCTCCTCCCTCGGCCCGGTCATAGCCTCCCATGGATTCAAATACCGCTGGAATGCTGATGATACCCAGCTCTTCCTCTCCTTTCCATGTGGAGCGTTAGACATTTCCACGCGCCTTGCTGCCTGCATGTCGGACATCTCTGCATGGATGTCTGATCACCACCTACAACTCAACCTCTAAAGCACGAAGGTTCTCAGTTCTGGCTCTGTTATGGTGGAACGACCTCCCCTTCTAACTCAGAACTGCTGAATCTCTGTCCACATTTAAAACGGGTCTTAAAACACACCTCTTCTTCCAGACTCACTTTGCACTTGATCTCTTAAGTTCATGTATGGTGTAAATGTTCATGCATCATAACTTTAATATCATACCTGGATAAACCTTTGCACAGTTACTCCTATATGTAATGCAAATGTTTATATGTATCTCAAAAAAATATTACTAGGAAGGTGATCAGGAATCGTTGATATCCTGATAGGGGGTGCGGTGGCGCAGTGGGTTGGACCACAGTCCTGCTCTCCGGTGGGTCTGGGGTTTGAGTCCCGCTTGGGGTGCCTTGCGACGGACTGGCGTCCCGTCCTGGGTGTGTCCCCTCCCCCTCCAGCCTTACGCCCTGAGTTGCTGGGTTAGGCTCCGGTTCCCCGTGACCCCGTATGGGACAAGCGGTTCTGAAAATGTGTGTGTGTGTGTGTGTGTGTGTGTGTGTGTGTGTGTGTGTGTGTGTGATATCCTGATAAAGTTTAATGCAGCTACTTGTGTGTGCTGAACATTGGTTTATATGGTGGAAAGAAACTAACTGTACTTAAGAAATCACGCGTTTGCAAGTATGTCTCCCTTCCTGCTAACGTAATGCACACATGTATTTTCTATGAGAAGTACATCGCTTTGGAGAAGAGTGTCTGCTAAATGAATAAATGTTACTGTAAAGCATCAGATGCTGGTTGTAGATTTTTTAAAAAGTAGGGAAAATGATTGCATGTGAAAACGAACAGATCCAATCCAATGGAATCCAGTTTCTATAACCGCTTGTCCCGAGTGGGGTCGCGGTGAGCCGGAATCTATCGGAAACATTGGGAAAAAGGCTGGAGGGGCGGAGGGGTTCACCCTGTATGGGACGCCAGTCTATCGCAAGGCCAAACGCAAGCAGACACGTAGAGAACACGTAAACTCCTGAGTGGGATCGAACCTACGTCCTCTCGCACCACCTAGGCCAGGGGTGGGCAAACTTTTTGATTCAAGGGCCACACTGGATTTTAAAATTTGACAGGCGGGCTGGGCCAGTAGCAGATGGGGGGGATGAACTAATATAAATTACAAGTGAAACCCATTACCTAAAAAGTAAAGAAAACTTTTATTCAGTTTCAGTGGGAACAGTGTTGTTGATGAACAGCGCCATCTAGTGGAATCAACTGAAACGCAGGGTATTGCAGGAAAAAGGCGAAATGAATGCGGTCTTTAAGACAATTTTGTAAATACTCGTCGGGCCGGATTAAACAGCCCAGCGGGCCGTAGTTTGCCCACCACTGACCTAGGCGCTGTGAGGCAGCAGCGCTGCGCACCGACCCACGTACCGCCCAAAACAAAGTATACCACTTTTTATTAATCAATTCTTAATTACCGCGAGAAAGCAAAAGGCTAATATTGACACCACATAAATAACTGTTGCAACAAGGCTGTAAAATTTCACTGTAAGCCAACCGCGTATACTGATTGGCCCGCGTTTTGACAGTTAGCCAATCACAAATTTACGTTGGGCATGCGCTACCGGCACGTGGTCCAATCAGGAGCAGCTAATCGCTTCCTTCCAGCGAATAGATTTTCAGCGAGATGGCTACTGACCAATGGCGGGAAACCACGATGATTTAGTGTTGTTTTATATAGACACCGCATCGCGCTTGTGTTGTTTATTTACAGTCATATGCAAAACGACAGAAGAGACAAAACAACAATAAGGAGGAGGAGGAAGAAGAAGAAGAAAAAAAAAAAAAAGAAGGGAGTAATATAGTATAACTTCAAGTCAAATATATTTCTTCTCATTCATATTTAAGATGTCATTCATGAAGGTATGTTTATCTAAACCTCTTATTATCATTTAATTAGTTCTGATGTATGGTTTATCAGCATTTTTAGGAGCTTTTGATAATTACCTTTTGTCTTTGCCAAGTTAAATTTTTCATAATTGAATTACAGTAGGGGGGCATGGTGGTGCAGTGGATTGGACTGGGTCCTGCTCCAGTAGGGCTGGGGTTCGAGTCCCGCTTGGGGTGCCTTGTGACGGACTGGCGGCCTGTCCTGGGTGTGTCCCCTCCCCCTCCAGCCTTATGCCCTGTATTGCTGGGTTAGGCTCCGGCTCCCTGCGACCCTGTATAGGACAAACAGCTTCAGATGATGTGTGTGGGAGTTACAGCAATTATTTTATAAATGCAGAATGGAATGTGCTGGAATTAAATTAAGTTGCTCCTGTACAAGAAGAAGCCCATTTTGAATACTCATGTTTTGAACTACTTTGTCCTCTTCAGCTCACCCCAGCAGCAAAGTAAATCTGAATCCCATTTGAAGTGTTAATCAATTGATCTGAAACCAGAGCAAGGTTACTATCCTTTGCTAACTGCTTAATAACTTAAACCTACTGTGGCTGAATGCTCCGAGTCCTGCCTGGAAATGGACACCTGTCCATTGACCCAGGTGTGACATTGCACATGATAGAGGGGCACGACTAATTGATTTGTATTGAAGGTAAACCAAGTGGTGTTGTTTCCCACAGACTGCTTCAGGGATGAGACTCCTGTGTGTGTTACTGCTGATCACTGGCAGTGTGTTTGCTGCTGAGGAAGAGGAGACGATTGAAAGCATGGGCACGGTCGTGGGGATTGATCTGGGGACAACATACTCTTGGTGAGCTTATTGCTTTCTGTTTTGGGGGCAAAAGAGCAAAATGGGGCAGGATGGTCATTTGAGGTGGCTAAATGCTTACGTTTGTCTCGGATCAGGTGAGCAAGACATGGTTAGCAAGGCTAGGCCTTAACCTTGACTCGAGTCTTCATTCACGTAGTTTAATTTCTGGATTACAGTGTTGGTGTCTATAAGAACCGGCGTGTTGAAATCATCGCTAACGACCAGGGTAACCGCATCACCCCATCCTATGTGGCCTTTACTGCAAAGGGTGAGCGTCTCATAGGTGATGGTGCCAAGAACCAACTGACCTCCAATCCTGAGAACACAATATTTGACGCCAAGAGATTAATTGGTCGCACTTGGTCTGATGCTTCCGTGCAGCAGGACATCAAGTACCTTCCTTTTAAGGTAAGACCCCCTTGAGGTAAATTAACAGTAGCGTTTTCAACGTATGATGCCTAAACTGCCATGTAGAATCGCCTTGTTTCATTCTCTTAAAATTAAGTGTCTTGTCCCTTATGTGTTCTTCAGGTAACTGAGAAGAAGAGCAAGCCCCATATTCAGGTTGAAATTGGTGGTCAGATGAAGACCTTTACTCCAGAAGAGATCTCAGCCATGGTGCTGTCTAAGATGAAGGAAACTGCAGAGGCCTACCTGGGAAAGAAGGCATGTGTATGACGGCTCTACATGTGTCAGATGTGGACTTCTTGTGGAGATGTTACAATAAATGTTGGCACCTTGATAACTTTCTTCTCCTGCTTACTGTAGGTTACCCATGCTGTGATCACTGTTCCTGCTTACTTCAATGATGCCCAGCGCCAGGCCACTAAGGATGCAGGTGTCATTGCTGGACTCAAAGTGCTGAGGATCATCAATGAACCGTGCGTTTTGTTCTACTGAAAACCTGTGTACTGTTAAGATGGAAAGTAAATAACCAATGTTTTTTACCCTAAATCTTGCAGTGAATCCAGCTAGGTAAAAGACCTAAGTATATAACTTTATTCTTTTAACAAAACAATCAATTTTAACTTCATTACCATTCATTCTTATTGCCTTCCCTTCAGAACTGCTGCTGCTATTGCCTATGGATTTGGCAAGAAGGAAGATGAGAAGAACATCCTGGTGTTTGACCTAGGTGGTGGCACCTTTGATGTGTCTCTCCTCACCATTGACAATGGTGTGTTTGAGGTGGTGGCCACCAATGGGGACACCCATCTGGGGGGTGAGGACTTTGACCAGCGTGTCATGGAGCACTTCGTCAAGCTGTACAAGAAGAAAACAGGCAAAGATGTGCGCAGGGACAACCGTGCCGTGCAGAAGCTGCGGCGTGAGGTGGAGAAAGCCAAACGTACGCTGTCCGCCCAGCACCAGGCCCGCATTGAGATCGAGTCTTTCTTCGAGGGAAATGATTTCTCAGAGACTCTCACCCGTGCCAAGTTTGAGGACCTCAACATAGTACGTGCAGCCTAGAACATGTTAAGCTGAGGGAACATAATTGTACACGTCCAATGGACAGAAACAGTTTGTAGCTTGTTTATTTCACATTATGTAGAATACAGTGACTAATGTCAGAGTAGTAGGTGACATGGTAGGGCAGTGAGCAGCTCTGGTGTGTCACATCTCCTGGGTTCCGAGTTTGGACATGGGTTTCAAACTAGTTCAGTCTGTGTAGAGTAGTTATGTTCTCCCTGTATTCATATGGGTTTCCTTCAGGTGCTTGGGCTTTCTCCCACAGTCCAAAACATGTGTTTGAGGTGAATTGGTGACTCTAAATTTTCCATTGTGTGTGTGTGTGTGTGTGTGTGTGTGTGTGTGTGTGAGAGAGATTGCCCTGCCATGGACAGGCACCTGTCTAGGGTGTCACCTGCTTTGTGTCCTATGACTCCTAGGTAGGCTTTGGACCATTTGGCTAAAGACTTTGTGCACTGCACTGAAGTAATGAATGTAAAATTTTGCATATTACTTTAGTGTGTCATACTGCAGGTCAGGTAAGCTGATAAAAAGCACTGTTCCCTCCATATAGGACCTGTTCCGCTCCACTCTGAAACCTGTGCAAAAGGTCTTGGAAGATGCTAACTTGAAGAAGTCAGAAATTGATGAGATAGTGCTGGTGGGCGGTTCCACCCGTATCCCCAAGATCCAACAGCTGGTGAAGGAGTTTTTCAATGGCAAGGAGCCCTCTAGGGGCATCAACCCAGATGAAGCTGTGGCCTACGGAGCAGCTGTGCATGCTGGTGTTCTCTCTGGACAGGAAGATATAGGTGAGTCTGGGTTCAAGGGTATTGATGTTGGAATTCTGGTGACGTAAACGATGGCCAAATTTGGCTGACTGTAAGTCCACAGTATGAAAAGGAGCTCCTTCTTAATATTAAAATGACTTCTTTTTTTAAAGAAGGGATCGTTCTTCTGGATGTGTGTCCCCTGACCCTTGGCATTGAGACTGTCGGGGGTGTGATGACTAAACTGATCCCAAGGAACAGTGGGGTGCCCACCAAGAAGTCCCAGGTCTTCTCTACCGCCTCTGACAAGCAACCTACTGTTACCATCAAGGTTTATGAAGGCAAGCTGCTTTTTCTTGAAAAGCGAAGAAATGAAATAAGTATCAGAGTACTTAAGCAGTAAACCTTTATGACCTGTATCAACAATCAACACTTCACATGTCCCCTTTCCTTAGGTGAGCGGCCATTGACCAAAGACAACCACTTGCTGGGCACTTTTGACCTCTCTGGAATCCCTCAGGCACCTCGAGGTGTCCCACAGATTGAAGTAACCTTTGAAATCGATACTAGTGGCATCCTTCAAGTAACAGCAGAGGACAAACGCACTGGCAACAAGAACAAGGTTACCATCACGAATGACCAGAACCGCCTGACTCCTGAGGACATCGAGCGCATGGTGAATGATGCGGAGCACTTCGCTGATGAAGACAGGAAGCTGAAGGAGCGCATTGATGCCTGGAATGAGCTGGAGAGCTACACCTACTCTATGAAAAACCAGATTGGTGATACGGAGAAGCTGAGGGGCAAGCTGTCCTGGGAAGACAAGGAAACCATTGAGAAGGCTGTGGAGGAGAAGATTGAATGGATGGAGTCACACCAGGATGCACTTGTTCAGGACTTCAAGGCAAAAAAGAAAGAGCTGGAGGAGGTGGTCCAGCCAATCATCAGCAAGCTCTATGGTAGTGTAGGTGGACCACCACCAGCTGGGGGAGAAGACAAACTAAACACAAAGGATGAGTTGTAGGATCTTCACAACTCCTTCACAATTTTTCTTGATACCTCCCATAGCCATTGATGGTATTACTGAGAGGAGACTAAGTGGTGGAGTGATTGTTACAACCTTCATTGTAATAGTAAAAATATAGTTTCTCTTTGCTGCAAAGTGGAGGTTCAAATCAGCCTGGAATAAGGCTCTCCTGCTATTCTGACTGTGAAATATTTTTTGTGGGCATGCAGAGTGGTTATAGTAGCTAACAAAAAGCTATATTTTATCTGCATCTTATTTTGCAGCAAAGAATGTTTGTTTTGTTCTGAGTTGAGGCATTTATACTTTGTCTAAACCCTGATGTGTTCCTCGTACTGTCCCACAGCTAATTTATAAAACTTGTTCTCCTACTGCTGTTGCACAACTGTAGACATTAATTATAACTAAAGGTTTCTAAGTCAAAAAATTCTTAATGACATCTTACCATTCACTTTTATTCTTACTTGTGTATCTTTGTACCAAGTATGTATTTTTACAGTTTTTGAAATTTATGAATGACAGATGCCATTCCACAAAATGTATGGCTCAGTCATGCCCCTCTTTGAACTTGAACCTTCAATACTGTAGTCTCTCACTTGAATACCTTTATTACACTGGTACCCAAATTTGGATAATGTGAAAACAAGTTTAAACCACTGGGAATAATAAAAAAAACACCCACAATAATCTGAATTATTTTACATACAGATTGTGGATAGTTTTTTACTTAAACTGTAATTAAAAAATACAAGTTAACATCTTGTGGATAAGCAAGCACAGAAGTGTTTAATTTAAAAACTTAAAAAAAAAAAAACAGAACCTGACACTCAAAAAAAAAAAAGACTACTATGTTAGCAAAGTAACAACACAGTCATTGTGGATTACGCCCTGTGTATCCATACCACCAAACACAAAGCAAAGGTTCACGGTCCCTGGTTCAGCAGCGTGAGACTGGCTCCCTTCCTCGCTCTCAGCCCTCGTACGCCACGGCACTAAACACATGCAGTGGTCCAGTCGATTGGGGGGCAGATCACCCTCGAACTTCACTAGAGTCCAGCACTGTTGGTCTGCTCAAACAAAAGAAATGTTACCACATGCTAAAAATCAGAGTGGCCCTAATAATTGCATTCTCTGACGACAATAAGTGATGTGTTATCCAGAATTCATGCATGTTTTGATAATACGGTACAGAGTTTTCTTTATGCTGTCAAAAAAAAAATAAATGTTTTGACTACCATGGACTTCATAAATGAGAGACAGTATTCAAATGAATGTTGAATATTTAAGTTTGAAGAGTAGTATTTTGCCACCTCACAATGTTTGCCTCACCAGTTTGGAATCTGTACATGGAGTTCACTGCCCCTTCTGCAGTCATGCCCCCAAATATGTAGATGTTCTTTCCAGAGGCCAGTGCCGAGTGGGCAGCCATGCCTGGCGGGACGTCTCCTTTCGCTCGAATCCGCTCCCACGTCATAGTCACTGAAGAATAATTACCAGTCATACACTGTCTGTGAACTTCAGTTCACACTACCTGTATTTCAGCTTATGTAACAAGGACTGTGTGGAACAGTGGTGGAGCCCACTCCAAATCTTAAGAATATTTATCTACCCATTTAATCCACACCATTGCCCGATCTCTCTAACCACTGCAGTGTGTTAAGTGCAATAAAAAGACGCCAAAATTTATCGAGGTAGCTCGAAGCACAAATAAACCTGACCTGAAATACCCGGGAGTGAATTATGTTTCTGTGATCCAGCCCTATGGTATGTGATGTGTGGCTTAAATGCAAATTAATGCAAGTCAAGCAAAACTGTGTCAGGTGTTGAAAACAACCTGACTACAAGAAGTGACGGGGCACGTTGTCTAGCAAGATTTACCGGTGTCCAGGCAGAACATGTCACTGTGGAATTTGTCCCCTGCCAGCCCTCCATGAACATAGAGCTTTGATCCACTGACAACCACCACATGACCATGCCTTGCAGATGGGGGCTTCCCGTGAAACTCTGGCTGCGACCAGGTAGAAGACACTGCAAACAGGGCAAGAGGGTAATACGAACAACCTCAAATGACACAAAAAAGATGATTTTTAAATACTTCTTCTAGATATACTTTTGAAACGTGTGAGCTTATATGAATTTAATCAGAAGAACCTGCATCAAAGACATGGATCTGGGGGTCTGGGACTGGTGTGGCTCCTGCGTCTCCCCCGGAAAAGACAAAGAGCCTCTCCCCCACACATGCAGAGTTGGTGTGGTAGGTCCGGGGTGATGGGGGTTTCCCTTTCACCTGCACACTCCTCCATATAGGGCCACCTACAGGCAGAGACAGGCAGACATTCCGCATTCCACTACAGTAAGAAGGCTGCAAAAATAGAAACTATGAAGACCGTGAATATGAAATAAAAGAGTATCATTAATTTTTTGGTCTGACAGCAGAAATAGTACTAAATTTCTCATTTCCAAGTTGAGGTGAAAAGATCATCTCAGCTTTCAAAATTACTTTGATATGATCTGAACTCTTAATGAAGCAGAAATATGCAGTTTAGGGGGTTTATTAACAACAGGTAAAGTTTTAAATTGTGCACAAGTACCTCTGTGTAACGGTGTGTAATGCAGAAGAGACTCTGATTATAGGCTTTGAAGAATTAGATTTCACCCAGGGTACTGCCACATGCAGGGACAGGCAGAGACAATCCCATGGCCATTACCTGTCACGTCCAAAGTCTGGACACAGTTACGGTTCCCACTCTTCTCAGCCCCAGCAAACACCCAGAGATTCTGTGGACTGCTCTCGGGCACAAAGCTGCAGTGCTCGTACCGCGCCAGCAGCCCCGGCCACTCTGGCTCGTCCCACTCGTGGCGGTCTGGATAGGGATTGATCAACGGACACATGAATCAGCAAATATTTTTCCCTGTTCCCTTTACACTTTTCCCTCCCTTACTAAAATGTCCAGCAAAGCTGTCTGACTCATGAATTGACCGACGCAGGTGCAGCAAATACATAACAACGCAACACCCTGCAAGGTAAAAAGGGCTAACTTTTACCCAGATCAATAACGTGACAATCTGCGAAGCTCCCACTGGGATTGGCACCTCCGACGATGACAATCTTGCCCTTGTCTCCGTCACTGCTGGGGACGTACGTACACGTGTGTCCCACGTTGACACCAGGAGCCCCTCCTCGGGGGACCAGGGCATACCTGCAGAACGGAAGACACAGAAACTACACAGATGATCCTCTGGGTTGGGATGCAATTCCAAAAGTGATGGAAAATAAACGTGTAGAAAGACATAGACTTGTAACCTGAAGGTTGTTTGTTTGAATCCAAACTAGCCATGCTCCTGCTGTAGTACCAAGGGTACTTACCCTGAATTGATGAGTAAAAATTACCCTTACTGCATAAAACTTTTATTTTATTAAAAGGGTATCTCCAAATGATGGTAACAATAAATTTAATCCTGGTATTTACCATATGCCCTTTTGAGGCTTGTCTTCTGGTTCGAGGACAGGAAGAAGCTCCATCCTCTGCACTGCAGATACATTTTTATGGTTAGACATGGAAAATCATAGAAGAAGTAAAAACTCGCTGTCACTGTGTCAGTTTTTACCTATCTAGGATCCCGGGCCGGAGCTCAAACTCTCCCAATTAAAGGGAGATACAAGGTACTGAATCCATCCTTCATGCCTGTGAAAGAACTGTTAATAAAAGAACATAAACTAGATCGGTTATATAGTCGTTTATATTTACTAGGAGTATGACGGGCGCACGCGTACAACGACACGCGACCGCACGTACAAAAAGCGTGCGCGATTTGTGAGAAGCGCATGCGCGGATTTGGAAATGCGCATGCGCAGTGTCGATCGAAGCGAACGTCTCAACGCCAGTTGGTTTCCGAGGCAACATTTCGCTTCAGTCGTGGGCCTATTTCGTAGTTAAGATCTAATAATAAACTTGATGTAATATTAATTGACTGTATATACAGACAGTATATACAGTCAATGAAAATGACATGATTATGGACTGTATAGAGCTCTCGTATGACAGTCGTCTCTCGAGCCAAACGGCATCCTACCATATCATATGATATGCATTTCTAAAATGCAGAAGAAACAATAAATGTGACAGGATACCGCGCTTATATTGATAGAACAGTCGAAACCGCGGTAATGTGAAATTCTGCCGAAATTCCTGAAGAGTAGCAAAATTTGCCCTCCTCCTGTGCGCTTTCACGTGCAACCACGTGAGGTCATCGTTGCAAAAGAAATAAGGCTGAAGGGATCAACTCTGGACAAAAAACTAATATCCTCCATGCCTTATGCTACAGCATATGGAAAAATGCAACTTTATATTTAATAGACAGAGACATATATTGTAACAACGCGCGTTACTGTGTTTAGGCGGGAAACCTGTTCAACGTAAATAGTTGCATTATGGGGAAAAATGTGATATGTAAGTGTGCAACCACTTGGGGCGCTTCTGGGGGAAACTAATGGGGTGACCGTGTTTGGGGACATGTTGGAAAAGGGTTTGGGAATACTAAACAGAGTGAGCTGGAGTGCAGGTCCTGGAAGAAATGTGGGTTCTTGTAGCGAGAGCATTATTTCCCTATGTGCTAGTGTTCAAATAAATATTGAAGATGAATGCTGCCACTGCATCTTTCCTTGTCCCATCCAAACCTACAGTGCTGTGCACCACAATATACACACACACACTTTCCGAACCGCTTGTCCCATACGGGGTCACGGGGAACCGGAGCCTACCCGGCAACACAGGGCGTAAGGCCGGAGCGGGAGGTAGCTCCCTATTAATTAGAGAAGTACCAAGGGTTGAAGGAAGAACTGGAACGGCTGTGGAAGGTGAAGTTCAGGGTGGTCCTAGTGGTAATAGGAGCACTCGGGACTGTGACTCCAGGAACAACATGTGAAGTCTCTGTCCAGGAGAGCGTGGTTCTAGGAACAGCTAAGATACTGCACAGAACCCTCAAACTCCAAGGCCTCTGGTAGAGGACCTGAGCTTGAGGAAGACACCACCCCATGTGGGGGAGAGAGAGGGATTTTATTTTCTTATATACTGTATATATTTTAACAGAGAACATGGTGTTATATTACAGTAAAATATTCTAGTAATATAGAAATATTACTAACAACAGATTTAGAACAGAAATATTTACAGCCAACCCCAAACATTAATTACTGTATTACCTGTATAAACATGGTGAATACTGAGTGATTCACCATGTTCTTGTGTTTCTCCTGCTTTGAAAGGGACCCTGTTTTGCAAGGTGAGACACTCATGCATCGGTGGTTTTGCTTCAAATCTTTCAAATTCGTTTTATTACCGTGACTGCTTATTCTGATGCAGAATTTAACATTTTAGGCAAGATGTTTTTCTGAGGAAGGTTTTTGTTTTGCTGTGCCAGGGAAACTGAAATGAAGGCCACGTTTTGACTCAGCAGTTGGAGAAACAACATGAGCAGGGTCTGCATTTCTAGAAATAGCATTGAACGACGGTGCTCCATGTGCTTTGTAATTAGATCATGTCATCGTCCATGGCTTTCAGGTGCATCGACTCTGAAAGGCCGAGTCGGCGGGGAACGCTGTCACAGCCGTCTTTGTCCTTCTCTGGTGCTCCGGCAAGGTGGTTAGAGAGCCTGCACATCCTGACTTGCTCCCTCCGGTAAACTTATTTTCCTCCGTAATGATGCACGCTGGCAGGCACGCAAAGACAGGTAACGAACCCCGAAGGGAAGCATGTCTTTCATAATTATTCCTAAATCGTCCTCTGGTTGAAAATCCTTTAGAGTCCCGGGTACAAAAAAATTCTGCAGCATTTCCTATCATAATTTATAACCAATCAAAATAATCCGATTGAAACGAGTTATGAAATGAAATGGTCCTAAAGGACACTGGTTGAAGACTGATCGATTTTTTTTTTAATCCTATAGGATTATATCAGAAAGACCTTCTGCAGTTTCAGAGCTTCTATTCAACGTGACTTACAGTATTTCACGCATTATTTAGCTGCCTATTTTACTTCAGTAACTTGGTGTCTCACTCATGGACACTACAGCAGTAACAGGGAGTAGTGCTCAAACCAACAACCTTTAGGTTATACTGTAAGTCCATTTCCTTAGGCCAAACTTTGATAGACATGCTTTCCTCTTATAGCTTTTTTCACTACAATTTCCGAAAAAAATGAATTTGTCAAATTGTTGTTTAAATCCTGGCGAAGGCCTATTAGCAGTTCCTATCAAATATTTATCTCTTTTTAGGGAGGGGTATCCTGGAAAAATATGATAACCTGGATTCATCATTTTTTTCAGATAACATTTTGAGAATACATTATAATGGCTCTCTGGATGTTATCGCCCTTTTTCTGAATTGTAAAACAAATGACTGAAAACATGATAATAATTTCCACTTATGACTATCAAATATGGAAAAACAAGATAATCCTCATTCCACTGTACAGTGCTGGCTATTGCAAATGGGTCATTGTCCATTTGTGCTATATGTCTATCATCAAAATGGAATGTTTGGAATGTTATCCTGCCTACATTTAAAACCTATTATTTTTAAATGTCTGGTTTCTAGTCCTTTATTGGGGAGGTCATTTTCATGAAAAAAAAATGTTATATAGTCACCATAATAATTTATTCAAATTTTAATACTGTAGTCTTAAACGATCCACATATGAATGTTTTTATCACTAGCTTGATTATCAGAATTAAATGTATCAATATATGTCAAATAAAGTGAAAAGGAACATTTTGATAAGTGATCAAACCAGCAAAAACCACTGTAGCTCTGTGTTGAAGACATCTTTAAACTTTCCTTAAACCTATATTCACATTAAGTACCTTTTCTGGTACAAGTTTTCCAACAGACATGAGATAAACTAGTGACCAAATTATTCCTTCTCACTATGTCTATTTAGATATTGAGAGATTAAATTAATGCAAGTCATAAAAAATATGTGAAATGTCCAATCCAGTACTGTAGCAAATTCTTCCTTCAGGCTCAATTTCCAGATTAAATTAAGTGCAGAACCTTTTGGCCTTTATATTAGACCTGGCCTAGATTATTTCAACTAGCAGGTTTCTTTATCTCAGGCAGAATTTTGAATAATATTCATTTTAATTTCTCACCTTTGGACTTTATGAGGGATCTCAGTTGGATTAAAGGGACAGACTAAGACAGCCGGATAAACCCCAGCATCTCACGAAGGCTCATGCGTTCGTACTCTGTCCACTCGCAGAACCTTACCCTCAACTTCCATGTATACACCAGTCCAGATGGGCCTGTATATCTCTGGCTTAGGGCTCGAAGAGCATGGTCCTCAAATGAGAACGTCCACATTCTCTTTCTGAGACGTTTGGCCAGGGCAGCTATGTGGGATAAAGTTTGAATGGATTCTTCTGGTGACACGATGCTGTAGCTGGTAGTTCTGGTGCCTCACAGCTGGAGGTCCAGGGTGGGTTGTTAAAATTTGACTCAGTCTGTGTGGAATTTGCATTTTCACATGGGTTTCCTTTGAGTACAGTAGTAGGGTAGTAATAGAGTGTGTGAGGCAGGGTACACCTTGACACCCAGTGGAATAGGTACTAGGCAAGCACTTATTGATAATGGATGGGCGAATGATCCCTTTAAGCGGGACCAAGAAATCCATGAATTCAAAAAAATTTTAGGAGATTGAAATTCACTGGACCGCCTGATGCCATTTTGGAGGAAAGTTCCGGACAATACTTTGGCAGTGCGTGTACTCCAGTATAAAACTTATTGCCGTACCTTTGTTTCTGCATTGCTGGACGGCCAGATGGGAAGGAGCACTGAGTCAGAGAACCATCTCAGAGGAACCAGTGAAGGGAAAAAAGTCCTAACATGTTTCTCCTTCCCACATGCCACTTTCCCCCCGTCTCTCCAAATAACCCAGCATGTGTTGTGACTGGCAAGCACCGGTAACGTAGATCCGGCGGCGGCGCGGCGGTTCTTGTAGGGGGCTGTTCTGATCGGGAGGCTCATTTGTCACAGATAAACCCGCCCTTCACCCTCCAAGAGGAAGAAAGGCCAAGGTGGGGCAGGTTGTGGGCAGCAGGGGGCTCACAGGAAGACGCCTTGCCCTGCTGAAGGGTCCAGGTTCTCAGCCTCACATGTCAATGTTCCCATCATAAGGAACTGTGACAGCAGGAAGGATATCCTAGGTCTCTGAGCAGGCACCAAAAGGAAACACATATATACACACATACCGCCTTCCAAAGATGGACACTGTGCTATCTGCTCCTATTAGAATCACTTCCACAGCATCCGGAATTATTTTAAGCGTTTCCAAGTGCAAATGCATCACTTCCTCACGCTCTCGCAGGGTGATAGAATATGTGCCTAATAATGGACACAGTCTACCAGCAGACGGGGGGAAGAAGACATTTGGAAGCCTGGTCTTTCATCTTTCACATATTGGATCTGTGACTGTGCTTCTGATACAGTCAAACTGCATAATGTTTTCATAAATATTACCAATACAGTTCTGGATATGAGGGCTAATTAAGAAAATGTAATGAAACATAAGCTTCATAAGACATTTTATGTTTCCATCCACCCATTATTAATAACTTCTTGTCCAGTTCATGGTCATGGTGGTCTAGCACCTGTCCTGGATGCACTGGGTGTGAGGCAAGGCACACCCTGGACAGGACACCAGTCCACCACAAGGCGGTCACACACTCTCATTTACTCGCACATATACACACTAGTGGAAGCTACCGGACGCTTAGGAATCTAGAGACATCAGTTAATCTGAAATTCGTCTTTGGGCTGTGGGAGGAAACCGGAGCACCTGGAGGAAACTCACTTGAACATACAGGGAACACACAAATGCCACACAAGCTGTGGAGTGGTATTCGAATCCGATTTGGACCCACTGCCAAAAATGCAGCCTAGGAGCTGGGCCACCATGTCAAAACACATTTTTAAGCCGACATTCACATGAAGTACCTATCAGTGGTGTAGAAGTGTTCAAGTGTTCAGTAAAGGGGTTAAAGATTCAGTTGAGGATTATTATTATTATTATTATTATTATTATTAGTAGTAGTAGTAGTAGTAGTACATTAAACACCAATCTTTGCTGCCTTCACAAATACTGAAATACAGCACGTGGCATCCTCCCAGGAGTAGTCTTGGCCACAGACTGAGAAGTTCGGTGAATATATGAGTCTGTCCGTATGTGGACGTTTCCTGTTTAGACTTCAAGGTATGAGGGGATAGATGTTGTGGATTTTGGGTGTGTGTGTGTTTAATTTTCAGAAAGGCTTCTCAGTGACTAACTCCATGTATGTGTTTACTTGACAGTGTGCTTGTCCGCTTGGGCATGCTCTACACTGTTTGTTCAGGTGGACCCATGGAAGAAGCAAAGTGTTCCATCTCAGAGATGCTGCCCAAAGTTTTCAAACCCTTCTACAAAAGTTTGCAGTGTTTTGAGCCCTTCTAAGAAACAATGGTGGTGTTGTCAGGATTGTGGTCCTCTGTTCTGCAGATAGGTCATTGCTTTTTCAGATGTTTCCAGGAGACTCATTGATCGAACTACAGAAAAAGAGCTGAATCAATAAGAATAAAATATGGAAAAAGGTTTCCCAGGACTGTGGGAAGTACTAGAGAGGTAAAACATAGTAAGAAAAAAAATCACTTGCAGTTCTTTTTGATATGTAATTTATAACGTACTTAGGATCTGGTCTTTCACAAAATATGGATGGGAATGAATTAAATATCAACATCTGTATTGTTAATTTCTACATGGAGCAATACAAGGAAATGAAAAATCTAGATGCTCACATTTTTGCCCATTTTATGGCTTCTCCACACAAAAAAAGATATATAGTGCATTACAGCTCACACTCATGGTTTCTTTTCTGCTCCAAAAATCTTTAGCTGTAAACCATCACTTATAAATAAACACACTATCATGATGAATCTAATGATGAGAAGAGCAATACTTGCCGGGCATTGCCAAGACAATAAAGCTTCTTTTGAGCTTTAAAGGCAACTAAGGCTGTCTTGTTTATAAGGATTTTAAAGACTCGATGAGCTTCTGAAGTGGGAAAGAAAATGCATCTTCTGACGAAATACTGCTGGATTAAAAAGACTTCAGATTATCATTAGTCTCCTTAATCTTTCCTGGTAGACACCAAATGAACACTTAAAGAATCTGGAATCTGTATGTTATTATGTTTGGGAACGTGATGGACTGATTTGGAGAAAAGAACTGATTGCAGAAGGACCAAAATGGAGTCATTGCCCACTCTACCAAAGAAAGAAGTCACCATACTGAGAAGCCTAGAAAGCCTGATCTGACCATTTACATTTATTTACTTAGCAGATTCTTTTCTCCAAAGCAACTTCCAATGAACTCTGTAGTGTTATCAGCCCACACACCTTATTCACCAAGGTGATTTACACTGCTAGATGCACTACTTACAATGGGTCACTCATCCATACATCAGTGGAACACGCTCTCTGTCTGTCACTCACACACTATGGGTGAACCTAAACAGCATGTATTTAGACTGTGGGAGGAAACCAGAGCACCCCAAGGAAACCCACACAGACATGCACCCTCAGTTTCTTTCTTTCACTGACCATGACCGATCAGAAGTTCTTCTACAAGTCATCTTTTAAAAGCCATTTCAATGCCAACAGCAGCTTGAGAAATAAAGCTGCATTCAGTATTTTTCTTTGACCTTTCCCTAATCAAATACACACTGTCAGAGAGTATTGCCTTATTCCCTTGTGTAAAAAAAGAATTAAGATGGACATGGATCCTCAGTTTCATTATGTCCTGTTATTCCCCTCTCCTTATTTCACTATTTATCTTATAAATTGGTCCTACATATGCTGAGAACAGGCTCAGGTCTTTTAGTATTTCTCTGGAAGATGCTTGCTCCGTTATGGACTTCTCCATTGTACACAATGAGTCTCTGGGCCAAGGAGCATTCAAGCTCCCAAGAGTCCTCCTTCCTTATGCAGATATATGGTGAGGGGTTATGGACTTCACCTTCCTTTTGTAGATGTTTTGTTGAGTTATATGGGAGTTGTTCCTCCATCTCTTGATGTTACTTGAGTTGTGGCTTGGTGATTTCTCCTTCCTTCTGTAGATGTTAGTTGAGTTGATTGCTGGTGAATCCTCCTTCCTAATTTCACCTCATCTTCACTGCTTTGATGTCCCTCTTCCATCAGGAATTTCTGATATTCAGGGGACCATAAGAGCCACTTTACATGAAAAAGATTAACCTAAGCAAAAAAAATGTAATAAAACCCCCAAGATTCAGAATTTCCTTGCCGAGCTTGTGTAGATGACTAGGAGCTGTATATGGGGTAATATTGCCAGAGTGTTGCTTTCGCTGCACTGGAGATTCAAATCCCAGCACTCTAAAGATTCATCCATGAACAGATGTGCCTTGCAGAGGTATTCCATCCGGAGGTGAATCATTGTGCATCGGCACTCATCTCAGATATCTATGTCTTGCATCTGGTTTTGAAGACAGTCTGGTGTCGGTGTTACAGCTCTTAAATTTTTCAGCAATCAGTAGTTTTTATGCATCTGCAATAACAAAGTTCATGTCCTCTAGAATTCTTTTTGCTTATGTTAAAGTTGTTAAAGAGGCATTCATTCAGTAGTGCTGCTTATTAGGAGAAATCGATTCCTGAATCTTTTGGTGCTTAATTATTTCTATAAATCTGAGATGATTGAGGGAGAAAATGGTTGTTGACTTCAGAGGAAATACTTGTTCATTCTGGAGGGCTTCCTTGCTGCCAGAATCCATCCCAGCAGGACAGAAGTTTTCACAAAAGACTCCAGGCGTTAGTCCTATATTTTTGAAGTTTTATGAAAAATTACACGTGGCTTTTAGAAAAAAGTAAATTTATTAAGATTAATTTTTATTAAGGAAAGATAACTAAAGCTGGTGATTCACCACTCCTGGGCTGCAGGTTTACGTGTGGGTTGGAATCCAGCTAAGTCTGTGTGAAGTTTTCATGTTCTCCCCATTTTTGTGTGGGTTTCCTCCAGGTGCTCTGGTGTCCTCCTAAAGTCCAAAAACATTTTTCTGGTGAATTGTTGATTCTTCATTGCCATTAGTGTGTGTGTGTGTGTGTGTGTGTGTGTGTGTGTGTGTGTGTGTGTGTGTGTGTGTGTGTGTGTGAGATTTCCCTGAGATGGACTGATGTCCCATCCAGGGTGTACCCTTCCTCATATCTTATGGTTCTGAGACAGGCTCTGGACAATTGCAACCCTGCATTGGACATGGTGATTATGAAGAATAAATGAATAAAATTTGCATTTAACAGTACATTATATTCATTAACACATACAGTATGGTCTAGGTGCAGATAGCTGATTTATTATGAAGATCAAATAATGTGTGAAGGCATAGTGAAGTGGGCCCTCCTTGCATTCAGACCTCCACACTACAAATCCAGTTCCAATTACACATCCTATACTTTATCCCCAGCCCCAAGGTTTAGTTATTAGACATGGCAACTTTTTTCCACTTAATAGTAACCTGCAGCAAGTCATTTAAAGGGTACATTTTTCAGCCTAAGCACATCAGGGAAACAAAGGGGATTTCTGTCTCTTGTGATGCAGCTGTGCGCTGATATAAAAGGGGGTTTAATCAGAAAGGTTATTATTTAACCGCTAATCCGTTTAGTTTTTTTGTCTCTTTTTTATTTAATGGATAAAAAAGAAATAAAACCAGCAAATCCTTAATCAAGCTGGTAACCCTTTGACCTTATTCTGCCTTAAACCTGGATTACGTACTCTTCTGTTTCTCAACATGCAATTTCTTATATATCTCTTACCAAGCTGGAAGCTTCTAACACCACTCGGAATTAAAGGTGGTTCAGCAGTTTTGTTCAGTGATATTTTTCCTGCACTAAAGCTGAGCATCTAGGGGAGCAAGAAACCACATTGATGCCTGCTGCTTGGAATGACTCTGGATCTGAGATTATTTTGGATTGCTTCAGTATGTGCTACCATATAGGAGGACTGCTCTGGGCATGAAAATGTGAGTGTGGATCATTGGCCAACTGGCATGATGTGGGGTCACAAGGGGTTAGCTTGCCCTTTGTTCCAGAACTGCAACCCCCCAGGCCTTTCTGTTTGTTTGTTTGTCTTTTACATGGCCATCCCTTGCCAAGGGCCCCCCCCATTAGTACCACAAACCTTGGGAAAGCCAGTGAAACTCAGAATGAGGTTGTTAGGTCAGCCATACCAAAGAGGCGGGTGGATCACTTCTGAGCACTGCGGGGCTAGGACAGAATAAGAGCATCTAAAAGGAATTGGAAAAGCATCCACAAGCTCAGCAACAAACATCAATGACTTGGGGCCATTATGGGTACCATTCTTCTCATCCCTCTTAGCTGAGGTGTTCTTTTTTGTCCCCTCTGATTTAATTTATCAGTGGAATTGATCGTCCGGTCAAATCATCTCATTGAGTGAGGAGAGAGAGTACTGACGTTTTATGAAACCAAAGAACTCTCCATCACAAAAAAACTATACCAGAAAGCAAGAGTTACAAAGGTAGTGCACATGTGTAATTCTATACTGTTTAGTGCAATGCATACAAAGTAACCTGCAGCAAGTCATTTAAAGGGTACATTTTTCAGCCTAAGCACATCAGGGAAACAAAGGGGATTTCTGTCTCTTGTGATGCAGCTGTGCACTGATATAAAAGGGGGTTTAAACAAAAGTGGTAAACAAAAGAAATTTTTAAATGAAGAAACTGTGTTCTTATGAACACTAAGGATCTGACCTACTGTACACTATGACTCCTGAAAATGGCATTTGTACTTAAATGGCAATATTCATATTGAACTTTAGAAGTAGTACCTGTGTAACTCAGTGTGCTTGTAAACAATTTTAACTGTTTACCTTGATTAACAGAGTAACACTTATATACAGTACATTTCAAACATCCCAACTAGTTTGAGGAAAATTAGAAAAGCAGAAACAGTATAGATTTTGGACAGTATATGTGGTGTGAATGATAGCCTCACATACACAAGGGCACATGGTGAGAATGATGTGCAGAATCGGATCTACAAAACTTTCACACATGGCTATGTAAAATGCTGACATTTTCCAGCATGGTTTTCATATTGCACACCATGAATATTATTTTCTTAAATAACAAGCAGTAAGTGCACTTTACAAACTCCAAGCTGTGCTTGGCTTTTTACAGAATATTGTTCAGCAGATTTTGCTGTCATGCATTGCCACTTGGGCTAAAATAATGATTTGAATCTGCATATAATGCCTTTTTAAATGAATGATTTAAGGGATCAGGATAAATATTTTAGTGCTTTAGTAATTCGTAATTTTTGAAATGCCATATTAAAAATGATGTGTCTATTACTGTGCTGCTATGCACTACAGAGAACACACTAGAGGCACCACATATCCAATTAAATAATTTGGTCCAGAAAATGCAATAATTTCTTATTTCCTTCTGTATGTTTCCATATTTTGATTTGTTGCTGTCTAGTTGCTTACCTTTAAGTGACCTTAGTGGCTAATCAATATCTAGACTTCATGGTATTGACAGTTTCAATTATTTTGTGGCTAAATGTCATGAGAACAGAAGGCTGTAAATGCCATACCTGAAAACCCTCTGATAATTGCTGAATTATTTAAGAATGTCTGTATCTGAAGTGTAACTCCGGTGACCTTACCACTGACCATTATTTTCAATCATTTGTCAACTGCGAAGAAGTTATAGCGGAAGCATTTCTGGACTAGAAGCTGCAAATACAGTGAATACACAATTAGGATTAATGGATTAAGTGGCTCTTAAGGTCTTGCTTGATGTTTTTCGTCCAGTGGATTTTCTTGGGTAAATGGGGTTGGGGAGCCACTTTTGCACTGGTGGGTTTTGCTGAGGGCAGCATTTTGAGCCCTGCTGGGATGATATTGAAGCTATCGAGAACTTAGGTAACATAAAAGAGCTGTGCCGTTTCTGAATGCTTCATCGGCACATTGGCGAGGCCGAGGGATTGCCGGGGTTGAGGAGAATGCATTAAGGGAAGAGAAATGCACAGAAAAAGGTGAAACACAAGGGGGGGGAGAAAAAGAGAAGGGAAAAAAGTTGAAGATGTCAGCTCCAAGCTGGGGTCTTGGAGAGAGAGGGGTTGATAAGCAGACGCAGACAGAAGTTCTGCTTGAAGCCATGAGTGTGCAGCATCATCCTAATTGGTGTCGGAGCAGGATCTTTCAGCACATTTGCTCAGAAGAAAGTGGAGACGAGCCGATGGCAGCCCGCGGATGCCGGACAGGGACGTGCAACGTGCGCCGAGCACGCGTGCCAGTCTGCGCTCCTCCTTTGTGATTTTCATTATTTAGGAGAATGGCGCCTGCGACAAACTGCAGCGAGGTTCTCACCCGACATCTCCGGTGAATATACATGCACTGCAGGCCTGGCTCAGTCATGGAGAAGTGTGTCACTGGGTGCCGTGTTCAGTGCTCAGTCATGTGCATATCTCCCCCACAATTCTAAAACAGAAAAAAGCAAATACGCATTTTAGTAGGTGAAAATACTGTGACTTATGGCAGCAGGTTTTAATGTTATTATCTGAATCTGGCACAATCTGGCTGAAGGTTGTATATTCTCCCCATGTTCATGAGTTTCCTCTGTAAATTTGCATTCGTGATGGACAGTCATCTCCTCCCCGCATCTCTCCCTGTGTTTCCAGGACAGGCTCAGGACCGCAGTGACCCTGCATTGGACAAGTAGTTGAGAAAAAAAAATACTAATATATCAAATGAATTAAATAAATAATGTGTTTCAACACTCGAAGTGTGCGACTGTAAAAAAATTAAAAGTTTTGCTAGAATTCAGCTTGAAAATGAAGTCTGGTTTACACCCACATACACACAGCGAACACCCACGTGAAGACCATGATCATGTCGAGAGATTTCCTCAAATTAGGACTGGATCTTTGATTCTCAGAGCTGCATAAATATTTCAGAGCAAAGAGATGTTTCAGTGGGCTCTTTATTCTTCCTTTCACACAGTGGCATCTATGTATGTTAACCTGGCTTTTGTTTATATGCCTTCCTGTTATTTTGGAACAGGTGGTAAACTGAATGTCATTACAGGGACTCAAATTCTCCACTAAACACCCTTATGTTGTGTTATAATTGGATGCATTTCCAAATTAAGCAGATGTATTACATTTTCTACAGTGGCATTCTTTAGTCCTTACTGAAGGAGAATGAGAGAGGTGGACACTTGGCAGAAAGTGCAGAACACAATGACTAGAGGAAATAGATACTGTGCTGTGCTCTATTATTATTTTTCGTTCATTTAAGTGATGCTGTTCTTCAACATGACTTACAATGTTTAGCTGTGCCTTACAATTATTTACCTTTATTTATTTAGCTGATGCTTTTATCCAAAGCAACTTACAATTATTTACCCATTTATGCAGCTGGATGATTTCACTGGAGCAATTTAGGGTAAGTACTTTCTCAAGGGCACTACAGCTGGAGGTGAGATTCAAACCTACAACCTATGTGTCCAACAGCAGCACCAACTACTACATTAAAAGCTGCCCCAAATAAGGTAAATGGACCACGATACCTCCACTCAGGACCCACTGCAACCATAGAGGGGCCAATCAAGCAGGGCAGTGCACTAGATGTCTATGGATTGTCACATTGACAGACCACCTTGATGGGACATTTGCATTTCCAGGTATGCTTTTGAAAGAATTTCAACTCCATTATACATTTGGGATAATGCACTGGGGCATTTATATTTATTCATTTAGCAGACACTTCTCTCCAAAGCAACTTGCAATGTTAAGGTATTTACAAGTATTTACCCACTTATACAGCTGGCAATTTTACTGGAACAATTTAGGATAAGTACCTTGCTCAAGGATACAACAGCTGGAAGAGGGATTCAAACCTGCAACCTTTTGGTACAAAGGGAGCACTTTTAACCCCTGTGGTGCCAGCTTCCCACTGCTCAATTCACCTTAAGTACCTTGAACAAGGATACTGCAGCAGGAGTGGGATTTGAACCTGCATCCTTTGCATTCAACTTTACAGCACTAACTACTATACTACTTGGTGTCCCCTTCTTTAATGACATTCCTCAACAGCAGCCAGTCCACAGAGTGGAGTCCACAAATATCAGTGATGAGCTGTACCTCATAGTTTGTGTCCTGTGAAATGCACTTCTGTTTACTCTGAGCTGTAGGTCACTTTGGCAAATGAATTCACGTAAACGTAAATATACTTGTGCATAATGACAAAAGAACACAGAATGATACACATGGAGCTGTGCTTGGATTGCTCCTAAAGCAAATATATAAATAGAACGATTTGTAGTTTCAGATAAAAGCATCTGCTAAGCAATGGAACAATTAAATACGGAAGTAAGAAAAAAAAAATTGTAAATTTGCGGCTGTTGCCTGTGGCTGAGTTTTACAATTATGTGTGCATGAATAATGTTTCTTGCCGAGTTAATAAAACGCCAGCTCCCCGACACAGACGAGCACACACACGCGCGCACACACAGATGCGATTTTCACCCAAGCTCTGTTCTCTTAATTTACCTGTGTGCTCTGTCTCCGTTTCACCAAATTATGTTAACAGGTCCCTCCTCTGGATTGTGAATTAAGTACTGCCTGGCATCCCATTGCGAAATGTAAAACAATGGGGTGGGGGGGCGGGTGTATAAATGATGAGCAAGCCCAGGGTTTTTGACAGAGCTCAGATGATGCCAACCGGTTTTGACTGAGGTAGCACCATCCTGTTTCATCGCAGGGGATGGCTCCTCATTAGCTGAGGCTCAGCAATCTGACTTTGCAGAGACGGCACTGGGAATTTTTTGCCATCTGTGACTCTGCGCAGGAGTGTGTGTGTGTGCGCTCATTCAACACACGTTGCAGGCTAGGCTTTGGCCATCAGCTCTCTGTCTGTTTAAAGGTTACTCTTGCTTTTGCTGTCTTTGGGCTGTCTCTGTGTGTTTGTGTGTCTGTCTGTGTCTGTGTGTGTGTGTGTGTGTGTGTGTGTGTGTGTGTGTCTGTGAAAATTAAAGAAATGGCATAAATGTTCCAGGTTGGTGTGTTTGCACTTACTGAGTGTGTTGTGTTTTGTCTGCCGGTGCTGTACAAGTTTACATCCACGCTGAGCGTATCTGTGTGTTCCTGTGTTCATGGCATTTGCTCCAATAAACCTTATGACTTCTAAGAGGCTTTGCGTGCAATAAAAATTTTAAAATTTTTTACCATAACTGAAATGTGTAGATTGTGCCGGTGTTCTATAAATTTTAAGAGTGTAAAAAGAAATGGCAGCAGTGAAAGCAGCAAGGCAAAGACACTAACAGTGTGCACTAACCCGACAGGAGCACACATCCACCAGACAATTCACAGGCTGTCTGTTACGTAAAATTTTTGATAATTGGGAGACGGACGCTTTATGTATTCTCTCTTTCTGCCAATGCACACATTGTATTTTCTATGAGATGTACGTTGCTTTGGAGAAAAGCATCTGCTAAATGAATACATGTAAATGTAATGTAAATGTGTGCTCAGTGCTGTGCCATGTGTTGTCAGTCTATGGACTATGTGTGCGCACACAATTCGTCTGGAATGCAGCTTGGTTGGCCCCCCCGTGAATGCCAGCCTGTGCCCTGCACCGTGCTCTGCCCTGTGCCCTTCTTTGCCAGAGACAGGCAGACTGGCACCGGGGCGTCCAAACGTAATTGGGCTCGCGGCTCCAACAACAAGGTCTTGAAGTGGGCCGGATGTGTCCCCGCTGTCTCCCTGTCTCCATCTGAGCTCCATTATGGGATGACTCCCATGCCCGCCTCTCCAGACTGGACTTTCCCCTCCACTGGCTGCCCGTCTCCTGATTGTGAATTTAAAGTGCCCTAGTTCCCGACGCTGTGTTTGGAGTGTGTCTGTGCTCCCTCTGCTCTTCTTTATGTGCAGAGCGGCAACCTTTTTTATTTTACCATCCTGATCGGGTGGTTGGGAACTTGTGAGGGTGTATAAGGACATACAGCAAGCATGTGTTTGGTGAGAGGGGCAGTGCAATGTGTGCTGATGGGGATGAGAAAGGTCATTGTTTGCATCAGGTATGCCTGAGTACAGACATTATTTGCTGGAATCTCATCCCTCTTTATGCAGTTGTGTTAAGATTGCACCCACGTTTGCTATATTTATAGCTTTGTAGAGCAACAAATTTATCTTAATAGTCATCTTAAGCAAAGTGGTGTTTAAATGTAAGGGAATGTGCTTGGAATTCAACTTGAAAGCGCTGGAATGTCAGGAAAATGCCAAAAAATCCATGTGGGTTAATGGCTGCGTTTGTATGTGGGTGGGTATGTGTGCATTTTTGCTTTGCTGTAAATATTTGCTGAGTCCATTATTTTCATGTGTGTTTATGTCTGAGTATTTTGATGCTGTTTGTGTGGGAACAGAAACGCATACGTATATCTCAGTATGTGTGTGCTGGAGTGGCTGTGTGTATGGTGTGTGTTCTTGGTCCCCCGGCGGGCTCCGCAGCAGTTGAGCCACAGGCCTCCCTCATCTGCCACGCTCTATTAATTCTTCCCTCTGCGCCAGCACCGGGTCTGTGGATTTAGGAGAGTAACTGCCCCCCTACCCCGCGCCACCTCCGTGATCCGCCCTCCCACCGTGGCTCTCTTCTGTGAACACACTTGGGGACATCACCAATCACCCTGTGCCGACAACTCGGATAATGAATGTAATTATAGAGAAGAGCATTTATTTGGGCCAGGACCTCTGAATAGCCCTTTTGAATGGTGTGCAATGCCTACAGAAAGCACCACTGACCATGGAGCAAGCATGAGCTCAAGCTGACCGCTAACAACATGACTAAAGGTTATACACCCTGTCAGCACGTTTTAGTTGGCAACATGATTTATGGGTTCTGTGAACCCTGCCGACTTCCGAAAAAATAAGAACTGCTTTCCTGTTGATCATGACAAGTTATGACATGCCTAGTTAAAACAGTCATGAGGAACAATGACCCAAAAAGTTTGAACTTGTGACCTGACAAATCCTTTGCTTCGTGGTCAATTTTAGAATTTGGAGACAAATCCACAATGCTTCAGGTAAGAATTTATTACTTAAGTGAAAAAAGGCATAGTCATATCTCTTAATTAATGTAACATTTTTACTGTAATGTTTTATACGAATCTAAATACTGCAGAAATTATAATGTAACTTTCCCATCACCATGGGTAAAGTGAGCCTTCCCATCATCCCTTGCAATGTAGTGTATTTTTGTTTTGATTGTTGTCTGAGTTAGGCTGAAAATAATTGTGTGTTGTGTTATTGTTTGTTGTGCTGATAATAGTTGTATTACTGAAATAGACTAATTTGCACTTTATTGTAGTATTTTGTCACCCACCATGAGTGATTGTGCTATGGCAATCAGTGTTACATCTCAGTTATCACTCTTCTGTTCTGTTGGTGCTATGTATAAGTGCTTGTTGGAAAGTTTGTTTACAGATCATTCATGCTGAAGAAATAGTAGGAAAAGAGAGGTTACACTCCTTTACTTACCTGATTAAGAACTTTACACAAAATGTTGTTTTTTTTTATAATTTTGCTCTACTGAAATTCTGTTGTTCACTGCACGCTTGCTTCCTTTGCTAGACTACAGGGCAAGTGTGAAAAGTCAGATGTGCCAGTTCTTGACCTCTGAACTTTATGGAGGTCAGGAGAGGTCCCACCTTTAAGTACTGGCCTCAGCTCATTAATACAGTCTGAAAGCCCACACAGTACTTAATAAGGGCTTAGCAATGGCTCAGGCCTGTACAGTGGCTCATGTCGCCTTTTGTTTTCATTCCGCTTTGCTTTGTTTTGATTTTTTTGAGTTCTGGTGGGAACTGAGAGGCCCGTGGGCAGCCTCAAAGAGAATTACTGTCAAAGCCATGCAGAAAAAGGGGCCTTTGTGTGTTTGTTCTGTCAGCCAGAGCCAAGAAGCATGGTATCTGGTGCCACTGTGGCCCCTGGAGAGAGGAGCTTTGACTCTGTCTCTGTGACTTTTTAAAAAAGGACACAGAGTGGGGGTAGGAAAGGTTTCGAGGCCTCGGTAACACAAAAGATAAAGTGTGGGGTTTTACAGCAGGGCAGCTTTAGGAATTCTCAAGTCTCCCCTAAGGTATATCCAACCCAAGTTACCATGAGGTCAGTGGTCGAGGGTTCCACGAGATCTGTTCAGATCTGCTCAAGATCCTTCTGCGGGATGTGCACTCATCAGGGGCAGAACTGTATACCTTATTCATGGTATAACCAGGGTGTCTGAAGAATTGTAGGAGAATCACTTGTGAAGAGGGAAAACTGGAAGCATTAGAACAGAATAATGGATGTTTATGCACTGTTCCACAAAGCTTTTACAGTCTGTGTAATTTTATCATTTCACATTTCAATCGCATTTCAAAACAGGTGTTCTGAAAATTTTAAGCCCTCGCCCCAGCTGCAGTTACCTTTTTCTGACTGTTGAAGTATGAAGGACATGCACCTGGGCTGATGACTACGGTATCTATGACTTTTTCTGATGTGAGATGGCTGTGCTTTATTACACAGATGTCTGAGACATGTCAGCAATTTTCACAGTGACTATTACCTTGTTTCATACTTTTAAATCTGCAGTTGTTCCAAGGAGTCTGCTTCTGATAGCCTCTGTCACATAAAGAAATTCATTAATGCAATGGAGAATGCTCAACAGATGGCCTTTACAAGATTATCACTGACTATTATTTTAGATTAGCACTTAACAAATCTTGACAAAACCTTTATCTTGTTCTGCATCCCAACAAAATCCACATAAGCGGATTTACTGGTGCTCAGTAGAATGTGTGCAATTTTGTTGGTTATGAGTGTTAATGACCATAAAGCCCTCCAGCCATTCCACGCAAGACTTAATGTTGTCGACACTGCATTACCTATAAAAACTGCAGAACAGCCAGAAGAAATCACAGGGTGCCGCTATCGACAAAAATCAATATGTGGAAACATTTTAGCCCAAATTGCATAAAAGTGCAAAGGATTTGGTTGGTACATCATTTTGGTTTGGGGCCTGCTGGGGAAATCTTACTTGGCTTTCTGGCTGAGGGATATTGATCTACCTGTCAGAGCACAGTAAGGGATAGGGAAAAGCAGGGAGAAGCTGTCACCAGAATGCAGAGATTTCTGGGTTGTTTTGTCTTCTACTTTTATAGGGTTTGATCAGCCGCTTAGGGATGGTCCAAAAATGTCACTACTGAATCTTTGTTGAAAAATTCTAATCGTATGTCTTGTTCGGATGGTTTTCGTCAACTGGTCTAGTCAACACTACTTAAGTAGCATGACAGATTTTTGTGCAGTTTTAAAAACCCCTGACTAGTGAATGTTTTTTTAAATATGGTTATAAATATTGTTTTGCTGGCTGATGTCTATATTCTCTGACTGCTGCATCTTCCTTTGACTACATGGTGATGCGAGTCGACTATGCACTTGCTAGTAAATGGGTCTGTGTTTGGTTGTCAGATGGAACTTGTTCCTTCCAGTGATCATGAGAACAACCAGGACACAAGACCTGGAGTTAGCTTCAAAAATCACATTTTTCACACAACTTCCATCTTGTGAGTTTTCTTATTCAATACAGCTTTTAGTGACAGCCCTCAGTGCATGAAAATATGATTTTATTCCCTTCTTTTCATCACATCTTGTTTTATTGTGCTGAGGTTAAAACCCTAGAGATGAATTGCTAAAATTCAGTTGAATGAATGTTAACTTCTGACACCCATTTAGTTCTTTATAAGAAGGCTGAGTGATGTGTGTCACAACCTCTACAACTTCAATCTCTTGTCAGCAACTGGGAGCAAACAAGGTCACATGTGACTCAACAGCTATGACTCTTGTGATGAAAATGTAGAGCACAGCCACTGGCATGCTGGAAGGATGAAGCAGTGAACCCAGAGCCTCTGTGCTATGAGTTGGAATCCATATGACTTGGCACAGACAGTGAAAGGCCATGTCTGGACACATGGGCTGCTGACCCTGTGTGCTAATGGTCCCAATCCCAGTAACCTGTATTTATATCCCTCCAGCCTCCACAATTGCACTGACACATGGGCAATGATATGCCACATCATGCTGTCGAGGTCTGGTAATGAACTTAGGACTAGGGTGAACTTATTTCTTTTGGGGAACCGGTGACCTCTGGAGTGGCTACTGTTGGCTGAACTCTTTGTAAGGTTTCCTGAGACAGGAAAATTCAAGGGCAGCTAGGGTGGAGAAAAGAGGATTTGAATGGGTTCTATTTTCTGGAGGCCTACTGTAGAGGCCTGGAGCGACCATGAATTTAAACAAATATAAATCCCAGGTGTATCATTCATAGTCAACAGAATGTCAGACTTTTAGCTTTTGCTGTGTCACCCACAATGATGTGTACATGGTGTCTCTTGATGCGACTCTGATATTACTTAAGAAACTTGTGCTTTTCTTTGCTTATTCACAGCTGTATTGGTAATAGGAAACAATAAAAAGGGCTTTGGCCTGAAGTGTGAAATTGTGACTAAATCTCACGGTTTTATTTTGTTGCTACACTGCAGTGTTACTTGAACTACAATTACTAAAGCTTAGTTATCATTAGCACATTATCCATCTTTGGCAATGGACTGGCATCCCATCCAGGGTATACCATGCCTCATGCTCTATGCTTCCCCGATAAGTGCTGGATCACCAGAGCCTTTTGTTGACAAATGGCTATTGATAATGAATAGATGGATGGATATTATTCATCTTTGCTGTTTTTTAGTTTCATTTTTTGCTATGGTCATCAGTACTATCATATGCAAGCAACAGTTTTTAGGGTGTTGTCATCACTTATAGAAATTTAAAAAACAAAAAATGTTTCACTTTGTGGGAGCAGGAAAACGCAAAACAACAACAGGCCAAGTACGGGATTGTGAGAAAAAAAATCTCATCTCATGTTTTCAATTATGGATCCTTCTTTTTCTTAGTGCCAGAGAGTGTTTGGTAGTTTTATGAATTTCACATAAGTTGAAGATCATTCCAGAATGAAGCTGGATCCAGGATAAACGTGTAGTGTATTGCTTTAATTAACATTATCTGTGCTCACAGTGTTGCCCTTATGGGGAACAACCCACAGTACAGTTTCTGGGGCTAAATCTTTAAATACTGCCTTTTAAGTATCATACATACTAAATGAAAGGTCAGAGAATGGTGAACTCGGAACAGAACAGCCAAAAGTAGAGTTTTAAGTATCGGTTTCTGTCGTGTCCGACATGGACTCGTATTGCTGTAACGTCCGGACACAGACATAAAGCATAATGACCCCACATGCAGAGTGTATTTATAAGTGCACAGTGCAAAGTGGGAAGTACAGTTTAGAGGTGAAATGATGAACATGGGACAAGGAGACGTACGGTGTATTCCAAAAGATGAAAAGTGAAACATGAATCTGTGAGTGGGACTTGATTACGGAGGTGTGATAGAATTCCGGCCTGGAATACTGGACCTGGATAGGAGCACAGAAGGCAAGAGTAGATGGGACAGGCACTATAGGGACTGGAACATAAATGTCTATGGAGCAAGACTTGGGAAAACAAGTGTATAACAAAGGTTTGCACAGAAATCACAACAGACCATTAATAAATAATACACAACCTTGCCTCAGTTGTCTGCTGTTGTTTCCTTTTATATGTGACTAATTACCAAATTTTGAACAGGTGTCTGGACTAATGGAGCCAAGTAGCGCCTCCTCTGGTCACTAGGGGTACTGTGTCTGTGGGTCATAAGAGTTTCACACAGCTTTTGTCAAACAGAATCAACTATTTTTGAATACTTACTCAAATAAAATTTTAAAAAACTTAGTATCTTGATAATATCTTAATAAAGTCATAAAGATAAACCTAAACATGTTCAGCTGAAAACTTAGGAGGAGCTCTGCTATTTTATGTACAGTATAACAAATTTTATGCTTAACTATGTATTCTATGTATAACGGGGCAGCCAGTCACGTAGTGGTTAGAGCTGCTGCCTTTGGACACCAAGGTTGCAGGTTCAAATATTATCTCCTGCTATAGTGCCCTTGAGCAAGGTACTTACCCCAAATTGCTCCAGTAGAATTACCTAGTTGTATAAATGGGTAAATAAATGTAAATACATTAGCTTTGTAAATTGCTTTGGAGAAAAGTGTCAGATTAATGTAACTTAGTTGTTATACAGAATGTCCCAAATTGCTTCAATTCACATTTATTCATTAGGCTGCATCACAACTGCTCATAACATAAGTCACTGTAAAGAACACCATTCTCCCATGGATGAAAGTTATTATTTCATGAGAACACACTACAGGTTTGACCTTTTCCATTTTGAAATTTGCGTGAAATTTTTCTAAGAGCTATTCTGATTGAGCAGGAAGTAACTTTAAAATTTTGGCAGCTGCAGGGCCACGTCTTTAAAGCCTGGCATTACATTCAGTAGAAAAGGAGAGCAACAAGGAAAACCAGCTGCTGTCAAATGTATTATACTGCCTGTTTTACTGTCAGGCTGCCACTGTATGGGGTGTATGCATTATTTTTATTTGAACTTTTTATGGCTCCGTCCACATCTGTCAGAAGCCTGGCGTGGTCTTCACATTGTCATTATCCGCCCATGGAATAGTGCCTAGAGGTGTTCTAGCTTTCATAAGAAATATGTTGGAATGCTGGCAAAGCGAGAAAACTGTAGGCACAGCAGGTGCAAAAAAATACAAAGGAAGTCATAGAGAACTACTAGTTAAAATTTGTCAAGATAAAAGTTAGAGCTTGTTAAACAGACTTATGAGATAGGGGTCAGAAAAGAGGAAGGGAAGCAGATGGGAAGAGACTCTTCATAGCTTGGTACAGATGAGAGCCCCATGTGAAGAACCCGCTAAAGAAGACCCCCCTGGGTAGCTCCCCGTGGACAGCCTTCTGCATTCCCTTCACCTGCGTTTAAAAGCTGGGGGCTCTTATCTGAAGTAGGGTGTACTGCTCGAGGTCTCCTATACCCAAGGCACAGTGAACTGAAGAGAACTCAAGAGAACTCTAAAAACCTGAGGATTAGTGGGCAATGAATAGGAACCTGTCAAGAAGAAGTAAAAGTGTGTGCAAAGAGTGCAATAACAGATTTAAAAAAAATGTGAGTTATTTTTGGAATAGAATTCAAATAGGAGAAATTATTTTTGAATATTTACTAAAAGAAAAAAAAAAACTAAATATCTTGATGATGTCTTAATAAAGTCATAAAGATAAACCCAAACATGTCCAGCTGAAAACTTAGGAGGGGCTCTGCTATTCTATGCATAATTAGGTTGTTATATGTCCCAATTCACATTCATTCATTTAGCTTTTCTCTAAAGTGATTTACAATGTTAAGCTACCTGCAATTATTTATCCATTTATACAGCTGGGTAATTTTTTATTGGAGCAATTTAGGGTTAGTACCGTGCTTAAGGGTTTCTGCAGCTGGAAGTGGGATTCACCCCAACAGCCTTTGAGTCAAAAGACAGCAGCTCTAACCACTACACATGAAGGTGGATATATATAACAGAACACTATGAAGCTACAGGTATGAGTTGAGAAAAAAAAGTGTCTGCTAAACAACAAATTAATTATACTAATAACGCATAACAATTTTCATTGCAACCTGCTGATGACTCAGGGCAGCACATGAGAAGTGGACTGTATGACAGTTTTCACAGCAACTGAATGACACGATGAGCAAGTTCTTCACACTGTCTCCTCGTGCGTCCCTGTCCTGCTGCTTCCTCTGTTTGGGCCACTTCCGTGCACTGAGAGTGGGTGGAACTGTGAATGTGTCCTAGTAGCTTGATGCTCCCTGGCCACTGTCTGCATGGGCCGGATGCCTCCCTCCCTATGTGGGAACTATTATTACATTTCAAAAAAAAAAAATTGTTGGAAGGTGATCAGGAATCGTCTATTCTGAGTTTTATGCACCTACTCATGCGATAAATATCGGTGCATAAAGTGGAAAGAAACAAACTAAGTTTACGTAAGAATCACATGTCTGCAACTGTATTTCTCTTTCGCCTAATGTGATGCACAAATTGTATTTCTTTGAGATGTACATCGCTTTGGAGAAAAGCGTCTGCTAAATGAATAATTGTAAATGTAAATGTAATGTATTATTACTATCAATTCATTGTTCTCTTATCAGTTGAAAGTGACTTACATTGCTAGATTTGTTTATTAAGCTGTTATTTACTCATTTATATATCAGGGTATTCTTACTCTATCAATTCAGAGTAAATACCTTGATATATGATGCAACAGAGGGAGTGAGATTTAAACCTGAGTGCTTTGACCGCAGGGCATTGGCTGTAACCACTATGTGACCTGCTGCCAAAGGTCTCCCAGCCCCTGATGCAGTAAAATTACAATGATCTGTCTCACTATAACAAAGCAAATGTACAGCAGTCTTTGAGGGGCTCTTGTTGTAACAACAGGTTCACTTTCACCCGTGTTTAAGAATCTGTCAGCATTGTTTCCTGGTTGTATGTTTCTGTCTTTTTGTTTTGACAGTGCAGTTCCTATCTGCTGCACATGGCAAAAAAAGATGAGCTGCCTCCCACGATGAACTTCTCCCCTCCCTGCAGGCAGATGGAGGTCTACAGGGATTTTCGATGTGCCCTCCCATGTGACCTTGCAGTTCTGGTGCTCCTATTTAGGCCTGGTGCCCCTCAGCGTTGATTCCCCACCACCCACCTAAGCCAGCTTCATACCTATTCATTTCCGCACACGCATATCCAACTCTTTATGTTCCATTACGGTTATTTTCTTGTCTTCAATCATGGTGTGTTGTGAACCAGAACCGACCAGGAGGGTTCTGGGGAGGCTGTTCTTTTAGCTGTGGTTTTTATGTTGTCCAAGGGATGGGGATTAAAGTGGGTAGTGTGCTGGGAGGGATCACTCCGCTCAGCAGACGGTGGAACGTGTTCATTTGGTTCCAAATAATAGGGCGTAGCTAAATTTCACCTGGGTGACCGTGGCTTCAATGTAAAGTAAACACTGCAGAGAATGGCATTTTGGCTCTGGAATCGTACTCCCCCCACCGCAATGTTACGGAACGAGTGCGAAAAATTGCGTCTTACGTGAGAAAAACACAGACACGCAGAACTGAGAAGTTTCCTGGAAAAGCCTAAATTACAATAAACAAATGCTACACTGGCTGGACTTGGAGGGACTTGACTTTTACTGCGGTTGCAGAGCTGAGTTGGCTGCTGCTATGCTTATTGTTTTGTTTTTGCCCAAGTTTGAATCTCATTATGCACACATTAGATTCGTGCGGAACTGCCTGAATACTTGGGCCCCGTTGGCCCATCTCGTCAAACTTCTCTGCAGAAGGAAGCTTTTATGGAATAAGCAGACTTGAGAAAATGTGCGGATGCCTGTGTGCATGTGGAGCCCTGAACCCCGATCTGTACAGCAACCTACAGGACGCAGTCAGACCTTTGTGTGACAGAACGAATTTGACAATGTGGTAATTGCCTTCATTTTGCCTGTGTGCATTGTGTACGCTCTACATGGTGATGTAAGCGCCATGTCCTACGGTGTGACCAATTAGCCCCATTAGCAAAGCGACGGTGCTAAAATTGCCTTTCACTATGGCAGGTCATGTGTGCACGCATTCGCCCGGCACGCTACTCAGGTCGGAACGGAAACAGGAAGACACTACAATGCCCGTATTGCCGTCTCTGTAATTCCACCCCTTGCTTAGATGGAAGCAAAGGAATTTGAAAAGTCAGCTTCAAAAGGAGATGCTTTTACAAATTCCTTTTCCGTGGTGTTTCTTCACTCTGGCCTTTCATCCACTGTCGTTTCTTGAAGTCCCTAACACTGGGCAGCCTTCGTACGTCCGACCCCTGCCTTTCAGACATCACGCTCTCGACACGCTTTTCGACTGCTTGCTCTTTTTTTTCGGTTGAGTTCGAAATGAATGGGAAAATTTTGATTGCCTTGAAAAACGAAGGCCAAACCAACATGACCCACCATGATCCAGGACGGTCCACCACAAACCAGCCATGTCCCCGAGCGACTCCTGCAAACCACTGCACCATGGCTCACAGAAAGACCAGCCACAAGTACGCGTCCGCCTTCTGGAAAAGTTTTTTAAAAAAACGAACGTTGCACCCCCTCAGCTCCACCCAATACACAACTTGCAGTGTTTCCAGCATGCTGGACTGCTGCGTAATCGTAGGTTTGGATGGTGCGCGGATGGTATAACAGTAAACGGCCGCTCTTCAGTTGTCCTCTCTATGGGAGCTGTGGTGACTGAGCTCAGCTTGGTTGCAGTTGTGTCGTAGCCATGTTCCAGGCATGTCGCACACGTGTTGCAGGTGTGCTCTAGCCGTATTGCATGTGTGTCATGTCTTTTCCTTTTGTCTACCACACCTCGCTGTAAAAGGTTGCTTTACGGATATTTCTGTGTGTTATACACATGATTATGTACGTATTTATGCATGAGTTTATCCACCATTTAGTGTAATTGATATTTAATTGGCTTACTATGCTAATGAGGAAGTGAAACTCTCCTGCTGTGCGAACATCTCTGTTCCACCCCTCTCTCCCTTTCACTTTCCTTCTGGTTGTTTCTGCTCTGCATTTTCAATTTCTTTGCAATTAAATTGGAATTACAGCTAATGCCCCCCGCCCCCCCCCCCCAGCTCACCACACCCGTGGCCTGCCGAAATCCGTTTTTGGAGTTAAGATGCTTTTATCTCTGATTATTGTCACGAGCAAAGCATCCCATCACATCTATTTGCCACAAAGGGCTGAGACCAGGGGCTAAAAAAACAGTAAGTAGGGGTATTGTGAAGAACAGGGACAAGAAGTATGGGAAATCCTGTCCTCCCTTATGCTATTTTATGCAATTGCTGAGGAGGCTGGACATAGGGATGTGGGTGCTTGCTACTTGTGTGTGCCGTTGTGCGACGGGCGTCTGTTGTTTTTGTGTGTGCATGTGTGTGCATGTGCCCTGCGCGTGGGACCTCTGCCGTTGAAGGCTACCAGCATTCCGGGGGGATTAAGTGTCAGACCTGCCTTGCACCGACAGCACTGGCTTTATGTAACATGCAGCCATCTGGCTCGCTGAGGGCCGGGGGGCAGTGAGGGGAGTCCGAAGGAGAGGGGCGAACCACCATCTACTGTGCTGATGAGGTGGAGACATGGGGTGCAAAGTGACGGTGAAGGTGGGATGGGATGAGGGGCTAGAGGGGTGGGTCACTCTGATTCCAAAATACACTTACCCCTTTTGGTTTGCTTGCCCTGTCCCACACTGGGAACGCACAATGGCCCTGTGATTAAAAATGGACTGGGCTCTAAAAAGAAACTCTCACCCTCCCATTTCTCTCTCTCTCTCTCTCTCTCTCTCTCTCTTTTCTTTCTCTCCCACGCACACACACACACACATACACGCATTTTCGCGGTCACACAAACAACCTTTCTTTCTGTCTCCAGTCTGCTGGTTCAGCGCTGTCTTGGCTGTTCCTTTTGAGAGCAACGGAGAACCCTACTTGCCAAAGGAGCACTTGGGGAAGCCTGAGCACCTGAAGGAAGGTCTCCAGTAGACCTACCGTGAGTGGATCGGGTCACGCGTGTCATTATAGCGCCAAGGGGTTTAGGGGTTTATCGGGAATGGATGGGTGCCTGGAGGGGTGGAGAATTTGGGCAGAGCAGTGAGGATTATAGGGGCCAGGGTGGGAGGGAGTGGTTGCAGGGAGAGGAGGGGCAGCAAATGAAGAGGGTGGACCGGCTGTGAGTGCTGGGGTCTTTGGCAACTGCTTGGTGTTTGTGCGCAGCTGCGGAGCGCGGGAGGCGTGCGTCCACGAAACTGTTCTTTCAGCCTCTAGCCGTTTTACATTTTTTTAACGCTCCCTCACGCATACTTCTGTGCCGCTGTTTCCACCGTTTGCTCCCGTCCACACTGCTGTTCTCCCGGGGGGGCAATGCTCATTCATTTCAGCCCTTGGATTGGGCACTACTAGGTGAGTGGTCTTTTCTGCTATTAATGGTCCGAAAGAACCCCTGGAACTGACAGGCAGCGCTTCATTATTCATTTGCAGTGGCCATTTCGGGAATATTGTCTGTGAAGTGCGATATGGGAATTCTGAAATTCTGAGGGTGCAATGATGTGAGACTTTCTTTCGTAGTGTCTGACATTCAGGTTCTCTACATGTGCCTGTTTCAGTGACTTTTCACCTATGGGTCCCCAAGAGTAACTAACTGCCTTTTGGTTACATAAAAATAATATTAACATTATATTAGTTCAATTCACTTATTTTTTTGTAGATTTAACCTGATGCAGTAGTGTTCTCATTAACTGCTTGCATGTTGATCATAACTACAATCGTTGCTGCTAATGCAATTTTGAAAATCTCTGGCTGAACCATATGAATTTGGGTTTTATGTGGCGAGAAGGGCTGGAGGGTATCAGGTGCTGTCATACATTTCCCTGGGTTCAAGATGGGCGGCATGGTGTGGCGGTTCAATCAGCCAAAACCCAGCCTACATATACAATTCCTAAAACCAAATAAACCAACAGATGACATTTGGTAAAGAATGTGATTTTTTTCCCCTTATTTTTTCAATCAAACATTGGAGAAATTAACCAATATCTGAATTGCCTTATCAACCACTAGGTTTAAGTTAGGCAGGTTTTTAAACCTTGGCTTGAGGTTCTCCTTCTTCTGCTGGTCAATATTTCTGCACAACATGGGGTGATGGTGACATCGAAGTCTGACTTCATCGCTTGAGAACTGTAGCTCTCAGCGACTCCCTGAATGTAGGGCAGGCGCTGCACTCCAAGACCCCGAGCTCAATCCGGGTCATCTGGTCGACTCTCTCACTTAATTAAGTATTTTTTTTTTTAACCACAGCCTCTGTGTGGCTCTTAATGTTGGATTGTAAGTCTCACATTCATCCCTGTCACTTCAGCGTACTTACATCTACACTGAGATCGATGCCCTCCTGCAACCCTTTTGTTGCTGCTAGTATATTATAAACTATTATTGATTTTATTTTCCTTCAGTCAGTGCATGAACTTAAGATCTGATTTTAAAATTTTATATCTGGAATTATTTTTGTTTCTCGTGATCCGAGATGTGATTTGAAAATTTAAATTCTTGGGTTTTTATTGTATCTCTTGTATCTTGCAATCTGAGTAGTTGTTCCATTCTTTCTTTCTTTCTTTCTTTCTTTCTTTCTTTCTTTCTGTGTTTTTTTTCTAAATTTGTCCTAAATCTCACTGATGCCCCGTACAGCCAGTATAAATCTGGTTTCTGCTATTAATCTGAGCGCGAATCTGTTTGTGGATCAACACTAAAATTACTGCGTGAAACCACAGCACATTTATCTGTTAGGATGGAGTATTACTCTCACTTGTGTACATATTAATGCAGTTACTAATGCTCTAAGCTCATTCTGCTGCTGCCGCTGTGTAGAGGGGTACTGCACCAAACAAAAGAAGAGAGTGACGATTATGAGGGCTTTGCTTTAGCCCTCTTCTCTTCAGCTGCCACTGGCCGTCTGCTTCTGTAAAAGTGTTACCAGCCTGTTTTCCGTAGCGATGATTGCGTCAACCGTCCAAATTCCACTGTGCTCTAGGAACTGGTTATCTGTTTAGAATTAGATTTTTTGTTTTCCACTTTGACCTCACTGAGAATTTAGGGTACTGGGGTCACTGACCCTAAATCGAATCTCATTCTCGTCAACCTCCATTATATTTATTATTCTTATGTTGCTCAGTAAGAGCAATTTAATCTCAGAAACTTGCACAGTCTACACAGCTGAGTCATTCATGCACCTTATTACTTTTATGGAACGACCTTATGTACAGTTAAGTACTCTTCTCACGGGTAAAACAGCAGAGATCATTCTTGGACTTGAAGCTACAATCTTTAAATTAGGTTCAATACATGGTCTGCACTGCTTTGCCACCATCTCTTCCACCTCACCAGATGTCACACTCATCTTTTCTTGGACTTCAGTTTGTAACCTCTCAAAGGTAACCATTGCACTTTGGAAGTTTTGGTCTTCAGACATCATCCTACCACGCTGAGATGTGATTAATACTACACGTGACTGAATTATAATGGAGGTGGTTGTTTCTATTTCTATGTTACCTGGAGGAAGACAAATTTTTAATTAGCACCAGGTGACCAGGTGAAGTGTTCAGTGGTTCAGTTAGTGACTTAAATAAAGCAGCTGAAAGCTGTGAATGAGGATAGAGGCAGAGATGGTCATCAGCTGGAGGAGAGTGATGGAAAGAGGGGGTGAAATGCTGGAGAGGGCGATAGCAGGAGAAACAACTTGTTCAATACATTGGATTTGGTCACTTCCAAGTGTGCAGACCAGAACATTTCTGCAACCAAAGTCAAACATTATCCCTCATCCATGTGAAAGGGCAAGGGGAAGTTGCAATGCCCTAAGGATGCAAAATTTTGCATTGACAAACAGACAGCTCCGAGGTTGGAACACGTCATGTCTCAGTGTACGAGTTTCGCAGATGCTTGAAATCCTGTTGCTGTTGGTAAAATTCTTCTGCACTCGTTACAGGGACTTTTTTTATAGACTAAATGAAAACAGGTCCACACTGGACACTGTGCCTTCACCACATAACCATTACGCTCAAGTTATTATTATTAATTCATTACTTAGCTGAGGCTTTTATCCAGCATGACTTACAGTATTTGACCCATTTTTACAGTTGGATATTTTACTGGAGCAATTCAGGGTGAGTACCATGCTCAAGGGTACTACAGCAGTAAGGGTAATGAGGCTCAAACCTAAAACTTCCAGGTAACAAGTTCATATCCATAACCTATAGTACCTGCAGCTGTTACCTTTCAGAAACCCAAACTGAGGTTGAAATTTGAGGTAGTTTAAAATGTAAGATGATTAACATTTATTAATTTTAATTTATATCACTGCTGTCGGTAGAAAGTCTGTTTCTGAAGTCCTGTCACATCTGAGTTACAAAAGATTGACAGAAAAGGTGACACTGACTGGCATCTATAGTGATTCATATCAGATCTAATTAAATCAGATTTATTTGGAGGAGCAGTTTGGTCCTAAAAATTTATCACAAACACTTGACTGATATTTTCCAACAGGAATAAAAAAAAAAACTATCCTCTGAGCAAATGGAGAAAACATCTGAAAATGATTGTCTTGGTTTTGCTGAATGATCACTTTGGAATGAAAATTACATACTGATGTATGCAGCTTCAGGGCAATTAACAGTGCACATCAGGGGTTCTTAACCTAGGGTCCATGGATCCCTTGGGGGTACTTGGATAAATTTCAGGGGGTCCATGAACTTGGATAGGAAATAATTACATCTTTACTTACCATAACCTCTAAATATATAGTCTTGTTCTTTAATGGGTTAATAAAGAACCACATATATTATGATACTGGAAATTACTTTTTTAAATATTTTGATAACTGTATTTCAATATAACTGGTTTCCTTTTTAATCCTATGTATTGCATTATATGCATTTAAATGCATTATTCTGAGAAGGGGTCCATAGGCTTCACCGGACTACCAACGGGGTCCATGTCAGGAAAAAGGTTACCAACCCCTGGTCAAGATTAACCCCAAAAAGGCAGATGATTCAAGTGCCAGAAAGGAAAGATCTGTTGTTCCTTTGACAAACGTACTTAATGTGCTGATTCAGTGACAAAAGCATCCCAACCTGATTAAGTGTGAATTGGTGTTCATCCAGGCATTGGAGAAGAGTTAAAAAAAGATTCTTATCTGCATGGTATGAACTTGATTCTTCATGAGCCTGTGCATGTGATGCCATACTGAGCACTATGTTATAGTCATGGTTTCAGTGTTTGAATGGTGGTTGGAGATCTCTTCTGGGTCCCCCTGGGGCTCAGACCCTCTGGCGGTCAGCACAGTCTGCCAAGGTTTTGGACTGCATTTGACAGGCTAATCCCAACAGCCGTGACTTTTGCCGCTGGGCACTGTTGGATATGTATTGGCACAGTCCATATACAATATGTTTTAAGGGCTGGTGACATTAAGACACTTAGAAAATGATGATTTTTAGGTGAGAATCATGTCTGCGGATCTATCTTGAGCTACCTGTGTGGGATTGGGCTTGTGTTGTGAGAGGATGTGGTAGAGGTGATGGTTTTGTGACTTTTGCAGCACTATGCAAACTTCCCTGGCTTAATGTATGATTTGCATGTGCTGAGGGTTGGTACTTAAGAGTCTGCCTCTTGGAGTCCCAGAGTTCCCTTTTCTCCCAAATGCACTGAAACATTTAGACACATTCGCATCCGCATCACGGTTCATCGCATGCGAACACAGCCCGGCGCGCTCAGCCGCTCGGAAACTCGGTCATAGTGGTAGAATGACGGCGTAGGAGGCAGATCACAATACTGTGACCGAAAGAGCAAAAAATTGACTAACAAATCCGAAGACGGTGTTGCCAACGAAGATGACGTGCTGTCGGGAGCCATGACCCATGCAAGCGAGGGGTTGGTGTCATCTGTAAAAGGTGTCATGATTGCCGACCTTGGTGACACACAGATGGGGAGGGGCCTAAATTCTCTGTGCTTATGGTGCAGCTCTGTGATCTTGGCTCTCTGACAAAAGGGCATCTTTGGCCTCAAGGAGCGTCAATCCCAATCCAAAGCGAATGCCTGATTTGAAGCCGACTTGCCCCACAGCCCTCTATTACGGATTTATTTTTGCCTACTTCACAGGCAAGGCACCGGGGTGTATTCAGTTTAGATGCCCAGTTTGCCTAAACTTTCCCTTTACCTAAAGGGCATAACTGCTTTTACTAACACTCGAAGTTGACAATATTTTCAAAGAGTTAAAAAACATAATAGCAATAACATGCCACAGTTTTCAGATGGTGCAAAATCTTATCATTGTAGAAAAGCAGGAAAAAATACTGACTTAGTTGTTTTTTCCCTCTGTGAGCATGGCAAAATGAAAACTCATAGCAGGTTATTATTTTTCTGTAATGTGTTTTTGGGCTTTGTTCATTCACTGTGAATGATAGATACAATATTGTAAATTTCTGAATTACATCAAAAGGCAAACTGGGATCCTCAAATTGTTCAGAGAAAAACCTACACACAGTTTATCACAACCCACAATTTGTCTCGGCCTGAGCTGCTCTGGGACAGTTTATGAACAAAAATTTGAATTGCTAATTGTTCTATTTTGTCGGTATTCACAGAATATTTACAGCTGAGTTTTTTTTAAAGAATTTAAATACCATCATCTGGGCAACAGCAGGGTCTCTTCGATACTTTGAACTACCAGTTTTTTGGTTATAACTCTCATTGCTTCAGCAATAACCTCTTAAGGATATGTTCTTGGTCATAGAATCACTAGTAGATACTGTTCTATTTTTACTCCAGAAGTGGAGAAGTGGATGGTCGGCAGAGTATTGATGATGGTGGGACTGATTCTGGAATGCTCCTCAGCGGCTGGGGTACATGATGCCTTGTCTCTAATTCAAAGTCAAAAGATGCTGCAGACTTGGGTTTTGCACTTATTTTTGTTGAGAAATAATTATTTTGCAGTGATGTTATCCATAATTCTACATAGGCGATTGTCCCATCGAGGGAGAAAGAGGAGGATGCGGGTGAGACGGTGAAGTGGCAGTCGGATAGTGCAGATTTTTGTCCTAAATCTCCGCCTGCTATCCGACATGCCCGGTGGAATGAGGAGCTCATGCATGACTCACCGCTGTGCTTCACGCCAGGGAAATTGGTGCAGAAGTGGCGCCCTTCATACGCTGGGCCAGAGTTCCTTTCAACTTTGCTCCCAAAGTGAGCCATTTTTGTGCAGTCAACTCGACCATAAGCAAATCTGATTTTGTCCTGGTTGTTGCTCGATTTCCAACCCCTCCATTCGCTTTCCTCTCTGCTTCTCCTCTTTCAGGCATAGCTGTTACTTTCAGCTTCAGGGTGATATTGTTTCATTCCATCGCTTTGCATTAGCGAGGTTTCTTGGTACGCCCAATTGTAAAGAAGCAATCAGTCCAGCTTCTCCAGGCTGCGTGAGCAACCATTCAGAAGCTTAAATTTTCATACGACTATTTTTACCTCTTTAATCGCCAGTTAAATTTGCAGCGACAAGCCGTGGGAGTAGACTGACGTAAAGAAAATTGACCTGTGAAGAGTAAGCTGACAACAAGTTCCTCAAAACCATCTTGATCTAGGGCTACTTTGACCTAAAAAAGCCAAGATTTGCTCCAACTGTTGGCCGTTCTTCCTCTGATCCAAGCTGTTGTGTAGTAGCAGGCCCGAGGACACAAAGGGGGTGTGTGATTCTGTCAAACCCATTCTGTTTGCCCTTCCCTTCGGAACGGTGGACCGTTGATGGTTGTTCTCCATCAAGTAAATTTGCCCCAGTGTTCTTATTTTTCTGTGTAAAACTGAAATCCTGGTTACTTCTGCCTCTTTACATTATGTGAGTTTGGCACTTTGGGAGCACTGGGTTCAGGGAGTTACCAGGGATGATGGGGTACAATGTGGACATGGGGAGTGTGTTGATTACAAATATAAAACAAAGAGGAAAAACACATAAGGACATAAAACAGGAGCTTTGGGTAGCATCAGTGTCCGCATCAGTGTAAGGAGCTCCTGTCCATTTAAATGCTATGGCAGCACCTGACCCACATCATTTAGTTAGCCATGGCCGATAATCCTAGAGGTTCCACAGGAAGGCACTAAATACATTTCTCATAAAGATTCTTTCAAATACTGGCATTTTCTATATTTTGGCTAAAATCCTGGAAGTACTTAGAAGCCAAGTACTTAGGGAAGCCACTTGTTGTACTCCAGATTAAGAAATGGTAGAGCTGCTATGAACAGTACAAGTGCACAGTACTGCAATGTTATGAAAATTGTTTAAATTCACAAACTGTTGAATAAAGGTTCATGAAACCCTTTGTCAGAATCGGAACAGTCTCATTTACAAAGCCTTGAAGACTCTGGAGTGACAAACATTGGAAGTAACGACTTTTTTATTATTAGCACGTTCATTATTTACATTAGTGCATTCATAGTGAACGCAGTCATGCTCTGCTCACCAGGGCAGTGAAGCATATCTAACATGACACACTGAATGTTTAGGAAGATGAGTCATCAGTCTGCTGAAGAGAAAACCAAAGCAACATCTATCGAATTGCTGTATTTCCTCATGTTTGGCACGGGAGGATTTGCCCCTTCTGTAGCACTGGCAGCTGGATAAAGCAGAGGATGTTGCCTTCATTTCAATTTATTCAATGGTTTTCGTCATCATTCTGCCTGCTGACATCTTGGCGGTGCAAGGCGTTTTCTGCCGAGAGAGATTTCCGCTTGAACGTAAAGCACTGCTCGAGCCTCCCCCCCCCACACCCCTAACCTCTTGCTCTCCATTAAGTGTTTATTTGTTGTAGTCCGTCAAGAAGCCAGGAGAGTCAAGTGCAATTCGTTGTGTTGGTGGCAGTCATTCCTTTGTCCTGTTTTGTTTCCAGTGAAAGTGAATTTGGATTACTTCTGGACTGCAATGAGGCTGAGTGTGAGTAGTGGATAGAGTCCCGGAGTCCCTGGCCTGCTCCCCCCGTGTCCTTTCCCCTCTTTATATGGGGTTGTCGAGGGCAGGGTGGGTGTTCCTCGTCTGTTGTCATGCAGCTGCTTTGCCTCCTCATTGCCAGGAGCTCCCTGACTCACTCTTGATTTACAGCTCATGAGAGAAAGCCCTTGGGCTGGCAGCCATGCGGGTTGCTGTCTGAGCCAGCGCTACCCTTTTAAGCCACAGCTCTTTAATTAAACTATAACTCTTTGGAACACGTTGGATGTTGCATCGTTGCCCCGGCAAACTGCTCTTCCCTGTGCGAAAATGCGGATGGGGGTGGGGTTGGGCGGGACTGGGCGAGCAACGTTGGGGGTGACAGGGCACAATTCCTCACTGTGTGTCTGAAGTTAACGTGATTAAAGTAACTCCTCACCAGGTTGGTAAATCAAAGGTGTCTGATGCAAGAAAGCCACCCTGTTCACACGTTTTCCGGGCGAAAGACTTTGGAGTGGAATGGTGGGGCTGTGGAGCTGTGGCCATTGTAATTGGGGGGTTGACAGTGATGGGATGAAGTTTGATCAGAAAGGGGGAGGTTCTTGTGGTGCTGTGGAGGATGAGGAGGGAGGCAGAGTGCGCGAGACCGGAGGCAGAAGCATTGTGTCCCATCTGAAAGGCTCCTTTATGAGGAGTGTTTAAAGGGACATTGTGGCCTGGGCAAGGAGGAGTCTCTATGGCAACCTTGCGGGAGCCTATGGACGAGGGATAATGGAGTGAGAGGAGTCCCTCCACCCCCCCCCCCCCCATCCCACCACACACGCATAATTTTTTCTTGCTTGCCCTCTTTTGGCTGGAGTTCCTCAGAAGCCTCTCCCTTCGCGGTCTCTTCCCGGTGCTCAAATCCTCAAACTCCATCCCGGAGGAGATGTTTTCCCAAGGCAGCGTCTCAGCCCGTGACTCGTTTGTCTTTCTTTCAGAAGCCGCGTTGCCAAACCATGGTGCTGCTTCACCAACCACAAGCTCAGAGAATATGCAATGCTTAACGGTGAGTACTTCAGTGCTTAGTCTCCAAGTTCCTTGCTGCTGCCTCCCTGAGAGTGTGTAAATGTGTGTATATGAATGTTTTGGTGAGCCAGGGCATCGCATGAATTTCTGTCCAACCAGTCCCGAGAGTTCTCCCTTGGACATGTCTAGGCATCTTTTATTACCAACTGTGGCCCTGTGAACTTTTCTAACTTGTCAACCTAAGGTTGCTGTTCTGGAGTAAGGAATGAGTTACCAAAGATCGGAAGTTTCATGACAATTCCACACAAGAACTTAAATGGATGTGTTACTGAGCCTCTTCAGAGCTGGCTGTTAAGGATGATTCCATGTGAGGGCTTTGCCTGCTAAGTCTCGTCTGAACACCAGTTCAGCCCAGGGGAAGATGACTATAAACCGCTAGAGAGGGCTCAGCATATCTAAGTCTAACAAGTCTATAAGAACAAGAAGCTTCCTGAAGAATTTATATGAAGCACCCAGGGGAAAGTGTGAGAGGAGGAGAAGCTGCAACAGGTGTATGCAGAAGGACTAAAAGATAGTTCTAAAATATGGATGCAGATCAAGTGGCTTGGATCCCACTTACACAGCACACCCTTTTCATCATTCTGCAGTCTTTGGGATGTTTCGGTAGACGAAAATGAGAGAAGGGAAATAGGAAAGTCCTGCAAAGCTACTGCAGGGAAGTTGATCTCTGCTCTGTTCCATCTGATTTCACCTCTTCCAGAAACTGCCCTTCTTCCACACATAATTGGTTTAACTGCGCAATGCACAGTGAGTCCAAAGCAAAGGAACTCCTGCTAGTGACATTAACTAAGCGAGAGGTATTTGCAGGTGAGCACGTGCCTGAATGGGGTTTTGTTCAGTTACTCCATAAAGTTCAGCCGCTGAAGCGCGGGGGTTAATCTTCTCAAAAACCCTCTGACGTCTTCATTCCGTCCGGGTGACGGAGTGCGACATGGCGCTTGTCTGGTGTTTGGGTGTTTTCACACGGGGATGAAATTTAAACTTCCTGGAGCCAAATATTCAACCATCGCAGATGACCGCCAACCACAAACTTGCGAATGGGAAGTGCTGACGACACCCGCTTTGCACAGATGTGAGCTGGTGGTGCATTCATTCCAGAAATGTTTTTTTTAGAGGAAAGTGACTCAAAATTTGCTGTGGAAGGAGAACTTTTGTTGTAAGAAGCACACAGTGTGTGTCATCAGAACAATGTAGAGCTGTGAAAGGCAGTGTCTCAAACTGGGAGGAGAGCTTGTTAGCATCAAGCTAATCCACGGTATGAACTAAGCCACAGGTTTCCAACTGTCCTTTCATTTGTTCATTGACTCATTATCGATAACCACTTTTCCTTTTTTTCAATTTCCCTTAGCAACGCTAGATCACAGCAATATAAAAACACTAGCGGTAGCCTGTACACCTGTACAAGTGCTAACCTGTACACATCTGCACACTATATATAAAGTCAGTTAGGAACTGCGCCATCCGAAGGAGTCCAGCATTCACAAAAATTATAATGCAGCTTATTAATTCATTTTCATAGCAAAAGAAAATTCATTCCTTAGGTCGGAAAAAGTGCGACAATCAACCCTCAATCAAAGAGGAAATCCAAACACGCAGACTGCGATGGTTTGGCCATGTATGCAGAATGAACACCAATCGGCTGCCACACAAGCTCCTCTGGCAAGAGCGACCTGTCCACTGGAGGGTTCAACGAGCAACGCCAAAGAAAACATGGCTTAAACATGTTGAGGAAGACCTAAAGAACCAGCGACCGACCATCAACGAGGCTAGAATTATTGCCACCGATCACCAGAAGTGGAAGCGTACCGTGAATGACATACGGAATCCAGCGGCACCTACTGCAGCGTATTGGTTGAGAGGGCGACCTGCCCCCCAAATTGCCAGCTAAGGACTAAAGAAGAAGAAAGAAGGTTATGCACATGTTGTTGTACAGGGGAATATTCAGATATACAGTCGGCTACAATGACAGAACTTTAATACTGAAGTGATAAATCTAAAAGAAATAAGACAAAGCAAGTCACAATGTCAGATATGCCATATGTTGGTGAATCACCTTGGTGAATAAGATGTGTGGGCTGATAACTCTACATAGAGTTCATTGGAAGTCGCTTTGGAGAAACCTGCCTGCTAAATAAATGTAAATGTAAATGTTGGAAACCTTTTGAGCACACTGAAATTCTCTTAATTATATTAACATCACTGGTAATTATGTTTAAAGAAAATGCTAATAAATTAGTCATGACATTTATTCATTTAGCTGATGCTTTTCTCCAAAGTGACTGATGATGTTAGGGTTGTAATTATTTACCCATTGATGCAGCTGGGTGATTTTACTAAAGCAATTCATGGTAAGTACCTTGCTCAAAGGTACTACAGCCAGAGGTAGGGAGTGAACCCATAACCTATGAATTCAAAGGCAGCAGCACTAACCACTACACTACCAGCTGTGCCTTTGAAGCACTGAAATAAGAATCTAACCTCAGTAATGATGATTGCTTTTCCTAATGCTGGATAGTGGTAATATAGAACCAATCCTGGAAGCATAGGATGTGAGGTAGGGTACACCCTGGACAGGATGCCAGTCCATCATAAGACAATCACACACATTCATTCTCAGATGTACATACACACTTAGGGCAATTTAGATGAATCAGTTCTCCTGAAAATTCCTTGGACTGTGGATGGAAAACAGAGCACATGGCAGAAACCTTGCAAATACAGGAAGAACATGCAAATTCTACACAGACTAGGCCAGACTTCAATTCATGTCCGAATGCGCAGCCCTGCAACTGTTCTGGCCATTTAACTGTCCAGTACCAGAATAACGTATTCAGATTTATGTTATATACCCAGAATACTAGAGTGCATGTATAAAGTGTACTGGTTTCCTTCTAAAGCCACAAGAAAGGGTCATAGCCTTGAGATTTCTGTGTGTTAAATTAATCCACCTGCCTGGGTCCTATACCGAGAAGCAGGCACCTTTTCCCAGGGGGCTCTTTTTATTTCTTAAAGGTAGCTGAGCGAGTGGGGCACACTTTTATTGCCAGACTTTGGACCTGCCGTCTGATTTGGGGTCGAAATAAGTGGAGCCCCTCTGGAGGTCCTGGTGGGCACATACAAAGGCCTCGAGCTCTTCACTGTCAACCCGGAACCCGTATTGTGACAGGGCCTGAATTACTACCACTGTCAACGTCTCACGCTGATTGATTTGATACAGTGACTGTATTTATGACGATAAATAACTCTACTTAATGTTTCAGGGTTGCAGGGAGTTGCGTTTCCTGGCTCCGGCCGACTGAACCGGGACTTTTCGAATGCTATTTTTTGCCTTGTTTTCTTGTTGACGCTTTGCTCGATTTTTCGTTTTATGGGAGAACGTGTAAGAATACTTCAAAACAATAAAAAGACCTTTGTGACAAGCACGTCACAAGCACTTCCTCTGTGAGTGAGGGAAGAAAAAGAATGAGAAGGTGGAAAGCAACAGTAAGGAAAATCAACAGAGATGTTTGGGCTACGCCTGTTCAGGAAGACTGTGATTTTGGATGGTGGGGTAACAGCAGTGGAGGCATGCTGGTGTAAATGCCCCCTCTGAGTGTACATGTTTATAGGAGTCATACTGAAATTCGTCATGGAGGCGGGGAGCTGCAGTGCTCATTTTCCCGAGACGTAGTAGCCTCTTTCCCACCTTGGTGCTGCTCTGCCAGGAAGTGCGTTGGCTTATCGAGCTCAGGCACACAGATCCCAGCCAGGGGCTGGAGGTGGGGGCGGGGGGTTGAAGGGTCGCTTCCTGTCATTCTTCTGCTGAGCTGGGTTCCCATGAGCGGTCCTGTGCGCACAGTCTCTCGTGAACCGACAGAGGCAGGAGGGGCATTGTGATCTTCACACTGCGCACTGGCTACCACCCTGGGCTCCTGGACACTATCTACTGTGGGCACCACGCAGCCCTTCCAAACACACATGCGTATGCGCACACGGACCGGAACCATGCATACCATCCACGGGCTCTGCCGAACCTGCATCGAGCGGACACTGCCGCAGGTTGGTCCAGGGCAAAGCAGGTCAAGATGGGACATGAAGAGATGTGCAGGACCCTCTACAGGGTTGGGGCAGAGAGAAATGCTAGACGGTGGGTTTGGGCAGAGAGAGACTCTGCACTACTGGGTCTGGACAGTTAGACAAGTTACAAAATTTTGTAGTGACACGGTTTGGCTCAGGATCCCAGGGCATGTTGTGACTGGACTCTCCATGCGATAGTCCTGAAGGCACCACCTGTAAATGGATTCTCGTGAGTGCTGTGAAATGCTGTGCTTCTCTGTGCCGGATCACTGACAGAGGTGTTCAAAGACTTTTGTCATTAACCGCTTAATTTTTTTTTCCATTGGAAATGCTTCACCCCCCAGCATTCTCTGGGGGGTCTGTGATGAATCTTTCTGTTAGTTACTGATGGGAAAGAATGCGCAGCCCTTAATCATTCAAACCGAGAGAATTGAGGACTCCGTGGTTAATCCATTTGCGCTGCTGTTTGAATTTGTGTAGAGAGTCAGAAGGAGACGGACAAGCAAGATAAATGAGGCGCTGCGATTAGAAAAAAGGTCTTGCTCTCGAGATGTTGTCTGCATGCTGAAAAGTGGGTGCAGGGGAAACTCTTGCTTTGTAGTGTGTATTGAGGAAGACAGATTAAAGTAGAGTGGTTGTACTAAATATATACTTGGGGTCTATCTATCTATCTATCTATCTATCTATCTATCTATCTATCTATCTATCTATCTATCTATCATTGGTTTGTATGGGTATTTGTGTGTTTCTGGTTGCATAGGTGTGGTACACTGGGACCTGAGTGGAGTGTGAACATTAGTTCAAAGTTGGGTGGAAAGAAACTGTTTCTTCTGGGGTTATGATGTATGTCTACTGTACCCCTCTTTCCTTATATCCACCCTGAAGGTCCAGTGTTCAAGTCTAGAGATCCGTTGTTCCTTCTGTCAGCCCTTCCTTTCCACCCTGGAGATACAATGTTCCCGCTTGGGGAACTGGATATTTCATCCTGAAGATCAGATGTTTTGGGCTGCAGGACTTGTGATTGAGTCTTGAGATCAGATGGAGCAGCCTGGCACTTACAGCTTGAGAGATATATGGCTAATTGCCCAAAAAACCCAGCGTTCCAGCCTACTTTCGTTCCAGCTGTTCCTTTATTCATGCCAAGAACAAGAGCAGAATTTGTGCTGCATTTTGATGTTGAACCCCCCGCCTTACAAAAGTGCGATGGAACAAGAAATAAATTCCATCCCTCACATCTAATTAGTCTAATTCAGCACCTTCAGCAAATCACTGCACTTTCTGTGTTTATCATGTGCATGCATCTAGCAATTTTTTTAAAGGAATTACTGCACTCCTTGATTTGTCTTGGGAAGGGATTTTTCCACAACAGTGTGTGTTGATATGATTACAGATGGCACTGTTGAACGGATTTCTGTTTTCTTGACGAGGAATTGTACCACAAGCTTGACTGTGGTAGGAGCCTAGACGCTTTGTCACCACATTATACTCCTGTGATAGATAAACTGGCAAAACAATTAAACGCATTACTGGGAATCTCACATGGGGCACAAAGGGGAAACACGTCTGAACTTGAACTGAAAAATTATGTCTGTTTATTGTACAGGCAAGTCTAGTACAGCCTGGAAAAATGCTGAGATGACAATAAAGGCGAGTGGAAATTATTTAGACTTTGCTGAGTGGAACAGTCTCCTGTCCGCTGAGGTCTGGATAAAAAGGAAATGTGAAGGGAAATCCTTTCCTGCAGTCTTCAGTCTCCTGCTTCAATCTGACTTCCGAGAATGATCTCTAAAGTTGTACTGTGCTGTCAGCACACTCTGAGATTGACGATAACGCCACACATTACTTATTTGCTTAGCTGATGCATCACATATAAAGCCTGAAAAACGGTGGATTTTTCAGATGCCGCTGTGACTACATCCCTTTCAGAGACGAACAGCCATTGCGATGATGCACACCTCTGAATTTACATTTACATTTATTTATTCAGCAGACGCTTTTCTCCAAAGCGACTTCCAATGAACACTATGTAGTGTTATCAGCCCACACACCTTATTCACCAAGGTGACTTACACTGCTAGATACTCAAATCTCAACAGTAATGCTTCAACCTGAAGTGTGACCTGCATCATTTAGGGAATCCTCTGAGCTGCAGTAACTGTTGCTGTGGATCAGTGCAGGTCCTGTTTTCACAGTTGTAGTTGGCTGTAAATGAATGATCTATTAAGAATCTGTGAAGGCCGGTCAGACTGTAATTCAAGGACCTGTGAAGACCGATCACACTCTGAATGAAAGGTCTGCAAAGGCCAGTAGCATTCAAAATGAGGGCTGCGTGAAGGCCATTGGGACCGTAAATGAACTATCAGTGAAACCCAGTCAGACTGAAATTGAATGACCTCTGAAAGCCAATCAATTTAAATGAAGGATTTACAAAATCCACTGAGATTGTAAACAAAGAATCAGTGAAAGCCAGTCAGATTGACGCTGAATAACCCACACAAGCCAATCAGTTTAAATAAAGGACCTGTGACACAGAAAATAAAGGATTGTATGAAGGCCAACTAGACAGTAAATGAAGGACCTGTGAATTCCAGTTTCACTGTGGACTGAAGATCTGTGAAGGCCAAACTGTGAACAAAGGACCTTGACGCCTGATCAGAGGGTAAATGAAGAATTTCTGAAAACCGGTCAAAACCGAACGTGAATAATTTGTGCCGAACCATCCCAATGGCCGCTCCCAACCAGCTGTTCCGTGGCGAGAGCTGTTGGTTTGACACCAGCTCGACAGTCACTCTCTTAGCACATGGGAAGCTCAGAGCTCAGATCCATGGTGCTCGGACACGTTTTCCGCTCCTTTGGTGCAAATGCCACCTCTTGAAGCTGCCCGCTGATGCTGTTCGGCTCTCACGCTCGGCAGGGTGCCGGCCACCCCATGGTCCAGTTTGCCGCCCCCCTCCTCTACGGCGCCAAGATGCCCGCCAGTTTTCCCAGTTTCCCAGGGCAGCCCCCTATTCTCCCATGCCGCCCGCCGACTGCGAACTGACCACAGGCCCTTCGATGTAGCCAGGCAGCGGGCATATTAAACAAGCCCCCCTCCTGTGATTTTCACAGTGCGAGTTCGAGAGGGCAGCGGGGGGACATGGCGGGCACTGTCGTTAGAATAGATGGCTTGAGAAATCAAGAAGGGGAGCCTGACAGTTCTCTACAGTGTCCCCTGGGAGACGGCAGGGCAAAACTAGATATATTATTTTTTAATTTTCACTATCATTTATGCGTTTGGCAGACATCTTTTACGCAGAGAGCAGCTTACATGGCAACACAGTGAGACCCAAAGAGACGGTCAACAAGAGCGCAAAGAGTGGATACAATACAGAATGTTTAACTACAGTCCTGAGAGATGGGCTCATGAGAGGTCGTATTGTTTGGACTGCTGGATGTCCCATATTGGCTTTTTCTGAGCGCTGGGCTTCCACTGAGCGAATGAATTAAAGCAGTAATACCGTGCTTTAACCCCGTAACGCCCAGCAGGAAGTCCCGCAGAGCGGGTCGGTGGCTCTTGGCAGGTCAGGCGGCGGTCAGCAGATGGGGGTTTCAGATGGTGCCGTTGGCATGGTGGCGTGGCAAGCTGTGCAACACGGAGCTCCTCCCGTGTCTTTGTGTCTCTGTCTGTTGCGTTGTGCAGCTCTGCAGCTCACAGCCCGACTCGCTCCGTTTTACTTTTTTACAGTGAGTAAAGGAAGACGGCAGAATTGTGCATGGCAGTGACATTGGCTGCAGGAACGAAGAATCGGAGCCTGGGAAAGAAATTGAGGCTGTGCCGGAATTAAAAATGTTTTCAGAAACAACAAACTGAAATGCGAATTTTGTGCTTCGAATGCCGAGGCTCATGTTCAGCTTCTAGAGACCAGCAGGTGGCCTAGTGATTAGAACCGCTGCCTTTCACTTCAAGCATGAAGGCTTGAACTGTAGACCCTTGATCACCCTGCATACCCTGTATTGGTACAGTAAAAACCAGCCAGCTGTATAAATGGATAAATCATTGTAAGTAGCTCAGTGTACAAACCTCACATTGTAAATTATTCTGGAATAAATTGTGAACTAAATGAATACGTAACAATAAAAATCTTCTAGTAAATGGTGTTTGATAAGTAAGTGAATTTAAGAACTAAATGACAGGAGGAAAGTACCAAGAAGTGAGTTTGAAAAAAGCTTGGCTGTTAAATCCATATTCTGGAATTATCAGAGCTGATGGATAAATAGAGGATTACATCTACCTGGATCTAATACAAAGAGACTTATTTCAATTGATTTAAATGTTTGTTCAGTTTACTCCGGTTAATTATTACCGAATCTATGCTGTGGCTGTCAGCAGAGTGGAAGCAGTGATTGTTTTGGATCCGTACCCGAAATCTGACATGACTCAGGCCTGCAGCGTTCCGCTTGGCCGCTCATGTGGGACCCCCAACGAGACAAACCGCGAAGGGGTGGTGGCTGCAGGTCCTGGCATCCAGTCCACTCGCAATTGGGGATGGGAATTACCCATGGAAGTAGCCCAACTGCCCTCACTCTGTGTTTTTTCGGTTTGTTTTGTTGGAAAGAAGGTGGGAGAGCGGAACAGGACAGACGCCTTGCTCTGCCTTGCAGAAACAAAGTGCAGGGGGTGTCAGTTGGGAAAAAGTTCCGGGGACATGGGACAGAGATACAAGTCATCTGCGATCTTTATGGGTGCCGGTGTGCGCCTGCAATGTGGATGTCGAGCCACGCGTGTCACGTGGAGCTCTGGGTACAGTAGGAGGTCATCGCCAGTGGGTGGCACTGCAGCGCACCAATGCACACGTCTTCTTCCTTCCAGGTGACCATCCTTCGAGGAAAGGACGGCTACGGCTTCACCATCTGCTCCGACTCCCCAGTGCGAGTCCAGGCTGTCGATCCAGGCAAGCCTCCTAGTCCTCCACATGTCGCTCATTATGTGCCCAAGAACGTTTGTGTTTGAGTTTGTATATATCTGTCCTCATTTAATTGAGAGTTGAAGGCATGGAAGGGATATTGACCGTACCCCTTTGCCGTCTTTTGCGTCTGCTTTCCGCAGGTGGACCGGCTGAGCGTGCTGGACTGCGGCAGCTGGACACTCTTCTGCAGCTCAATGGACAACCTGTGGAGCAGTGGAAGTGCGTGGACCTGGCCCATGCGATCAGGTATGCCGGGGGATTGTACCTGGACACCCCAAGTTGTACATTTACCTGTCCAGCTGAAATACCTACCACTTGAGGCCAGATCAGCTCACCTGGCTGTGGAAACTGTGGTAAGGGAAAATTCCCAGTATTTGCATATTTTTTATATCATAGATTGCCTATTTTCTGCTTTGGTTTCACTTTTCTCCAATCCCTTTAATATTGATTGAAACAGAGAAGTCAACCAGAAGATGTGATCTGGCCAATTTTATTACAGTAAACTCTTATGGTACCCTAAAACAAACTTGACCTAAAGAGGGGCAGCAACACAGAGGGTGAAACGCTAAACACGTTATTTTCTGCTGCTGGCCTAGTCCTGATTTTTTCGGACTCATGAGGGCTAGAAATTTACATAAAAGTAGCCAAAATGTTGAAAACATTTGGAATGGAAATACACACACTGAAAAAACTAAATGGATGAGAAATAAAACATGTAAGAACTACACTATATACACTACATCCCACACAGACACTATGTAGCTATAAACTGCACTATACACCTAAACAGTTACATAAATAAAAAAAAAAAAAAATCTGTACCTGGATAAGCTAATTAGAATGAATAATGATATCGTTTTAGAAAGTGGCCAAAGAAAAGGAACTGTTTGGAAGTCTTTTCACTGGATTACCGCATAAATGCAATAATGAACCAGATATTAGACATTAAATCCAGACCCTGTCTGCACAATAACCATATCTTCCTTACTGTAACTTATGGCTGTGAGACATCAAAAACCACATTAGCTAAACAGAAAAGTTATCTTCACCACCCAGAAACCAAGAGAAAGAAGAATTTCTGACACAAACTACATAGACCACATCAGACGCTCATGAATAAAAAGAAAATCAGGGGGCACTGAAGTTTTGGAAACGTGATATTGCAGTAAGAAGAGATGGAAAGGTCACATAGCAAGAAAGACAACAGATGGATGTTAACTAGACAGTAAATGGTGCCTGAGGAACATCTGAAGAAGAGCAGGAAGGTCACCTGATAAAACGGGAAGACCACCTAACCAAGGCTTTTGGAAGAGAATGAAGAAGGACTGCTTAAATCAGGGACCTATGACATCACTGTGATCTGCAACCTTGGAGAATCCCAGACTGAAGGCAGAGGCCCTTCAAGCGCTCAGGAGAATTTGCCTAATGAATAAGCAGTGTTTGGTTAGCTAAAGTTTACTTACCTAGAAGTTGTTAGCCAGTTAAGTTCACCCATTGCATCTTCACCTGTTTCTCCAACTCCAGGAACAGCCACACTGAGATCACGGTGGTGGTGTGGCGGACGGGCATTGCCGCCAAGCCTGCCTTCGAGGGCCTCATCCACAGGCCGTCCTACAAGCCCCCTGTCCGTGATCCCCCATCACCCCCCACCCGGCGGTGGGACAAGACCCCCCCGGTACCACCTCTTCCCACCCACCATCGGCAGAGTCGCCGCGTACTGGTGAATGGATCGGAGGGTGGTGGGGGCGGGGGTGGCCTGAGGAGTCTCTGGGGGGAACGGCCGGGCGATTCGGATATCAAGGCGAGGACAGAGACTCTCAAGGGCACCCGAGTCACCTCGACATCAGGTGACAAGAATTACATCATCTTGGCCCCCATCAACCCTGGAAGCCAGGTACCCACACCATACTCTATGTCTACCAGTTAAATGTCCATGCGACCTCCTATAACCTGTTCTAAAGAAATCCAACTACCTCAGTAATTTTAGGAGTGATTTAAGGCTGTGGCCTTATGCTGTAGGAATACAGGCCGGGTATTTATCTGACTGAAAGCTTGCTTTGTTTGTGGATAAGGGTCACCTGGTACTTTCTGATCATCATTTCTGCAGGACACCGATTTTATAGCAGCTGACAGTGCATTGGGCGAGGACTGAAAAGAGCAGAGTTTAGTTCTTATTTCTGGCTTCAGTGTGGTGGAATGAGCGCCCTTTCTCCCTCAGAACTGCTGAATCCCTTTCACCATCCAAGATGAGTCTTAAAACTCACCTGTTTTTGGACCAGCTCTCCCCATCTTGTAACTGCTCCATAAACCTGCACTGTATCATCTGTCACAGATCCCTGCATTTCCTATCAATTCTATACACGGCTACTCGTGTCATGTGCGGCAAGAAAAGCGATGACATCCATCAAACAAAAGTGCTTGTAGAATTGCGTGTCTGCACCCGTAAATCATGGAGAAGTACACTTCTGTTTACCCTGAGCTATAAGTGTCATTGGAGAAACACATCTGCTGAAAGGATATAAATGCAATTGTAGCTGGTCATCGCTAATGCACATCTCTAGCCGCAGCAGTTCATTGCGGACATCTCGAGAGCAGTGATGAAAGGCAAAGCTTGATGAGAATTGGGGTGCTGTGTGTTGCTGGACACACGAGGGTAGTGACAGTGTGCAAAAAGTGCCTTAAGCACTAGCAGACCTGACCCATTGACCTGGTCTCTGCAAACCACAGGTCGATCAGTGCTCCTCGGGGCACCACAAAGCCAGCACTGTTACAACATTAATTACTAACATTCATTCTGCTGGGAAACAGTCGGGGTGGATCATTATAGGGCTGTCTCAACTATCCCCTTTGCTGATCAATGGCCATTTCTGTATGAATGTAGAGACAACCCATTTTCTGTTAAATTAAAAATAGAGAAATAGTGAGGAATTGAATGTAATGTAATATAATGTAATACTACATCCCATCATGGACATGGACATCACTACCACAGCCGTGTTGTAAAAGGAAATGACCCCAGCTATATTTCCATGCCTGGATTTGGACACCCCAGCAGTCTCATGGGAAATATAAAGACTGCATGACAGAACCTTTAAAACACTAAAAACATACCCCAAAGCTTGAAACCATAAATAGTTTAAAGGAATTTACCCGGCAACTCCACCGCTCAAGAGGAGTGGTCCCCTGGCCTGTTCCCAGGGTGTCACCATACACCTGACCTACTGTTCGTGGGTGTTTTCCTTTTCACAACACGACTCCCCTAGTAACATTTTAGTGGAACAGGTGAGTGGTACAAATACATATATGACACCCTGCTGGGGTCATAGAGAGATGAGTGGGCATAAAGCTGGAGGTGTTTTTTCATAAAGGTGCTCTCACTCGTGGTGTGGGCAGCCTTGCCATAGGTCGGGGGTTTCATGTCACAGGCAAGCTCTTAAACCCCCACTGTGTCACAAGTGTGGGGAGACACTTACAGGTGCTGACTGTAAACTCTAGTAATCAGCGTTATATAAATAAAACAGTGTACACAATTATCATGCCATCCAGTAGACTTCAACTGGTCCTCACGTGGTGACCCAAGCAGCTCTTTCTGGAAATATGAAGTCAGCCTGGTTCATGCTGGGAATTATGGGAAAAGGGAGGGAATTGCGATCAACGTCTTGTAACCTTCTGACCTTACAGTGAATAAGATCAAATCCCTCCTAAATGTGTATCAGGTCAATTTCCATGAGAATAAAGCCTAAAGCCTCATAACTGATGAATTGCTGAGAAGTGCAGGGATTGTGGTGCTGTTAGATCATCATGAAGGTGGCTGCAGATGGGATGTAGACTACATACATGTCTGCCTGAACAATATTTATTCTCAGAAAAGGACAAATATTAGATCATTAGTACTTATCAGTATTTACATGGTGAAATCTACTAATGAACTGCCAAAAGCATGAAACATTTAACAAAACTGGTTAATAAGTTAAATAGTTCCTGATGGAGCGAGAGCATGCAGGCTGTTTTTGTTAGTTTGCGCTAAAGCAAGGCACATTTTGAAAGGGTAGTATATACAAATTTAATTTTTTCTCTGGAGGCTGGCAACATTGCTTTTATGTCGATACACTGAATCCTCGCATTACCAACAGCCAAATTATGACTTCTGAGGATACGAAGATTCACCAGTTTATTTACGTGTTTTTAACTACATTCACTTCACTTCATCTTACATTTATATTTATTTATTTAGCAGATGCTTTTCCCCAAAGCGACTTGCAATGGATATCTTTCCCTAAACCTTGTGTTTTAGAGGGAACCATCACCTGCATTTACATCACCAGTCCATAGGTGTTAGTAAAACTCACCCAAACACACACACACACACACACATTTCAGAACCGCTTGTCCCATACGGGGTCGCGGAGAGCCAGAGCCTACCCGGCAACACAGGGCGGAAGGCCGGAGGGGGAAGGGGACACACCCAGGACGGGTTCACCCAAACAGAAAAGTCCTAATTCAACTCACTTTAAATGTTGACTGCTGAAGTCTGGTGTTCATTAGCGTTGGTGACTAGAAACAATATTTTAATTTGAAGGGTGTTTGAGGGTGGGGGGCACAGTGGCGCAATGGGTTGGACTGGGTTCTGTTTTCTGGTGGGTCTGGGGTTCGAGTCCCACTTGGGGTGCCTTGCGGCGGGCTGGCGTCCCGTCCTAGGTGTGTCCCCTGGCCCTATGCCCTGAGTTGCTGGGTGGGCTCCGGTTCCCCGCAACCCCATATGGGGCAAGCAGTTCAGAAAATGCGTCCGTGTGCGTGTAGCTTGAGGGTAATACAAATATTAAAAAGTCTCACAAAGTTTTTTTTTTTTAAAAATGTTTTATTGCTACACCTGTAATTTTTGCTTAGCCTGAAAATAAATGGAGGGAAATCTGTATTATCAGGCTTTTATTGGCTTTAAGCAGTAAAAGTGACTTTGGATTTATGATCAAATCTCTTTATAGCAGACTTCTGGTATCAGTTGAGAAAACCAGTGTATACTGTGTTTTTGCATTTGTGCATCGTCACTGTGGTTCTCTAATTCCCGTTGCTCTAGTTAGGCACCGTTCAAAGCAATGCATTTAGACCTTCTGGCACTTAAAGCATCCGGCATGTTTCAGTCTTCACCACGACACAGAAAATTAGCTGAAAGCTCTTTGAAAAAAGGACATTTCCAACCTGTGGACCGAGAAAGGAGTCGTCCGCATCTTAAGATGACAGGACAGCACTGCGGTGCATTGATGTGCAGCTGTTAAATGATTCAGCAGAATGGAAGCTAATAACTGCAGAGAGGGAAAGCAATGTTCCCGTGTAAATGAATACATGACTTGACATCTGGTGGAGATAGGGGCTGCGGATTGAACACTCCTGTCAACAATTTAATTCTCTCTTCTCCTGTGTGTTCCTGCTTTTCAGATATTACGACCTGTGTATCAGGACAACATCGGCACGCTCGGTAAGCCCGTCTCAGCGCTAGATTAACCGAGCATCTGTCCTGCACTCTCTGTCGCTGTTCCCATGTCTCTGCACCTGCTAACTCCACTGGAAGTTCTCGACACTAACTTTGCCTAGTTTTCCTTGACAGGACTTGAACATTTGAACCCTCACTTTATTCTGGCTGTCTGCTTGAAAGTATGTGAACCCTACAGGGATGGTCATTATTCTTGTATAAAATATTAAACTTATAGAATCTATATCTTAAATCTTAAAATGAAGTTAGAAAATTGATAGATGATTATGATTTACACACCTGATCTTACTTACCTACTTGGTGCAACCAGTGCAACTTGGTGGGGTTTGCTTATTTTTGCACCTGCACTACTTGTGTGTTTCTACCACACACACGATTTCCTCTACAGCAACATATGGAATCGGTCATTACACACGTATTATATCACATGAGAAAGGCTGATTCTCATTAAATAACCATTTTGTCGTAAAATTAAGGGACGTGGGGGGGGGGGGGGGGGGGGGGGTTCATACTTTCAAACAGCACTGTATGCAACACATCTTCAGTTCGCATCAGACAGAAAGGCTTTCAATCTTAATGTTATCGGGTAATTAAAAACATTTTCCCACAATGACTTACAGTAATGTGTATATACTAAGCTTCTAACAATGATTTACTATGATTTACTAATCCATACGCTCCAACTACACAAACACATAGGTCAACTGTAGGTTCCCCAGTCCACCTGAAAATAATGTCTTTGAGTTGTGGGAGGAAACCAGAGCACCTGGAGGAAATCCATACAAACACTGAGAGAACATACACACTTCACACAGGCTAAAATGGATTAACTGGATTAGTTAAACTTATGGTCCAGGAGGGGAAAGATTTCTGTAGTCTCAGACACAAAGACAATAGTTTTACACTGCTGACTTATTCAGAAGAGTGTTTTCTTGCTGAAGACTTTGCTATGTGTCCCATGTGGAAATTGTTCTGTGCTCCTTTGAGCCCTGTACATCCAAAGGTCAGGCCTTAAACCCTGATAGCATTGTGGCTCCGACGATATTATTTTCCAGAGTTCTTCAGAACTGACCCAAACCAAAGGCAGCATTGCTCAAGGAGTCACACGACCATTTACACCCCCGCAGGCTCACGGTAAACTGTCACAGAAGACTTTAAAATGATAAAACACTCACTTCCTAAATCTTCCGGAGAGTTCTTTTTCTTCTGGCAACAAGGGGGTCCCTGATGTAACAGATGGAAAGAAAGCCTTCTGCTGTCCACGTCTTCTTCAGCTGAGTGTCGACTGGAAAAAAAACAGACTGTTTCAAAGCGGAAGCATAAAATATACATCAGAAAAAAACATTTCCAAGGTTACAGTTTGGTAAAGCTTTGGAGTAATGTGATCCCATATTCAATGTTTTATTTTATGTTTTATTAATTTTTCAGACTTCTTGTTAGTTGCACTTTATACTTGACCCTGAATTACATCAAAGTGAATGAATAGTTGCCTAAATCATGAGAGGCTGAAGTTTGATAAATGTAACCCTAGTAAATGTAAGTTAAAATAAATTAATGTGTTTTCTATTATTAATGAAGACAGATGAGCTGAAAGTGAATTTTGATTCAAGCTGAGGCTTTGAGACACCTTCATTAGCAAAGTAATGAAAGCAACAAAGTAACAAAGTTTATTTTTTCAAAACCATGGTGTTCTTACTCATGTGCTACAACATCTATATTGTTTGAATATCAAATAATTTTGATCAAATCAAAATTTGTTTAATTTACATTTACATCTGTCTATTTTGCAGACGTTTTTCTCCAAAGTGACTTCCGATGAACGCTATGTAGTGTTATCAGCCCAACTTTTTATATTTATTTCGGTTTATACTTATCCATATCCAGCTGGTGAAGCAACTCAGTGGCACATGAACACATTCTTTAAGGTGACGAGCGCAGCCCGACAGCTGAGAGCCAGAACCCACAACCTGCTGGTTACAGAGCGCTCTTTCCCAGCAGGGAGGGTATATCAGACATGCCAGACCAGCGGACCCCAGCAGGCCAGCGCCCCTCCACCCAGCACCGCCCCCCATGGGAGGACCACCTTCCTGAGACGCTCCACCAGTAGCAAGACCTCCAAAGCACCACCCCCCTCTGGCTACCAACAGAACTGCAACTACGCCAACTACCAGAACTGCACCATTGTCAGGTCCCACCTACCCCACGCAAACTACGGCACCTACGTCAAGCTGGCGCCCAAAATACTCATCTTCCCCATTTTTGTGCAGGTGAGCCCTTGTCTGTTTCTTTTACTGCTTTTTCTGTAGCACACTGTCCTCAGCGGTCAGCTCAATTTATGAAGATCACCCTGACCAAAATTTTGCATGTGGATTTTTCTGATTTGGGAGTCTAAACAGAAGGAAACTAAAGTAAGCATAATGTGATTTCAGTTAACTTATAGCTTTCTCGAAACTTTTGCTCCTTAGGGAGTGGCTGTGCTCTAGAGTAAGTGGTGGGGGAGCATAAGTGGGTGATGAAAAAGGGCTTGATGCACTGCAGGGGTCTACCATTGAAACTGCATTACCAATATCAAGTTGCTGAACAAAGAAAGAATCTGTCATAATACAATAATACACAGGGTAAGATGTTAAAAACCCTTCTGCTAAAATTACGGGGGTGGACACAAACTACTAACTATATCAACTGTGCCTGCTTTCTTCTCAGTACTCATACCAACCATCTCAATCCACCAACCATCTTATTTGATCTATCTATACTACCTAAACCGTTTCAGAATACCTCCATACACCTGCACACCAGCTACGGACACTACTCTCCTCACCAGGGATCACTGCGAGCACTTTTCTGGGGCTGTCAAGTGGGCACCTTCCTTCATCAGCGTTTCATCGAACTGAGCCCATGATACCTCCAGAACGCTCAACAGCAAGATCTGGCATCCCCGACCCTCCCCCCTCGATGCTCACGGCGCAGTCCCAGTGACTCAATTCGTCAAAAGTCTCCCATTGCAACCACCCATTGACCACCCTCCAACCAGCACACAACCAACCCACAACATTTACATTTTTACAATTTTACATTTATTTATGTAGCAGACGCTTTTCTCCAAAGCGACTTCCAATGAACTCTATGTAGTGTTATCAGCCCACACACCTTATTCACCGCGGTGACTTACACTGCTAGTTACACTACTTACACTGGGTCACTCATCCATACATCAGCGAAACACACTTTCATTACTCACACACAACTCAACATAGGCACATGGAGGTGACAAGAAGATCTAACATTCAACATTTGCATGAGCGAATACCCACAAGCGTAGCTCTGCTTCCCCCAAGCATTCTGCTGTCTCCTCAGCCGCAACCAGTGGCTAGACCTTTCTGCTGCCTCGGACAAGTTTTTGAACGCTGTATTTGATGACCGACCCCTAAAACCAAAGTCTGACAACAGAGACGTGGTTGATTTGGCAACAAACATAAAAAAAGAAAGGCAACTAGAAACGCGCTGGACTGAAAAGTCCACCCAGTTAACACGTGAAATCTCATGTCCTACATTTACTTTAATGCATTTAGCAGATGCTTTTCTACAAAGTGACGTACAACTCAGGGTATTCCAAAGAGTATTGTGCAACAAAGAGCTGGAGTTGCAGACACAAGATAACTTAAGCACAGCTTGTTTGATATCATCGTTTTACCCAGCATATACTGTTTACGGCATTGATTTAGACACTAAAGGGTCAGGCAGGAAACAAGATTGTGGCAAGTGGTGCCATGTAGATTTTTGTTGCTCTTAGGAGATCAGGAGAGACATGGACCAGTCTTTTATGTTTCAAGGGATTCAGCTACCCTGAGAGACAGAGGGAGCTCATTCCACCATGTGGGAGCCAAAAAGGACAAGCTATTGAGCTGAAGAAGATGTGGGCAGCAGAAAGCTTTCCTTCCATCTCCTAATCCTTGTTTACCAGTAAACAGTTAATAGTAAAAACTCCACACTGTACAGCGAGCTCCTCAGAAGTGTGTATCTGAAGGCTGTGAAATATGTTCCTCGTGGACACCGAGCATAGCTTGTGGGCTGAAAAATGAAAGCATAAAGGCCTGATGAATGATAAATTGAGGCATGATTTATTGTCTGGCAAAGTAGGGACGGCGGCAGCGGCGCCGTGCGGCAGGGAGATCACAGTCCGTCGCCACCCTGCGCGAGATGCTGCTCGACATTATTTATTTGCTCAGGTGACGCGGAACGCAAAGCATGCATTTAACATCAGCACGAAGCCTGCTAGATGATGAATTAGAAAAGCGCCTCTCTCTACGCGGCACCTCGCTGCACGGGGAACCCGGTTCAGATGCAGGTTCTTTGCCCTGCAGGAGGAAAAGCCTTTTTCTTTGCTTTGAATGTCAGCTGGCAGCTGAAACCAGAAGAATCAAAAATATTTCCAAACGTACACACTGAGCACCTTAACCGTGTTGCTGTATCTCGCAACTCCCGTGCGCTTTTCTCTCTCCGCAAAGGAAACGTGTAGCCTCTGGACAGGGTTCGACATCACAGATAAGGGTGGCCGTAGCATATTTTCACCGTGTCATTTTTTTAAGGTCCCATGTAGCGCTTGCTGTCATTTATTTGTCACGCAGCGTGCACGAGTGTGTGTATGTGAGAACTTGTGTGTGCGTGCTGCCGCTTGGTCGCATTGCATCCGCTTCATACACGTCTTGTGGCTGAAAGGGACTGGGCCTGTGCGCTCACTTCCTGTTGGCTTGAAGGCGTGCAGACACACAAACACACACTCAAACATAGAAAAACACACACACACACACACACACACACACACACACACACACACACACACACACTATCAAGGAGGAAAAAAAAACAGGTCCCTTGCTGTTGCTGGCTTTCTCATAGAGGTCCAGAAAAGGATGTGGCTACCCCATCCCCCCATCCCCTCCCCCTTCTCTAAGAAGCATCATCAATACCTCGACCCCTTGTCATACCTCCTGCGTAGTTACACTTCATTGGCAGCAAACAGCGTCAGCGGCAAATACTCAGCTCCATCCTGCCCTCCAAATTGACCATGGACCAGTGGCTAGAGACCTTGCTGGTACTCTCACTCAGATAGAGTCCCTACTTTATAGGATTGCCCTGAGTAGTGCCATGGGGATGAGGGGGTATCATGTACTTGTGCTGTGGCTGACAAGGCTCTTCCCCCCCACCCGTGTGTGCCCTGCAGCCACTAGACCTCTGCAACCCAACGCGGACTCTGGTGGTGACTGAGGAGATGATTCTGCACGAGAGCAAACACCTGTCCCTTAAGGTAAGCGTGGGGGCTGGAGACTGTGTGCATGTATGTGTATGTATGTGTGATGGGTAAATAAGTCAGTGTCTTAACATTGTAAGTTGCTTTGGAGAAAAGCATCAGTTAAATGGATAAATGTAAGTGTGTGTGTGTGTGTGTGTGTGTGTGTGTGTGTGTGTGTGTGTCTGTGTGTATGTATGTGTCTGTCTCTGCTCTGTGTATGTTCATATGGAGAAAAGCATATATTTTGCATGATTGAAGGTGGCCTGGGGGGCGCGGTGGCGCAGTGGGTTGGACCAGGTCCTGCTCTCCAGTGGGTCTGGGGTTTGAGTCCCGCTTGGGGTGCCTTGCGATGGACTGGCGTCCCGTCCTGGGTGTGTCCCCTCCCCCTCCAGCCTTACGCCCTGTGTTACCGGGTAGGCTCCGGTTCCCTGTCACCCCGTATGGGACGAGCGGTTCTGAAAATGTGTGTGTGTGTGTGAAGGTGGCCTGAAAATAAATGCCATTATTGCTTACATGAAAATGTCTTCTTTCAGATGGCTTACATCTGCAGTACATACCTTTTGAAAATGTTATTTATCAGTATTATATGTACATTTGTCACCATTTTAAAATGTTTACATGTTGCTAAATAGTTTAGTTGACTCATTTCTCCAAAGCAACTTACTATGTTGTTTGCACACTAAAATACCTACAACAATTTACCCATTTATGCATCTGAGTAATTTTACTGTATCATTTTGGGGTAAGTACCCTCATCAAGGGGTCAAACAGCAGAAACAGGGTCCTTCAGATAGAAGATGACATCGCTAACCGCTGCGCCACCTGCTGACCTACTTGTCCACGATTTAGGTTACACATATGAGCTAAAAATGTACTTGGACATATTTTCCTATTCTGTACGGTTTCGGGTGTGCTCCTCTCTGTTTGTGAGCGGCTGGTCCATGTTATGCATGTAAACTAGATCACTGAATTATAGAAGAATGCGAGTCTTTTCATTTAACTGCTTGTGTGAAAGGCGTGGAAGTAGGAAAGGCCAGGGAGCCATAAATAATACTACATAATCCTTATTAAATGATCGCTGTTTTAATTTCAAAGGCCACCAAACAAGAGAGTAAAAGAAGGGGAGAGCGGACTATACTTTGTCCATCTGATGATTGTTGTCTCATTGCTGACCGTTCTTCTGTGGAATTACAATACTGGGCTCTTCTTTGTGCTAAAAAGCCAGACACACTGATGCAATATTGTGGCTGGGGAAGACCTTCCCTGCAGTGGTGCATTTTAAAGCAATCCTTTGCAGGAGAAAAGTGTGTCTGTGCTTGTAGATGCATGGGGGGTGTGTAAGGCCTCAGTGTGAGTCTTGGTTGGTGATATGCCGCTGTCTGTGTTTGCCGAAAACCATGGTGCCTGACTCGATAAGGACATTATGCCAGCCTAGCAATAATCAGGAGAGATTTTTTTTTTAATTTATTCACGATCAGATATATTCACAGTAGCACATGTCCTTGGATGTGGCCTTTCTCATTTTTTTAATTGTTATTATCCTCGATTTAGATGATATCTTTTGGCCAGGATAATGTGTAATGTTAGATACTGAGCTTTTCAGTGATTTATTGTTTTATACAGTATGGTAGATCTGATTTATGCAGTAAGGTATTCTTACTGTGTCAGTTCAGGTTGAATAACAGGAGCAGTTTCTTTCCCCAAGCAGTCAGAATATTGAACACCTGATGATCACTTCAGGGAAAGTACCACGTATCTATTGATCGCTATCTGCGCACCTTATGCTAAGGACCCCACAATATGTTATGATCAACTAAAGGTAAGTAGCTGCTACCTCAGGGATTGGTGGCTGGTGTTCTTTACTCTTATTAGAATTTATTATAATGCCTCTATTTGTATTCTGCATTTAGAATACGTCTGTATTTATGAGGAGGGGCGCGGTGGTGCAGCGGGCTTGGCCGGGGTCTTCTCTGCATTTGGTCTGGGGGTCGAGCCCTGACTGGGGTGCCCTGTGGTGGACTGGCCCACTGCCCAGGGCATGCCCCCCTCCCCTCCCCCTCGAGGCCCTGCCACACCGCGACCGCAACTGAGACGAGCAGTTGCACGCATTGCGTGTGTGTTAATGAATTCTATTCATTATTATGTCTGTATTTTTACTGTGTATTTGTAATACACGTCTATATTTATGGTAGAGTTGTATTTACTGGGGGTACAGTGGCGCAGTGGGTTGGACCGGGTCCTGCTCTCCGGTGGGACTGGGGTTCAAATGCCGCTTGGGGTGCCTTGTGGCAGACTGGTGTCCTGTCCTGGGTGTGTCCCCTTCCCCTCCAGCCTTATGCCCTGTGTTGCCGGGTTAGGCTCCGGTTCCCCGCGACCCTGTACAGGGCAAGCGGTTCAGAAAGTGTGTGTGTGTGTGTGTGTGTGAGTTATATTTACTACAGAAGCCGACATGAAACATCTGAATGTATGCACACCATATTTTGTATGTGATGCACACTTGCTTATAGTGACATGACAGCAAAACTAAATGAAATCCTGATAGGCTACAGTGGGAGCAAAATTTACGTAGGTAGCCAAGGCTTTTCTGCAAATCAATTTACAATGATTTACCTATTCGTTTAGCAGGTTAATCAGTTTTGGATATTTGGTTATTTAGGCAGGGGGGTGTGGTGGCGTGGTGGCGCAGTGGGTTGAACCGGGTCCTGCTCTCTGGTGGGTCTGGGGTTTGAGTCCTGCTTGGGGTGCCTTGTGGCATACTGGCATCCCCTCCTGGGTGTGTCCTCTCCCCTCCAACCTTACACCCTGTATTGGTGGGTTAGGTTCCGGCTCCCCTCGACCCTGTATGGGACAAGCGGTTCAGATGGTGTGTGTGTGTGTGTGTGTGTGGTTATTTATCCTGTAACATAATAATTTCCCTTGTGGGATCAATAAAGTATATCTGTCTATTTGGATAGGGGGTGTGGTGGGACAGTGGGTTTGGCCAGGTCCTGCTCTCTGGTGGGTCTGAAGTTCTACTGCTGCTTTGGTGCCTTGTGATGGACTAGCGTCCCATCCTGGGTGTGTCCCCTCCCCCTCCAGCCATGTGCCCTGTGTTGCTGGGTAGGCTCTGGTTTGCCGCAACCCTGCTTGGGATGAGCAGCTTCAGACGGTGTGTGTGCTTTGAACCTAAAGGTAGTCCAGAATGAGTGAGTGAGTTATTATGAATGAGATAATATACCCTACATTTTTTTTGCTCCATGAAGTACTATGGTGAGCATGCTAATCTCCATGAAATACTGCGGAACTGGTGTCCGACATTATAACTCAAACAGTGATGTTAAAACAGACCACACTGCTCTGTGACCCTGTGCGACAAAACGTCCTTAGCGTGGTGGTGGACCGCGTCCATATCTTCCTCTGCCGAAGCCGCCAGGCCCTTTTTTGGCGGTTTTCAGCGAAAAACGCCCCCAAAACTTCATTCCTCCAGCCTGTGAGCCGAGTCAGGCGGCATTACTCATTTTGTATGCTTTTCTTTTTCTTTCTCGCATGAACGTGGTCTGTGGTTTTCTCAGCTGCCCTACGCTTAAAAAAAGAGGAAGAGCTATCGTCTTGATCAGCCTGTGAGTAATTTCTTGGGACGTGATGTCTAGTTCAGGTGTGAGCCGGCGACGCGGTAACGACAAGTATGGTTAACGCATCCTATTACGCAAATGCGTGCGCTTTTGTGTCACTATCAAAATGCTGATTAGTATTCCATTGCAAAAGAAACTTTAAAGTAAGCCCAAAGAATAATTTCCTGCTGTCGTGTCCTTACAGACAATGAGGTAACGATCGGTGGCACACGCACAGGACCGATAAATCTTACACGGTCATGATAACAGACAGCATTGCCTCCTCTTCCTCCCATCACTGACCTCGTTGGCACGAGCTAGTCCCCTGCGTCACTTCTCTTCCTCTTCCTCATTTTCTAAGTATCCAGATCTGTGCAAAAGTGCCCCCCCCCCACAACAGCCTTCCACCTCTTCCATCCTGTCATCGGTGTGTGTGTGCTTGAGATCTGACCTTTGGTGACCTCTGGGAAACACCGGGAGCATCTGTGGGAACCGCGCGGCTGTTTTCCAGCACGTGTTTTTGAGGGAAACGCAGAAGAGAGACCCAGCCCGGCTGCCATTGTCATGGTGTTGTGTAAAGGAAACGTGGGCGGCTCGGCGGGTGGAGGGTACGGTGAGATCGCATAGCTGAGTGACACCCCCCCAGATAACAGCACTTACCTTTTTTAACTCCAGGAGAATCTTGTTTTCGTGGACATTCCCCATTTCCCCAGAGGGACGAATTCTTAACTGATGGACCTCCATATCTGGTAAATAACAGCGGATGTGGACGGGCGGCAGGTTTCCACCCCAGGGCAGAGAGGCCCAGATCTCCGTCCTTCTGCCATCCCTAAGAGCATATACGGTGTCTGCTCCAGAAACACTCGGTGGTCAGCAATCTGGAGCTCTATGGAGAATTGGACATTTTTCTTGCCACTTTCCACTCCATGAGCTGTCTTGACTGGTGACATTATAAATGCATGATTTCGGAGGAATATGATAATTCAGTGTCCCAGGAGCAGGCAGATAGCACACGAGAGCAGTCCAGCGGCGACGCAGCCCCTGTTCTGTCCGCGTGTCGCCGCGCATCTGCAGCAAACGTAATGCTTTCTGGGACAATGGCTTGATGTCTCCGTCTAATTTATTGCAGCACTTCTCCCCACGGTGAAAATAAACAGACAACTGCGAAAACAAACACAGTCAAAGAGACAGACTGACACACACACACACACACACACACACACACGCTTTCTGAACTGCTTGTCCCATACGGGGTTGCGGGGAACCGGAGCCTAACCCAGCAACTCAGGGCGTAAGGCTGGAGGGGGAGGGGACACACCCAGGATGGGACGCCAGTCCAAGCGGGACTCGAACCCCAGACCCACCGGAGAGCAGAACCCAGGTCAACCCACTGCGCCACTGCACCCCTATATTATAATAATAATAATAATAATAATAATAATAATAATAATAATAATAAGTGTTAGCTGGCACTTTGCTTCATAGAAACTATGTTCGGTGCACTGTACTAAAGCACAATTATTCATTTCAGGGTATGAACCTTGATCTGTTGTATTACAGCAGGAGGTGGGGTCCAGATCGTCACCCTTCGAATGCATCAGCTCTAACCACAACGCTGTCTGTTGTGTGTTTATTATTAAATATAAATGTTGACACATATCAAGATTAGATATAATGAGATATATGTTAACGCTCACAGATATATTTTACACCCACACACAGACGCACTTATGTAGGTAAAGCAAGTTTAGCGAAGGAAATGTGAGCGGCGCACAGCACAGCGTCACTTTAAAATAACTGCCGGTCTGCCACTGGTGTGAACGGTTAGTGCAAACACTGGTGGAAAGCAATGCCTTGGAAACCCCCGGTGCCTCTGGGCAGTCCACAGCCCCGATGTTTGCGCACACACGCTAACCACAACAAGGAGGGTGGGACCCCGTCTCTGTTACTGCACGTGGGCGGGAGTGGGCTCATGTCTGGTGCTGCTGCCACTGGGGCCGGCAGGTGGCGAATGGGCCTGTCCTGGGTGTCGACAGACTTCTCCGGACTGCGCTACCATCTCCATCACCTTCTACTTTTTGCAGGCTTACATTTCCACATAATCATGCAAAAAGTTAGCACGTGTCTGAGTTTCTCTCACATCCCATTAGTAAAGGATAGTCAGTTCTTAAGAACTCAGTGTCACACAGAGTCCCCCCGTCCCACGAACATGGGTGGCCAGCAGGAACACGAGAGACCCTCCTGTCCGTGCACTTTTTTGTCCCGCATTGTCAAGGGACTGATCGGAGGCCAAGATGCTTCTCCAAAGCAGCCCTGGAAGGAAAAACACCCGGCAGGTTCGCCACCCTGTAGCGCCGAGACACCATCTCTGCCGTTGCTCCCTTCTCTGTGCTGGTGACTGTTGGTGGTTAGCTGTTTGTGTGGTCTGTTCTGTGTCATAGTGTGTCTACGCGTGGCAGTTTGAGGACAATAAGTGAGTGAAAACCAAGCAATGAATAAACCTGACCTTCCCCTAAGAGGATATTGCCTACTGCGCTCATGTAGAGGCCTGTTATTTTTGTGTTGACTGATAAATACGCTTTCTCCTTTCATTTTATTTGAAAAAAGCATGAAATCTTACTTTTGAGGCTCAAAATTTTCCACGAGAATCCCCTGGTGTGTGCAGAATAGTGTCGCCACGTGCAGGGGTCGACCTGCCAGCTCAGTGAAGTCGACGTGAGCGCCGGGTGCCTCGCTGACAGGTGTCCATGTGACGGATGTGGGGGCACACTCTGCTGAGCGACGTCTCTCTGCACCCCCCCAGGTGACAGTGTTCATCTATACGGACCTGATGCTTGTCACCAGGGAGGACGAGCCGGGCCGCTGCAACGTGCTGCAGAACCCCCTCTTCCTCCAGCACCTTCGGCTGCGTGACGGTGAGTTTCCACACATTCTGGAACTTTCCGCAACAGACCTACATCCCTCTGTGACTGGCAGAATGCATCTGAGGCTTGTTCCTCTCCTGTTAAATTGAACCGAAAGCTCGGCTTACTGACTCCTAGTGTACAGATGACTGTGGTGTACTGCGTGCTTTTGCGACGATCGCACGCTAACAGAAAGGAAAGCAACTCGCTCCATCGGCCGTATGTGTTCCATACCTGTTTCTCCAGTGGAAATAATAATGTAGTCAACTGCAGGCTAAACTTAATTTAAACCTTCGGTTAGCCCCAGACCATGGTGGTCGCTGCTGACAGCATTAAATACGTTGCACTGCATCCAGAAAGTGAAAATTAAACTAGACGCTCCAAAATTTGCAGAAGCACTCTGGTTTTCAGACATGTTCCTACAATCCTCTAACAAGAAGGGTCAAGCACTGGCACACATTTACACCAAAACTGGGTGAAGGATGTGGTGCTGCTTATTCATTTCAAAAGCTGTCAAACATACAGAGGTAATGTTTGGGTAAGTTGTATTAACCAAGCTTTAATTTCAGTTAACATTCCTCAGAATGTTCTTGACTGTCGGACTGAATTTAAGCAGAGGGCTTGATTTAGCAAGAGAAAACAAGTGACCTGGAAGTAAGTCCAGATGGGAGAGGCCTGGGTCATGGCGAGCACTAACATCACTGCCGGTTTGCAGCTCCTGCCATCATGCTCCAAACCTTCCTTCTGTTAAACTCGCTAGTTGGCATTGCAGTCTCATGCACTCTTTTTATTTCATCGAAACATTGACATATAGGTCTATGAAAAGCCAGATAAAGTTGTCTGCCCTATAAACAGATAATACCGTCAGATGTCAATGGCAGTAATAAACATAACAGTGGGATAGAGCAGAGGATGGGAGGTGAGATGGCCGTGCCGGGAGACAGATATTTACATTATTACATTTACATTGGGAGTACTGCACTTAGTTTCGCTGTGCTTCCTGTCCTGGAGGTCAAGCCTTTCACTTGTTGCATGTATGCAAACCCAGGGCCATTACCAGCCTCAGTCAAATGTGTGATCAGGTTTGTTTTGCACAGTTTCGATGGCCTTGTTTTATGGCCCCAGTGTGACCACTACTGAAGTGAGTAAACATGAAAATGCGGGCATTTTCGGAAGTAAAATATGCAGAAGGTGAAAAAAATACACTGCCAGTGAAGGTGTCACTGGACCCCACACTGCAGAGAGCGTGTGTGTGTGTGTGTGTGTGTGTGTGTGTGTGTGTGTGTGTGTGCGTGTGTTAATGTGTTCACGTGTATGTGGCTTCCCTGCAATGGCTTAGCTTACTGTCCACTGTGTACCCCTCCTAGCCTAGTGCCCAGTGAATCTGGGATAGGCTCCAGACCACTGTGACCCTGGCAAAGACAAATGGTTAAAGAAAGTGTTGATTAAGTGTCTGTGATTAAGGAGCCACCTTAGGGGTAGGAGGGTGGGAGCACAAGGGGCAAAAGCGTGTGTGGAGAACGCAGCAGGGAGTGTGTGTATGAGGGAGCAGTGGTGCATCCAGGTGTCTTATTGAGACATAAGATTGCTGCAAAGAGAGAATTATAACTTGAAAAAAGAAAACAGGAGGCTCATGAGAGGACAAGGAGTTATTCGCATAGCGTGAATGTGGTACTAATTGTTTACAGACACAAAGACAGGTTTCACTTCCTAAATCCCATTATTACTGTGGAATTTTCTTAAAGGTTGAAAACAGCCTGCACAGAAGGTGGAATTTTTGCCTACAAAGCAAAGCAAACATCCTGTGCATATTGACTGTGAGTGACATTTAGGTCTCCCTAGGAAATAGTTTCACAAGCGGAATATTTTCTTTAAACGCCAGCGTGAGAAACATTTTTATACAACAGTGCCGTCTGCTGGTGGATCGGAGGCGGTTCTATGGCCGGGCTTTTGTGTGGCACTCCAGTAACTGATGATGCTTGGTCTCTTCAAACAAACACGGTCAATCACGCAAATGAGGATAAATACGAACCATCAGTCTCCAAGTGAAGGAATTTACACAAATGGATTAATCGGTTTGTTCTGGACGTGTCGCCCTTCCTCGAAATGAGCCAAAAAGCATCCGTCTTAATGACTGCTGCACTGCCCACGTGTGTTTACTGTCTCTGGAGGGATAATGGTGCCGCTGTACAGCTTTATGGTGATTTAATAGCTCCTCAGCCTTGTTCTGAGCACTTTGAGTCAAAGAAGGGCTACTGCCACTGTAAGCTGTGCCATTGCCATTAGCTGTGTCATTGTCCTTCCACTGTGAGCTGTCCTGCTGCTATTCCGTTTTTAGCTGTGCCAGTGCTATTAGCTGTGCCATTGCTCTTCCATTGTCAGCTGTGTCATTGCTCTTCCACTGTTAGCTGCGCCATTGCTATTCCATTGTTAACTGTGCCATTATTGTACCATATTAGTAGGACCATTGCTATTAGCTGCGCAATTGCTCATCTACTTTTAGCTCTGTCATTTCTACTTCACCGTTAGTTGTCCTTGTGATTGAGGGAAAATCCATTCCAACTCACATGTTGTTCTCTACTTTTAGCACAATAGAAATATCCATCAAGTATGGCTTTGTTTATTTGTGGAGCTAATAAATCATATATCTGTGATGGCCTTTTACTATAAAGGAAGAGAGAACCAAGTAGAAAGTCTTATTATTAACACTGACGCACTCCACCCCCTTTATACAGAATGACACAGGCTTTTTCCATGTGAAGGTATAACTGGTCATTGTCTCCTGAGGGACACAGATCTACACAGTGTGACGGGCACCTGTGTCACTGTATCCCTGCACATCAGCCCCCAAAGCACAGGTTTCTGTACTTTCTCTTATGAGCAGCTCTTGCTAGTGATGTGCGTCACAGGATTATGAACAAACATCTACATGAACTTCTTTATAATTGGAACAGATGATCATGTGGTGCTGTGAGGAATGCCGTGGGCCTAGGAGAAAGACGGGTGCATTACTGCGGTGTTTGTCGTGACTGTGCGAGGCAAAAGAGGAGGATGGCTGTTCCTCAGTGCTCAAAACCCAGTTGGTTTAAAGTGGCTGGAGGTGCTTCCGTTACCCGTTTGTAAAGGAAATTTGCTGGATTTTTGTCCTATATTTCGGTTGGAGTGTGTGTGTGTGTGTGTGTGTGTGTGTGTGTGTGAAAGAACTTGTTCCTCTACAACACTGGCACACACAGACTTCCATCAAATTCAGTCTATATCACACCTCTCCTCCCCAGGTGACAGGAAAGTCGATTGCATTTCCACACAGACGAGAAGTTGACCAATGCAGCTGTCAGTCCTTGCTTCCCAATCCCTACCCATGTACAACTTAATCATGCTTGACAGAGCATCATATAGTCTCTCTGGGGGCATGGTGTCCGATGATTCCAGACCGGGGTGTGGCTGGAGAGACTATTCATCAGCGGGCTCACACAACAAGATGAGAACCTCCTTCTTTGTCATCCAGAGAGGAATGCATAAGAAGAAATTGGTGTCTCCTTTTAGTATTGGCCAAGCCTCTGAGAATGACAAATTGTTTCTATGTGTTCTGCAAATGGAGTCATGAAGTCAAAAAGACCCTGGCTTAGAGTTGACTTAACTGGAATTTATAAACCATATCAGATGAATGATAATTGTTACCACAGTAGTGCAGTGCCTGTAATTACTTCAACACCTAAAGGGGACTGGACTGACATACAGTTCATAGCTTTACCTGCAATGGACTAGCATCCCATCCAGGGTGTTCTCTTGACTAGCCATGTGCCCCGTGCTTCTCGGATAGACTCTGGACCATTGCGACCCTGACTTGGACAAATAGTAAGTAGGTGACTGAGTGTAACTTTGTATCAGGGGAACCCTTATCTACCCAGTGTTCCATTTCCCATGTTCAACTACAACCAAACCTGCCTTCCAAGTCCACTGTCTGGAGCAAGTGGTCACACTCCCAGACATGGTCAGTAAACTGTGATTTGTTTTTCTTTCTCTCTGCTCCCAACAGATCCCACAGAAGAACTGAAGTTCTACATCATTCACATGACAGAGGTAAGCACTGCAGCACACGGGCACGTGGGAGAGTGGGAGGTAGCAGGGTGCAAAGAGTTGATGGAGGTATGCAATGAGGAATTTGAGACAGAATTAGCAGTCCTGGAGGTCCATCCATCACAGCCCTCCCTTCTATTCCTGGAAAAGAAATTTATAAAACAAAATGGTAAATGGGGACTAAGTTCATCCCAGGAGGACTCATGTAGATCCCGTCCTGGTTTAAATGTAGCATTTACTGCCGCTTTCTTTGTCTCTCTTTCTTTCTCCTTAAGGAGAGTATTGGAATAACTGCAGGTCACCCCATAGAAGTCTTTGCTGTGTTATCACCAGCCTGCTTATCACCATGTTGTGGGTTTGCCCAAGGTTTTAAAACCAAGGCGAAGAGTCAGCTGTGTAAAAAGAATCTGATTCACTCTATAAAACAAAGAAGCACAGGAAAAGTGCCCCTTCATCTCTGCCCAATGAATCCATTTCTCCATCCTTAGTTTTAACCAGACACCTGCTTGCATGGTGTGTATGGCAGATGGTGTAGCAGTTATGGAAATGCACTTACAGATGATCAGATGCTGGTTTAAGTCCTATGTATGGTTCTACTGTTATACCCTTGAAAGTGGTACCTAATCTGAACTTCCCTTAATATCCAGCTGCATGAAGTATATGTTATGAGTAATATGAGCAGTTTGGACAAAGTACATTTCTAGTTGTGTTAATAATGCCCTCTTATCTAGGCACTCCAAACGATATCGTGGTTTCCAAGAACAGTCATTTTCTGTGCACAGCAAGGAGGTATCAGTGAGGGCCCCATCCTTTCTCTAGGTGCCAGCAGAGGTCAAAAGCGAACAACAAACCTTTTGCATAAAGCGCTCTTCCGTGGAGCCGGAGGACAGTAGCTGCTCTGTTTTCTTGAGAGAGGACTGGGAGGATCTGCTGTGATCCTACTCAGTAACATGTGAGCTGGGTCTGCACTGTGATGGCTGCGTCCTTATTGCGCAAAGATTTTATATGTGTTTTCATGGATGTTAATAAGTGGGGTGGCAGTTTAGGAAGTCCATCTCCTGCAGTACCCAGGGCTGAAGGTAGATGACTTGGGAGCTCAGGTTCTTTTCTTAGTTGTCAAGAGATTCTTCCTTCACACCCCACCTGTTTGCGAGCCTTCTCTCACCTCCCTTCACATCCTGCCCCCCAACACCCCTGCGTCTATGCAGCAGTCCCCCCTTTCAAAAGCTCTGAGACATGTGGGCATCCCTATGCCAGCTGCTGCAATCGCACTCCTGCTTCCCAAAAGTTTTGCCTCCGCCTCCCATTTCCAGCCCCCATGCCCGTCCCTCATCGCCTTGTATCATGAAATTTGCATCGAGCCCCGCGGTACAAGTTCTCTTTGATCTTCGCAGCATAACAATATCATGGTTGTATTCATTTCAACCACTCGCACCGTTTTTTAAAGATCTGAACCAGGCCTCTTCAAAAGATACAGTAAAATATTTTGATTCCTTTCCGTAACAGTTTGGTTTTTTGTTCGGGTTACACAAGTGGTATAATATACTGACTTTCCTGCCAGAAGCTTCTGAAGTTCTGTCCAGTTGGCTCTTAGCAGCAGCCTTTTGCGTCACTACAAAAACTTTTCCAGATCATCAAGGTGGGCACTGGTGAATTAGAGGTGGCTATGGGGTTATTTGGCAAGAATACTGACCTCTCTCTCTGAATTACTTCCTCTGACCCAGTGTTACACCCTTATCCCGTCTGTACCAGTAGTAGTGCTGAACAGTGATGCTCCTTCGTACATCCCTCTGGATCCTTTCAGCTAAGAGATATGTCAAATTCAGAGTTCCTTTCCTATGCAGCTCACTCCTTCAAATGTATTTAATGTGCTTTGATGACAATTTAAGTACCATGTAGACACTTGAGGACTCCTGAGACCCCCAATAAAAGTTCATATGATGAATCAGTCTAAATGCAAATGCAAATTTGACACCTAAAATGATAGCTGTGGCTGTAGTAACACAGAGAATTTTGGAAAGTACATGCAATTTTTTCTGGATATGTATATGTGTATGTGTATATGGATATGTATATGAATAGGAGCAACTGGTAGAGTTAGAGCTGCTGGCTTGCACACAACAGACCCAAGTTTGAATCCTCAGTCTTGCTGTAGTACCCTTGAACACGGTACTTACCATCAGCTGTTTCAGTAAAAAATGACCCAGCAGTATAAATGGGTAAATCATTGTCAGTCACTTTGGAGAAAAGCATCAGTTAAGTAAATATATGCATTCACATGTAAAACTGAAAACTGTCATCAGATTATTTCCTTTTAAAAACTGAAAATGCACCACGTGTTGAATTATTTACCTGTATTTAACCATCACTGACAGTTGCCCTAATCTGGATTAAAGCCAGGTGATAAGGATGACGATGTGTCACTGAGATTTGCTCAGTCACTGAAAATAAATCACCATATTTACTCCCCTATTATTCTTTGTTCGTTTATCTGACACTCTTCTCCAAAGCGACTAATTTTTTATGTTAGATTTGTACCTTAAGCTGCTTACAATGATTAACCCATTTATACAGCTGGGTCATTTTTACTGAAGCAGTTTAGGGTAAGTACCTATCTTTTAAATGTGAGGCAATGCCTCTAGGCACTGTTACCTGCCACAAAGTGTTATTTTCTGTGTTTTTACCCAGTGTTCCCTGCGATGACACTGTACCCGATGGTAAGACTTTGGTTGGGCCCAATCGGCTTAATCCATTTCCCAATCTTGGCCAGTGTCAAAACTAGTGCCATAGTTTGTCATTCACATTGTCCTGGAGGGAAGGGCTTGCTGCGCTGTCGGCAAACTGCAATAAAACGGCTCTGTTTTAACCCCATTTTCATTGATTTTGCTCCGCCCATATCTCTCTTCCTCAGGCTCTCGGTAAAGCCATGCTTGTTCATCGTATTCCTGAGCCAGAGGAAATGATCGTGTCACAGCCGCCTGTGTTAATAGGAAGAAATCTTATTAACACCAAGGGTCAAGTGTTTTTTTTTTTTTGCTTTCTTCTATTTCTAATCTGAGTTCAGAAGGTCTCCCTGCCTGGGTCTCAGTACTATGAAAAATGGTTTTAGCTTCTGATTGCTTTGGACTCTGTTTATAAACACCTGTATTCCAGGTGGGCGGACAGCTTTTGGATGATGGCAGGACCAATGTGTGAAAATGCTCTGCTGTTGTTTGTGAGCTCGGTGACCTGCCTGGATTCAGTTTTGTCAGATTTGTCTTAAAGAGTTGGAGGCAGTAGTGGCGCAGTGGGTTGGACCAGGTCCTGCTTTCTGGTGGGTCTGGGGTTCGAGCCCTGCTTGGGGTACCTTGTGACGGACTGGCGTCCTGTCCTGGGTGCATCCCCCTCCAGCCTTGTGCCCTGTGTTGCCAGGTTAGGCTCCGCAACCCTGTAGGGGACAAGCAGTTTCAGATGGTGAGTGATGTGTGAAGTTCTCTTTTTGCTGAGAGTCGTATCCTTGACTTACTCAAATTTCCTTGGCAAAAAAAAAATGAAGAAAATACCCCAGGAGCATGGTTTCATCATTTTTAAGTGAAACATTCTGCACCATGGAAAGTGCATCTGTCTCTGAGGTTGCTAAGGTGGTGAAAGGGGGCCACCAGGGTATAAAGATGATGGATCTCAGGAGTAGCACCTGATGCCATTGTTGTAGTTGTTGATTTGAGTAACCTGCCACAGGGCTGTCCCTCCAGCTGCACACCACGGGCTGCTTTTCCTTCTCTGAGGCTTTGGAAAGACATGTGGGCAGCATAGGAGGAGAAGTGACTTGCTTCGTCCAGAGCCAACAGGTTGCATTACGTTAGCATGTTTCTCCTGTGGAACAGGAGATTGTTCACTGGAGGCACAGTGCTGTGAAAAAGTATTTGTACAAATCCGGTTTTCTGTATGGAAACCTGCAAATTTTGCTGAGCTCATGCAGTTTTGCACGTAGGAGTTGGCCAGAATCATCTGATGTGAGATCCGCTTCATCAGCTGCAGAGAGCATTTTGTTGCAGTTATTGCAGCTAAAGGTGCACAGCCAGTTACTGAGTGTGAAGGGGAAATTACTTTTTCATACCTACCACCTTACATTTCATTATCTTCAGCTTTGAGGAAATGATATAAGAACAATGCTGGTGTCACTTCTTTGGTCTGTTTCCATTCATTCATTCCTGAAACTGAGGCGCACAGCACCGTGGGTTTAGATGGGGCGAAGAAGGACACGGAGGCAGCATTCGTGACGAACAATTTATTAGAACAGCAGCACCAGGGAAATAATGCTCTCTGTCCAAGGACCCCATTTCCTCTAGGACCTGCACTTGCAGCTAGCCTTCCTAGCCTGCTTAGCACCCCCAGGCTTTTCCCCAAGACACTGGCAGCCACAGTCAACCCACCATTTCCCCCCGAAGTGCTGCCAGTGGTTACAGACATTATTTACAGATTTCCCAGAATGCAACTATTTACACAAAACCAGTAACGTGAGTTGTTACACAACATTTATAAAAGAAAAGAAGCAAAAATCGAGAAATTTGGATAGGGGCAAATACCATTCTTCAGCACCGTAGCTTGTCCAGTTAACAGCCCTGCCTTGAGGTTCTTGTGTCAGCGTTTTGGGCAGGCAGAAATGTTATTCCAGAGCTTATATGTCTGTGCTGTGCTGGAAGTGATCATGCTTTTATAAGTCACCCGTTCATATTAGCGGAGAAACTAAATCTTCTGCATTCTCACTGTAGCCTGGAGAAATTGGCTTAATTTCGTGGCAGGAGTTTCAAGGTTTTTTATGTCCTAATTGAGGGAGGAATCTCAATGTATTCATCTGTGGAGGAATGCTTTGTTTCTAATTAGCAGTGTGTGTGAATGTTTGGGTGGTAATTTAGTCATTTTGAGGGAGAAAATGAAACCTTATGAAAAACAGTCTTGATGTGGATGGTATAGTCACCTTACTGTAGGACTTGTCTCTATGGCCTGAGGGTGTGTTCATATAGGAGAGCATCAGCAGAAGCTTCCATAATTATCGGAGATAATCGGTGGAATTATTGGTGGAATATCACCCCCTCACACTTGAGAAGACACATTTTTTTCAGATTTTTGAGTTCCAGTTGTTACCATCCAGTTTTTACAAATTACCCCCATACACCCCAACCCCTACCTTAACACGAGGAAACCAAAACTGAGATAGATGCTGCAATAGTCCAGTAGTCCTTGTTGAAGGACGAACCTTGCCACATTGTGCTTGTGGGACAGGTGAACCAGGTGCAGATGGGGTCTGATACTTCCCAGTACCCAGGGCATTCTATCTAATTCCAGTGTAGATCACCTCTCTGCCTCGAGCAAAGCTCGTCCTCTCTCACCCACACTGTCAGGGTCCAGACGGTGTCCTGTCCCTTCTGTCAGAATTTTCTGCTTTGTCCATAACCCCCGGGAGATGTTGTTCTATTTTAGACACCAAGGCTTTTAAAAGGCTCTGTCATCTAACTGAGATTCACTCATTTGCATCGAGTCGGGGAGGCTGAGCTGAGGGCCTGCAGTGCTAAGGGGAATGGGGAACGTGTCGGACAGACCCAGGACCCGGAGGGGGAAGTACAGGGTGTGCCAGGCAGAGGACTCCCACCAACAGCGTCTGCTCCTTGATGTTCCTGACGTGAGTGTCTGCAGTGTGTGTCAGAGTGTGTGTTGCGTCAGTTTAGTCACGTCCCAGAAGACATGGGAATTTGTGTGCTTTGGACTTCATGGAGGGCTAACTCCTCTCATTTCCCCATGCGCACGGGAGTTTTCAGTTATGTGCAGCTGCAGCGGTTTCTGGCGTCCCGTCCTGGGTGTGTCCCCTCCCCCTCCGGCCTTACGCCCTGTGTTGCCGGGTAGGCTCCGGTTCCCCGCGACCCTGTATGGGACAAGCGGTTCTGAAAATGTGTGTGTGTGTGTGTGTGTGTGTGTGTGTGTGTGTGTGTGTGAGAAATGTCTTCTTCTCAAAATATTAGAGGCAACATTTTTTTCTTGCTAATTTTATTGTGTAGTTGTTTCTTTTTTCAAATGAATGAAAGAATGGTGGGTACCAGTGTGCCAATGACTGGGGGGGCTTGATGAACGACCTTGACATTTCAGTAGAAGTGATCATCTTGCGTTGCCGGGTGCCTGTTGTTTGGCTGTTGCCAGCTGATGTCATGTTGATGGCTGGCTGGCAAAGCCCCCTGGGTTGTGAGAAAAAGCATGCTGGGCTGCTGTCAGGGGGACCCTGGGATGGCAGAACGGTAGGGATGGATTCTTGGAGATGAAGAGGCCTCTTCATTGGTTCAGGAATAAATCTTTGCAAGAGAAAATGCCAACTATCCATAACTCTGCCCTTTCTTTGTCTTCATTGAATGGAATGTTGAGTTTCTGAGCTGCCCATGATCCCTCACCTTGGAAAACCAGAAGCTAGAGAGTATGGAGTGAGGTGTGTATTTGTGTATGTATGTGTGTGCATGTGTGACAGAGATTGAGAAACAGCACTTGTTTATCTTTGTAATCGTAAGGTGGGTGGAGATTTATGTCCAGACCCTGTGCCTTCAATTGCTTAAGTACCCCTGACTCAAAGGTACTTAGCTTCAGAAGCTCACCTCTCATGAAATTGTCGATGCCTCTAATGCACCCTGATTTTCTAATTTAGATCAAAGTTGTGACTTTGGAATAAAAAACAGTGAGGTTAAATGGTGGACTCTACATTTTAATCATACAGACTGGAAAAATTTTTTCCGTACTTACTTTCTATTAAGAAACTGTTTGTTCTGCCATTTCTTTATTTTTACTGGCTTTGTACATGTTGCAACTTTGCAATATACCTTTCAGCGAAAGCATCTTCTAGGAAACTCAACAAAAACAGCTGCAAGTAATGTAGGAGGAATTTGTTTCAAAGAGATGCTGTCACCTGACATCGTGTCTAATTCAGTGGCCACCTCGAGGCATTCCACTAATAGGAAGCCACAGGAGACGATGGATTACTGAGGTCAACCTTTCTCATTAAGGTCTGCTAATTCATTTTTCCTTAACAAAGTTAATTTAGGTTGGGTTTCACGATTACATTTAATGAATCAGAGACAATGAAAGAGGAAGGGTGCTTCATTCCTTGCCCCTGTTGGGACCCTTGGATGGTACGGATGCGTCATTTGATGCCCTTAATGAGAAATAAAGATGAAACACTAATGGAGATTAGAACCTAAAGGATGATGTTTTACAGACAAGCACAGAATACCTTTCTGACTAAGATGGACAAATAGAGTTCTGATCCTGCTGCGTCTTTGTATAGCAGCCCTCTTTGAACCTGAAATGTGGGAGGTATGATGTTGCAAAGTTTGAACTTCAGACTGGTTTAACTGCATGGTTTCTCCTCACTTGGTTCAGTTATCATCAATGAATCCTTAGCCTTTGCCAAAAGGGACCGTGGTTGCCAGAAGGGCAGGTCAGACTGACGCCAGCAGAGGAAGGTTTCTCCCAAGGGATTATCTTGCAGCGCCGCCCAGTCTTTTTTGTCCTCAGTCAATGAGGCCGTGGGAACTTTGTCCTGGGTAACAGGTCAGTATGAAACATTTAAGGATGCTGGGTGTGGCATTTGCTTGGACCAATCAGGACTGATGTCCAACCGAGAATACTGCTCCTCTCCCCAGGACAAGGTTGGTTGACAACAGGCTGCGACTGTTACATGGTCCCATACTTCTCTCTGTCTCAACTCAGAGAATTTGGAGAGCGGAAACGATGGAGACAGACATCACACTTTTACAATGGCTGCTGTCTTGAATTTCCTAGATGGTCTGTTGTTTTGTTCTATGTTTGTTTTTATTTATTTACTAAAGCTGAACGCTAAGTCCGTTAGTCCCCGCGTGTGTCGTTTGGGCAGAGAAAAGCGAGCGGCACTTTCAAAGTGCCTATATTTGGAAAGGTGCTAATCGCCGGAGACATGCGCTTGGCGGATGCCGGAGGAGTTGTCCATTAAGCTCTTTTGTCGATAGCCCTCATTGCCAGCTGGACTTAGAAGCTTAAGCCTGGATGTCCATAGGGAAGTTAGTAGCCCTTTCCTGGCCAACACCTCACTATTTCCAGTTGTCTGGCTTCCCGTTTCTTCTTCCGGATATGTTTTCTCTGAGGCAGCAGGTCCAAGTTGGATGGAGACACAAGGCGGAACGCTGAGCTGACAGACGAACAAAAGGACATTTTTACATTTTTTTAAAGCACAATTTTTAAAACGAGGCTTGAGGACACAAATGAGGTAGCTGCCAGTATGGGCTGTCGTAACTTAGTGCTGGCGTGGTATGCAGATAAAACATTCACCGGGGACCGTTGTGGACAGCTGAGCTGATGTGGCAGCACCATTGTCTCAGACACACTGGCTGGCTTTGTACCACACCAACAGTGGACTTGTGTTCAGGCACCGCTGAGGTCATCTTCGTGGTCATCTTGTAGCAACAGGCAGCTGGTAGTTGCAGCATTGTTTGTTTGTATTGCATTTTACGAAAGAAGTGTATGAAAGCTTATAAACTGACAGTGTATTTGCTTTATAGCTAAAAAAGTAATTTGTTGCTGTAGGCATCATTACACTGGTGTTGCCTTGCCTCTTCTCTGGACATACTGGGCCTGTACCAAGTAGTGTAGTGGTTACAGCTGTCGCTTTGCAGTCTGAAGATCTTGGTTTGAACGCCTGCTCCTGCTGTAGATGCTCTGAGCAAGGTTTGTATTCTTGCTTGTATAACATGCGGGGTAATAACAATAAAGTGGCTTTCCACTTTGACTTTACACAGACTTGCATAAATAAGAACCTTCAGCTGAAGGGTTATGAGAAGGTTACTTCCATATGCACTACCTGACAGTTGAATTCAGCAGACATTTTTTTACCCTTTCCCTAGCCTGCAGGTTGAAAAATGAAAGAACAGAGTTTTTTTTTTTTCCAAAGTCATGAGAAAGAACTCATGAGAGACTAGTGCACTATTGCAGGACACCTCTCACCAATCGTTTTGTCTTACCCTATCTATTTCAGCAAAACGATGAATTCTTTTTTTATCTGCAAAATCATCACTGTTTTCTAGCTGTGCTCAAATTATACCGGTGGAAAACTAAGAATGGAAACATGTGGGCTGTACAGAAAGATATGCCAAGGATTTGATCTTCACACGTATGCAAAATGTGGCACTTTAAATGTGTATGTTTCTCTTTTCCTTGGACAGTCAAGTCCCAGTTTGCTTCCCTCCGCGAATGCCCCAATCTCTTACCGTGCGTACCACAAGATGCTTGGTATTTCACAAGATCAAAGGAGGCAGGGACTTAAAGGAGACAGACGTTCCTGGTACATCTCTATAGCAACAGGTAACTGACAGCAAGCCTTGGTGGGACAGAGTGACAGCAAGGCCCATGTGTTGGCTGAGCGCAGTTTCACAACCACCTGTGTGAGTCAATTTTTCTCTATAGAACAAAAATGAAGCTGGGAAACAGAGTAAACATCCACTCAAAAATAGGCCTTTTAGGTGAAAACTGGAATCCAGGAAAACCACTTCATTTTTTTTCCATACAGATATCTAAACGAGACAGAAGTTATTATCTGCTCCAAAGTGGCCATCTGAGCAAATGTTTGGTCTGGTCTTTTGCTGTAAAAATACTTGTTATTTATGAGCCGATGTACATTTGAAGGAGAGTGATTCGGTGGTTTACAATGAAGTAACCTCCTCAAGGTCATTGCGTAACCGTGAGACTGTTGCTCTTGAAATTGAATGGAAAATTAAAATGGCCCCTTTCTTTTCACCTAAAAAAAATTTCACAGCGTGCCATCCAGAAATAATTTTAGAATTTAATAATAGGTTGATGTGCAGATGAGGTCAGCTCTGGATTAATATTGTCCACTGTCCCGATTGTATTGCCATAACTGGCTTCCCCATAAGCAGAACAGCACACCGGCAAACAGTGTATTGAAATATAAAACAAATTGTGATAGGGTGGGGTATCACTAATCCTGAATGACATTCCAAAGCACACACCATGACAATGAATCGGTATGGTCCTCTTTGATGCAATTATAATGTGAAGGCAAATTTCTGAGTCTTATTATGCAGCTGGATATTGTTACTGATGCATCTCTTGTAATTGTCTAAACAGTTCTTGGGATCTGAACCTTGTGTTCAAGAGTGCAGCCTTGTAGCTGTTACGCTACCTGCTTCAAGGGGCCAGCATGGGTTCAGCTCCACCGCTGGTCTAATGGTCTGTAGCTGACAGTATTAGCTGTCCACCTCTCTTTTTCACCAGCGGGAAGTGCTTTTTCGTTATGAGTGAACAGTAGGGTTCATCTGCGCATGGCCGACAGAAGGCGAGAGGCCTTCCTCTTTAGGAAACCAGCACAAGGGCAAATTAAAAGTCAAATGGTGGTGGGTGGGGGAGATTGTGGTGGGAGGGGGAAATCGGGGTGGGTGGGTGGGTAGGACTGACGCTCTGTGTGAGCGGTGTGTCACCAAAGCTCTCTCTCCCTCTCTCTTGCGCACGCAGAAGTGTGACTGCCTTCTCAGCCTGGAAGCGTACTCGGCGGAGCAGAAGCGCAGGTTCTGCCAGTGTCTGGGGGACCACATCGAGAAGCAGTTGCAGCGGCGAGAGACGCCCAGCACCACCGAGAAGGTAGGGTCTGAGTGTGCATATGTGTATGTGTGCGTGTGGGGGTGTCGCACCATCTGCGTCCACGCTTTCCGACTTGAGCGTCACTCACTGTCTCAGTCATGTTGGCACTCTTACTCTCCCTTCGGGTGTGATGTCTTTCTCTGTAATGGGAGACACTGATTTAAACCCTTTCAGGCCTGTGCTCATCCTTGGTAAACTCTGCAGTCCACTTGTCTTCATTTATTCCATAATCTATGTTCTGCTTTATTGTCTCTTGGTCCTCACGGGCTACAGCGTTTGCTGATTTCCATCCCAGTTGACATCTTGATCACACAGCCTTGCTGGGGTCATCTGCTGAATGCACAGTTCAGGAGAGTCAAACCGTGAATTATGACACAAGAGGACCAGGGTTGCCAACCTTTGCCTTAGACCTTATCTGTCTTTGAAGGTTAGTCTCCTTTTTTAGGGAACTGCCATCATGACAATGAGTATCAAGGCTGCCCGTGACTGTGAAATCAAGCCTTTATTTTCACTGTCTCTTATTGCCTTTGCTTGATTCTGTGTAAAGAAATTTTTAATGATGGCAACAGTGATACTAACTGTCGGAGCAAGAGCGTCCGAGTGGAATGAGTCGGATTAGGGTCTGCTGGTTTGTTTAGGGCAAGGTCATAAAGGGGCTCATCTTACTCTCTGGACACTCTGGACCTTTCCTCTGGAGCTCCAGGTTGAGCTTCTCCCCACACCCACAATAACCAACCAGCCTGGTGGTGAGAAAGAGTTCATTTAGCATCTGGATAATCACCATCTAGAGCATTTACTAGACAGGTAACTAAGGTATTTACTTCCCTGGTCTCGATGGACTTGCTAGCACTGGAAATCAGTTAAGGCGCCTTTTTATTATTACTGTTGCTATCAATGTGTTGCTGAGCTGATGCTTTTATCCAAAGTGATTTACAGTGTTTGATCCATTCATTTGGCTGGGTGTTTTTATTGGAGCAATTTGGGGTGAGTAATTCACTCAAGGGTCCTACAGCAGCAGCGACAAGTGGGTCTTGAAGTCCATGTCTTTAATCACTGCACCGTTTGTTGCCCCTAGGCTTGTGGTGTTGCAGAGGTGATGAAAATGATTACAGTGCCCCCCCCACATCTTTTTCCCCCCGTCCACAGGCAGATCAGGTTGTGGAACAGAAACCGCTCTTATCCACCCACACCTGCCATAGCTTTCACACCCGCCGTCAATGGGTCCTCGCTGCACTTCATCACATGAAAGTGGGGACGCCGCCCTGCAGTCTCCATTTTTGTCCTCTGCAGAATCAGCCAAGATTTTGGTTTTGCCCCCTTCCCCACCCCTATTATCTTTTCCTCTCTTCGTTCTGCTTGTTTTTTCTGAGTTCTGGCTTTGTCTTCGAGCGCTGCTTGACCCACTTTCAAGTGAACCAAGGTTAATTTTTCCTCTGAATCAATTGGTGGTCCTGCATGTTAACCCTGTGGACACCAAACGGGAAGGGCCAAGGAGGGGCTTGAAGGTGTGATGATGGGAGATGAACATGCTCGGAGCTTTTGTGTGCATCGAATAGCGAAAGCACAGGTGAATTTTGACTTTGGTTGTATACAGCATACAGGGAATGCTGCAGAAGTCCAAGTGCACTTTACTACTTTTCTAATTGAGCATAAATAAGTTTTAACCTGACCCGCGAGTGGTTTAAACCTCTGGTTTAACTTTGAGGGTCTTAAACACTGACAGATGTATTAATTCATTGAGAGCATTCGTACATCCGCTGTCAGTAATCTGTTGTCCAGTTCAGGGTTGCCATGGTCCAAAGCCTATTATTCAGAACATAAAAAATTTAAATTAGTCACATTTGTAGAGACCGTCTTATGAAAGTGTGCACGCAGAGTGGCCAGATATTGATTTGTTTATTCGTGCAGAAAAGCAGGTTTGGGCTTTCAGGAGAAATTTAATCGCACTTTCCTTAAGTCTTCAGAGGCCTGCTGGGGGATAGTCATGAGTCAACTGTCCTCCGATCTGCCGTCTGGTTCCCTGACGCAGTGCTGGGGCTTCCTGGACTCCTCTCCGTGTTCCAGTAGGTTTCCACTGTCAGACTCCCGGGACCCCTCCTAATTGGATGATTCATTCACTTGGCTGGCCCCTTGGCAATGCCGATTCTGCTCCCAGGCCACCTTGGAACCCAGGCCATCTGAGGTGGCATTTCTGAAAAAGCTCCAATTAATCTAGCCTTAAATTCGCTTCATCAGAACTTCAGTTTGGTGCATTTTATACAGGGTTTTAAATGTGTCTGTGCACACGCAGCTTTTTTAAATTACTTCTTACTTTTATTAGGTTGAAGGTAAGATTGTAGTGATGTACTGTAGAAATACATATTGAATTTTGATGGATTCTCTGTAGCTACGCGTCAAAGTATAAAATTCTAATTAAAAAAAATCTAATTCTGTTTGTGTTTGAGAAAGGCATGGTCGAGCTGCTGGAAACAGAGCTGCTCTAAAGCCATGTTTCCGGGAGGAGCGGCACTGCATTGTTGACAGGTCTCTTGTATTTTGATGCAGCGAATGATAAAAGGACTTTTTCTGAGAGAAGTGTGAATGAAGAAGCCCAACAGCTGTGCAGGGAATACATAATTTAACACAGCTGTGACTGCCGCTGTATTAAGCACTCGAGTTTTCAGTGGCAAAAAGGTACATTTACAGAAATGATCAAGGCTTCCATCCAGCCAGGAAGAGTAGCTGCAGCAATGGGGCAGGACAATGTCCTCAACAACAAGACAAATCTGAGCCCACCCTGTGACTCCCTCCTTCCCTCCAGCCCCGAGCAATACTTCCGCACGAGCGACTGCGATGGCTCAGAACCTGACAAACACCTCTTAGTCACCATAGCTCGGCCATCGGTGAGTCCAGCTGCGCTTGGCTGGAAATACAAGGGACGTCATGTCATCTCAGCGAATCCCATTCCGTTGCATCATAGAGCTCCACCCTGAATTCTGATGCATATAGAGCTGGGGTTAACTGACATACCATCTTTTTCAGAATTTTACCCCATCTGGATTTCCACAGCAAAAGGGTTCTGCTTCTCATGTTTATGCACTTAGAAAATGATGTGCCCTCGAAGATCTTCAGGTTGGCATGCAGTACACATGCAAATCTCTCCAGAAGCAGAAAAGAGTTTGAGTACGTTTGCTAGAAAAAATTTTTTTCCCCCGGTGCAATTTGTTAGCAAGTTTGATCTTTTGCAGAGATGTAGTAGACTCCAACACAGGTGTTGCTCAGGATGCCCAGGTGTACACAAACTTTTGACTGGTACCATATGTGTAAACACTAAAAAAAAAGAGATTTTCTCTACAATGAAAGGAAATATATAATGTTGTTAACTTGAGTCCGATCCTGCAAACAGGATTGTTCTCAAACTGCCACACTGGTGCTTTCTGGATGATCTGGCCATTCTCTAACGTGCGAACCGAAAGGCTTCATCCTGCTGAACATCGCAAAATGTGCTCTCCGATGAGCGTCAGCAGTGAAGGATGCTGAGGCGAAACAAAACCGATTTACTTTTAAAGGAGCCCTGCCCGAGCCAGCAGAAATGTGTTTTATTGTCACCTGGGTGACTTTAAGCCCCATCCTGATACTCATTCATAGGCACAGAGTTTCACTTCTGAGGGAAACACAAATTTACAGTCTGAATTATGGTTTGTGCCTCGATACACAGCCTTAGGGAAAATCCTTAATAATTCCTCCTATGGTCTTTGAAAGCCAGTGACAGACTACCATTTATATCAGATTTCTGGCTTTGATTTCCAGAATAGCCCTTAAAACTGCTGTTGAAATAATGAGCAGGATCATGGGATTTGAGCTGATTTGGCTTTGCTGAATTTTAAGTTACGCAGTTGTTATTTTCAGTTAGAAAATAAGTGCTTTCATTTACCTGGACACCATCGCAGCTTTCAGATGTACCCAAGGACATCTCGCACTTATGGCTGCTCCTGTGGAGCATTACTAGGGGGTTCTGAAAAGGTGAGACAGATTGAAGTACATGAAGTACACCAGGAATAAGAGCAGGGAGTTACTGAACTAGGCTTTCTATTCTACAATTAGAAGTAGAATGTGCCACAACCCCTGTTTTAATGCAGCGTCACATGGGTCTTTCAAGCTGTGATTTCAGTTCTAGGGCAATTTGCTGTTCACGAATAGGGTAGGTGACTGAATGAATGAGTCACACACAACAGACCCCTCACTGCCCCTTCCCACATACATGTTCTGGTGCAAAAGAATATGATGACTGAACTTCCTGTGGCTGCATTATTAAAATATATGCCAAAAAATATTATGGTTCCCAAGAAATGTTCAAATTTGATTGTACGTTATCAAGAAGTCCTACCCAGTACTGTAAGGAGCCCCTGTGAGAACCACATAGTGAAACGGTATCGCAGCCTTCACGTTTCCTCACCTCCGTGATGGAACGCTCCTCAAACTGTGAAAATCATGGAAATGATCCAAGGTTCGAGTGAGCCAATGACAGCCACCTGGGGGGATGGCGCCACGCATAGTGTTTTGCCTCCCAATTTGAATGTGGAAATCATCATCCCTGTGAGCGTTCATCCACTCCTGATTGCTTTTTAATGCTGTATGCAGGGGAATCACTGTAAATCGGTTGACTTCATTTTACGTGTGAGCTCTCTTGCTAAGAACAATCAGTGTGATTGCAAAACACACACGCACACAGACACACACACACACACGCACGCACACACAGAATTATGTTGGCATGCAGAGTTGTGTTTTTCTCAGTGCCCTTTTCTTTGTCCTTGTCGGTTCCACCGACAGGTCGATGTCGCCACAAGACCACGGTTACCCACAATACTCTTGGACCAGCTTTTCTTTCCCTGTGCTTGTTCAGCTGCATGTCGATACAAGCCCGCACCTTGAGAAAACATGACATTTTCCACATTGCTTTCGTTCCTTCTGGGAGCGTTCACCTTGCGCTCACCTCGCTGGTCACCTTGTGAAGCTAAGCTGCTGCAACACACCCCTGTATTCTGTTGCAACACCTGCCCCAGTGGGCCTTTCCCTATCACGCCTCCCTCCACTCTAACAACTGGTATTTCTACTTCCAGACCACCTATGCCTTGCCTCTCACCCTGCACCCTGCTTTCTTTTGGTTCACCAGGTGATTGAAAGTGCACTTTCAGGTGAACCGTTGACCAAGCTCCTCTGAGTGGCCTCGGCCCTTCATTGGGTTTTTAAAGGGCTGGAATAGATGTTCTCTCCATTAAAGCCTAATAAATTGCCCTTTCCGAGTGTGGAGAAAGCTCTGACCTTGTGCACCAATTCTTTATTTATTTATTTTTTTACTTGCTATTTACCATGTCTCAATGAGGAAGTTTACTGGATTCTTCACGGCTGTCAAATCGTTTTGATGTGGATCCCTTTCCGAAAGGGATGAAGATGTATCAGGTTCCTTTTGGATGACCTACGCTTAGCATTTTCTCAAATGTGCAGGCAGCTTAGTGCTGAAGAATGAGGAAGGGGATGGGGTTGCAGCTGAACCCTTGATTAAGGTGCTTAAATGGAAATGGGAGAAACCTCAAGACATGTAAGGCACTTTGGATGAAATCACCAACTGAGTGGCTAAATAGTAGAAGTGATGTCACAAGGAGGTGGCTGTGGTGTAGTTGCTGACCTCTGCTGTGTAGTGTGATATGTATAAACTTGTACTGTATGTCAGGGTAGAGTACTACCGGCCTTTGTATGCCTGTATTTCTCACTGTAACATGTTATTAAAAGTGTTATTAACCGTAAAGCACATGGTTTTGAATGGGTTAAGCAAAAGGGTTTAGCCACAAATGGAGTAATTATGTAAACAGGTGCCTTACAATTAGATGTAGAAGGCAGTCTGATAAAGGATGGGATTACTGCCTACTGGAGTGCTAACATGCATTGTCAGTGATGGATAGAAGTTCATTTAATTTCTTCTTGCTCAATAGTAGTCTTCATAACAGCGAGGGTCTGATGTCAGGCACCTCCACCTCTGGCTCCTTGGTGGTTCCATGCACAAGCAGTCCAAAACCAGAAGTCTGTAGATTCCTGGTTGTGGCCCTTATGTGGTAGAATGAGCTCTCTGTCCCTCAAAACTGCTGAATCCATCTAAACATTCAAGAAGGATCTAAAAACCCTTAACTTCTAGGTCCGGTTCTCTCTTGACCTCCTAACAGCTCCATAAATTTGCATCATACCATCTGACGTAACCTCTTTTGCATTTCCTATCAATGCAATAGGCAAACACTTTTCACCACTACCTCTTTGTTTTAAGGCCCCCTAGTGTTCAGGAAGTCCTGGAATTAAAGCGAAGGCTCATCTCTGATGCAATATTAAAGCCCGACGGCTCTAAGCATAAAGCTGGATGACACTTTGCTCAATAAACAGAATTTTCTCTAGCTCTTTGTTTAAGGTCATATTGTATTTTTCAACCACTGAGTGCTGAGAAGAAGTTGAAGTTCTGTTAGAATTGATTGCCTTAATTATCTCAAGTGGTTCTGCTTTGTTAGAAAGAAAAGTAGTTATTTTTTTAATCTCTACTCCATGGTCATTTGTTTCTTCCAGTATGACAGCTGTGCTTTAAAGTTTAATTTCTTTGACAAATGCAGTTTTAAACTAGGGTATTGAAAAAAAAATCTGGTACTGTATGGTGGCTGTGTCACATGCAGGTTTGACGAAAAACAAAAACAAGCAAGCAGATCATTTTTTGCAGTTACACTCATATTCGATTTGGGAAATTGTAATAGATGGGAGCTGTTTGCATTCTTACTGAATTCCATTTCAGTATCCTGCTCTCAAGCGAAGGTCTAAATTGAGATAGCTCTCTTTTATGGAACAACTCTCAAGGTTCCTGCAAGCGGTCTGCAGTTCCTCCCAGACGGCAGAATCAATGTCCTGTTGAGAAGGTCTTTGAAAAAGCCACAGTCATTGATTTCTGAGTGTACCTGCAACTTGTTCATTGACTGAGTAACAACAGGCGTTATCTGACATGAAAAATTTACAGAAGTCTGATACAGACAGGAATTATCCTGTGCAAATACTGAAGGGTGAGAAAAAATCATGATGATAGAGATCAAAGGTTACCTACCTATTGGCATCAGGATGTGGATATGAAAGGATATGATTGAGAAAATGTGGCAAACCAACAGCTTTCGTGAATATATCCATCTAAATAGGAGAGGCTTTCCTAAATGAGGGGCTCATGCCTTCTGTGCGTGTTTGCCCATAGCTCAACTGCAGTGCACAAGGGGGGGGTATTGGCATGATAAATGTACTGAGGTCATGCATATTTTGTGCAGTACAAATGTTACTGTGTGTTTGCCTGTTACCCTCAGTGAAGTGAGCTGCGTGTAAATATCCTGGCTTTCCAGTGGATGTTGTTGGATTCTTGGCAGCACTCTACACTCTTTATTTTCTGGAGTCTCTGCTGGGTTCTTCCTGACCACTGCCACATGTTTAATTAAACATCCCATTTTTAAAAAGTCCGATTACAAGCTCATTTAGTCTCAGCTATTTGTGTACACTTGTGTGTCATGTACGAAGCGTGTGTGTGTGAAAACAGGCAGGGTACTGCTGGTTAGCTCTCCTTATTCAATTCTGCCTGACCTCTTCAAATATTTCTGAATTACGGGATAATTATGAAAAATCTGGGAAAGACAGGACAGTTCAATGTATATAAACAAATACATACATATACCATAACTGTAGATTTATATATATTTTATGGAAAATAATTATTATTTATTTGACTTTAGAGGAAATGAGAAAGCTGTTATGAGTTCATTTTCATTTCTTGATTATCATATCCATCAGACCCATTGCAATTACATTTGTTAATGTAATAAAAATCAATTATGAAAATGTAATGAAAATCTATAATGTAAACTTAATGTGAATTTAGTTCTCAGCAATACTTGCAGTGACTTGTTTTGTTCATCGTTACTCTGGTCTGTATCACATTTTCCAAAAATGTGTGTATATATATTAATAAAGCCTTCTCTCGCATAATGAGTATAATTTGTTCCTGAAAATGTACTCACAAGGTGAATTATTGTGAAAGGAACTCTTAATTTACCATTAACATAATGTAATTTTAATTACCATAATTTAAATGGAAAAAGTACATTATGCATTCCTGAACCAAAAAGGGGTCCACCTTTTTTTCACCAAAACATACTACATTCTTGCCCAATATTTTAAATACGAGTGGGGGTGCGGTGGCGCGGTGGGTTGGACTGGGTCCTGCTCTCCAGTTGGTCTGGGGTTCGAGTCCTGCTTGGGGTGCCTTGCGACGGGCTGGCGTCCCATCCTGGGTGTGTCCCCTCCCCCTCCGGCCTTATGCCCTGTGTTACCGGGTAGGCTCCGGTTCCCCGCGACCCCGTATGGGACAAGCGGTTCCGAAAATGTGTGTGTGTGTATGTATGTATTTTAAATACTTAGAAAATCTAATCTCGAATAAAGTCCAGAATGCTTAGAAACGCCCTGGGCTGCTTTAAATCCAGGATTAAGACCCTCAGGTTCAAAATCTCTTATACAGTACATCACACATTTGTTTGCTCCCTTTGTCCATTCCCCTTCATCCCTTTCTCTTTTATTATTTATTTTATTATGAATTTGTTTTTATTGTGTTCTGGTGGTGCAGTGGGTAGTGCTCATAACTTACAGCTCCTAGGCTATGGGTTCAGATGTGGCTCAATCTGCGAGCAGTTTGCATGTTCCCCCCCATGTTCAAGTAGATTTCATTCTGCAGTCCCAAGACGTGTTTCAGATGTACCAGTGACTCTGAATTGCCCTTAGTGTATGAATGAGTGTGTGTGTGGTTGCCCTGCGATGAACTGCAGTCCTGTCTGGGGTGTTCCTTATGTCACACATGATACTTCCGGGATAGACTCTGAACACCGTAGCCCTGCATTAGGACCAGCAATTGATGATGGATAGTTTAAGTGATCTGACATACTGCAGACTGAAAATCTCAACTTAATTTCTAATTGAGTACAACACATTAATGTAGATGAGGCTTAATTTAAACTCAGGACAAGTCTGCTTGCTCATACTGTGACACCCTACATATTCTGCTTTAAAAAATTCAATAATTTCAGGCGTAATAGCCATGAGTATTTTATCCTCAGTTTTAATTCCTTTCAAATGTATCCTTACTGAATTTGCAGTGTGTGCAGTTGTCGCAAAGTGTTACGGCATCTTGTTGAGCGCAGGCCATGCAACGAGCACCTATTCATTCTCGTTTATTCTCACCAAGGGGATCTGTGTGTTTGTGCCAGGTTCTAGCTGATGGGCTCTGATTTATGGTGCCGCTGGGTCTAAAAATAGTGCCGAAGGGAGCGGGACAGCTATGCTGCGGTGGCTCGTCTCCGAGGAGAACACAAGCACACGTGTAAACCACCTCCCCCACCCACCATCAGCACCACCCGACTCGCCCGCAACGCAGGCTGCACGTTGACACTCACGTTATAACCGTGGCAAGGTGGGCAGGGCTGCGGCAGAACCGGGTGGAGGGAGCGAGGAGAGACACGAAGCGAGAGAGGAAAGAACAGCCAGTGGGAGAGAGACAGATAGAGGGAGAGAAACACATCAGCTGAGGCTTCCCGCTCTCTGGTTGCTGTCCTCGCTCGGCGTCTTCCCTGCAGGAACTGTGTCTAACTCCTTCATCAGCACTGACATATCCAGCAGCAACACGTCTTGCTCCTTCACCAGCTTTGGCAGCTCCAGCAGCGCTACGTCTTACTCGTTTCTCAACAGTCCAAGGAGCAAGGCACCACAGTCCCAGACCCGCGCTGCTGTCCCAATGCCTATTTCTAAGGTACACTTGCGGGGAGATGTGATGGAGAAGAGGTTGTGGTCCAGGGCAGCGGTTGGCACTGGAGATGAGAGTGTTTTAGTCTGTGAGTGTGTATGTCTGTGTGTGTGTGTGTGTGTGTGTGTGTGTGTGTGTGTGAGACCTCAGAACAGCATGTGTACTGTTGTGCACAACTCAAAACAGTTTTCTGCGTGCATCTCTAACCACTGCTGTAATAAGATTTTTTTCAAACTTGTTCTTCTAACTTCCATAGAAGGTTTAAGAGGTTTAAGCCAAAAGATGTGTAGTTGTATTTAGGTTTTCTGGGAGATTCTGTGAGATTGAAGTTGCATACAAGTTTTCTTGGTTCGTTCATTTGTTTACATGTATATGGGCATCAGGTGGTGTAGTGGTTACAGCGATCACCTTGTACTCAAAGGACGCAGCTTTGAAAACCACTTCCTGCTGTAGGACCCTTGAGCAAGGCACTTACCTTGAAATGATAGAGTAACAATTGCTCAGTGGTATAAATGGGTAAATCATTATAAACAGGTTATCCTCTGAATTCCAGAGGAAAGCAATGACTAAAAGAGCAAAAAATTAATTTATCTGTAAATGTTAACCTTTTGCTTTGAGGTGGAGCATTTAAGATGAAAGATCTCCAAATATCCTCCACTGGTGGGTTCCGTAATTATGATTATGCAATTGAATTAGTCTACAAGTAAATTTGGGAAGACCTTTGTAAGACTTAATTTTTAAAATACTGTGTTTGATAAATATTCTGTTTGAATCCAGTAGGTTAATTACCTTCTTTGTAGAAATTTTCTGAGCTGTTTCTGGTAGCTTACAGTACACTGTCATGTCTCTGAGTTCTGAACATTGCATGCTGGGTGATATTTGCATGAGTTAAAATAGGTAGTAAGAAGGTAGGTGTGGATCACCTGGAGGAGAGCTGATGATGCATTTCTTATGGAACAGGACTAAGTGCTATCAGACTGAAATCCCTCACAGGAAACAGATATTACACCTTGAATATGGAATATCGCATATTCCAGTCTGAATCGCATCAGTAAAATACCGAACACATAAAAAGGAGTCATAGAAAGTCTCTGGAGAAATGTGCCTGCGAAGATGGGAATTGTTTAATGGAGAGAGGTGTAAACACAAATCTCGGAACTTTACGCGTAGGGATTTGAAGTGTCACTCTCACACTTCTGATTTCTCACACAGATTTATACCTTTATTCTGCTAGGTTTACACACCAGACGTCAGCAGTCCGCGTTTTGAGGTCGCGTTCATGCTCTGCGCACAGGAGAGGCTTCCATCTCAGTTTTAGCTCTGCAAAGGTGAAGTGCGAGAGGATCAGCGGTTCCGTTTTATGAATGAGTGCTGGGATTGACACCTCTCGGCTCTGATGGGCTGCCCTGGCCCATTCAGCACACGAAGCTCGGGGAAATTAAATCACGCTGGCACTTAGCATCGATCCACAAGGCTTGAAGAGGAGATGGAGAAAGCACAGACGCCGAGGCAGACAGGTCCCCCCTGGGAAGGACAGCTATCACCCCAGGGGGGCACCTGGTGACGTGGGGGGAACAGCAGCAGGACTGGGGAAAGACGTTGCTTGTTGTCACTGATAGATCTCCCAGTGGGCTTTCCGCTCTTCTCAGTTTCAGGCCGTCATTTTCAGCCGTTAGCGGGTGGCTGCCGGGGGGGAGCCGGGATTTGCATCAGCAGGTTGCCGGTGTGAATTCCAGATGAATGAGTGACCTTAGAAAATTTGTTTAAACCGCACAGCTTTGTAGAGTAAATGTAAGCTGCATACATCTGCATGAAAGAACGAGAGCAAGAGACAAACCATGTAATTAGCCGGCGTGATAGTGATCCGTCAGTTCCCTGGGTATCGTGGTGGACCTTCACACTGGGCCAGACTGGCCTGGCTTCTAAGAGGCGCTGGATGTTTGCCGTTTTCCTTTAAGCCTTGCTAGGTGTGTCGCAATTCATGCGCTTGCAAACTCGGCCTTCCAGGAGCACGCCCAGCTGGCTTGTGGAGGTGACAGTATCAAATACCCCAATAGCCTTTCTTCATCACACTCTGGCGGAGTGCCGTAATCCTGCGTTACAGTGCTGCCAGCGCTCCTGCGTCTGGGAGACGCTTGCACTGCGGAGGCACCGCATGTCTATGGGTGTGTGTGTTTTTGCGCTGCAAGTTGAAACACAAACAAAGAGGATTGCTCATGTTGCAGGCAGATGATGGATATGTTTCCATGTGGGGGCGGTTGGGAGGGGCGTATTTGGCCTCGATGATGCTGGTAACGGCAGGCATCCTCTAGGATGGGGCAACCCCCCCACATTAAGAGCTCCTTAATGTGATATCCTGGGTGAGAGGACTGGTTTGTCTCACACTTTCATTCCCAGTGCCTTCCTCGCTCTATTTCCCTCATTTGCACCCCCAGTATCTTGACCGGTGTGAGTGTACTGCTTAGACACCTCCCACAGCCGCTAGCAGAGCTCCTTGCCCATCTGTTTCCCCAACCCTCCTCGGTGGTCTGTTTTTGCACCAAGATTCCGAGCTATTGATGGTGCAGCTCTATGTACATGTGCCACTGTGCGCGGAACCACCCCCCAATGGCACACTCTCATGCTTTTTTGCCCCGGTCCATCTTCCTCTGCTCACGGATCACATTGTTTTCCAAGTGTATCGCGGGTGCGTCTGCCCACCTCCTTTCCTCGGCCCAAGACCTGGTGAGTCTCTCCATCTCCAGTAACCAAAAGGGAGGTAAAAGCTATGTATGAGAGTCCTGGATACCACAGAAAGAGAGAGAATGTGTGAGTGAGTGTGTGTCTCGGAGTGTTTACATGTGTTTGTTTGTGTTGCTGCTGCGAGTCGAGGGAATGGTTTGATTTGCCGAGCTGTCTGATCTTGTGTAAGAAGATTACACGGAGAGGAGAAAATGAGTGTAAAGTAAGTGCAGAAGTAGTTTCTGCCCCACTCCGCTGTGAATTTTTTCTTTGAGCACAACTGCTTAATAAGACTTGTGAAGAATGTTTAATGTTCAGAAAGCGCTACCCTAAGAGTTCTTGCATCAGACCAGGTGCCTGGTAGAATTTGAGCCTTGAACAAGCAAACCGTCCTTTAATAACTGTGTGCATATACCTTAGCCCTCAGACTGTTGGTGAAGTATATTTTTGTTTATTCTGACTTGTACGTCACTTTGGAGAAAAGCGTCTGCCAAATCCATACGTGTAAATTTAGGGAAAAAAGAGAATTTTTTTCTGCGCATTTCCAATCTGTCCACAGTGGTGTCACTAGGGTTGGTGTTACGCACTACAGAAACTCATGTTGTCACCCCCCCAATGGACCTCCTCCCATGCCAAACCATACAGAATCCTTAGTAATGTTTTTTGATCTAATGTTACTCGTAAATCGTGATTCCCGAATATCACTGAATGTAATAGCAATAGTAGTGACATAAACAACTGGCAAAATTAAAATGACACCTTTAAACTACAACATCATACGCACAACCTCAATGTATTTACATTTATATAGTTTCAAATGACTAAAGTGAAAATTCGGTAAGAAAACAATAGAACTTGAAGTGGAAACGTTTAAGAACTACATCAAAATTATGTTTATTTTAACATTATTGATGTAGGTTCACAAATACTAATTACCACAATATTGTAGCTAAAACACTAGAAAACTGGACAAAATCAATGACTAGAAACACCCACAGCAATGAAAACAACAGTGTGTGCTTGTAGCGCGTACAGGCAAAACCACATGATTCGAAGCGTCATTGTCATTGGGTAATAATGAGAGTGCTGAGCAGAGCGCATGAGAAGGTTCTTTTGTTTGTAATTAACTACGGGGATATTTTTTTAAAAAAATAATAAATTTCTGCTGAAACACTGCAGTTATTTTGATGTCACCCCCTATGATGGTGTCACCCATACGGCCCACACCCCCTTGGTGATGCAACTCTGTCTGCAATGCATTCAGGATGTTTGCTGGGAGTTGGTGAGCAGTGAGCTCTAGTCCGAATTGTTTCATTTCAACTATTATCTGTGTCTGGGAATCGCAAGAAAAGCAAGAAAATTGCCTATAGTTGTGGGAATTGTGCTAGCCAGAACTTCCGCCGATTAGCCAGCCATGCCAATCATATTGTCTGAATTGCACCAGCCACACCCCCCTCTAATGGGCTGGTCCAATAAAATTGTGGGAACTGTGCCAACCACACCTCCCCTGATTGGCCGGTCCGACTGGGTGCAGGAGTGCTGCTGAGGGTTTGCCAGAACATTCTGTGGGGTTGTTTGGGAGACAAGCACAGGATGCACCGGAATAGTGCATATGATACTTATGTCTTGACTGGATGTCAGTCTAGAGAAAGGTAGAAGTAATTGTTATTAATCGCTTAGTTTGTTTCAATTACATTGACTAGTTGATTGATTTCAGACTAGGAAAATGAACCTGTCCACTGACACAGCAAAGGTGTTACATGTTGTTGTCAAGATGTGTGTAAGGTGTGTCTGGGTTCCACCAGGCGTATATGTTTTGTCTACAGGCACTTACATTTACTTTACACTTTTCTCCAAATTGACATACTTTTCTGAACTACATGCCATGATTTGCTCATTTATACAACCGGGTAGTTTTTACTTCAACAATTCAGGGTAAGTACCTTGCACAATGGTACTACAGCAGAGGTGAGATTCAGAGCTGGGTCCTTTGAATGGAAGACAGCAGCTGTAAACACTACACCACATGCTGCACTTTTAGGATCAGCAGTCATTTTAATGACATCAGGACACTCAGAAGATACATATTCCACCAGGAGGATTCAGACACCTTACCTGGTTTACTCACCTTATGAAGAACTAAATATTTAAGAGTTATCAAGAATTAGATATTGATTCTTATTCAGGGCCCTGTTCCAACCTATTACACTTTGGGCTTCCTTGAAAAGGTTTACAAAAGCCAATTTGTCAGCTGTGGAAGATGAATACAACTGGGGGGACTAAATGTCTCATCAATTTCTATAGACTACCTGTTACATATTCATCTGGAAAAAGACTGTGACTTTCCCCACACTGAAATGAATGATTCAGATCATGAAGTAATCCCTAATGTGTACTGTATGACTTATGAAAATATGTACATTGAGTGCCATACCGTTTTTCTTTAGTGCATAACTATGAATCATATTTTTCAGCCCAGTCAGATTCCTGAAAATCAGTGAAAAGCTATAATCAGTTGTTCTGTTCAGTCACTTGCTTTTATTTTCTCTGGCCCTTATAATAAAGCATATAACCTATTTTGTGCAGATGGTCTAAAATAAAAATGTAGGAACATTTAGAGCTGTAGGGAAACTGGCAGGATGAAGAGCTTGGTGTAGGTATACAAATGGAGAAATGGGTAAAGACATGGAGAGATGAGGAGATGTATTGAGGATGGAGAGATGGATAAAGACCTGGAGAGATGAGAAGATATGTAGAGAATGTATGGAGGAAGGAGAGATAAAGACATAGAAAGATGAGAAGATGTACTGAGCTGAGATGTACTGAGTACATGCAGTCAGATGGACAAACAAGCTGGAGAGATGTAGAAATACAGTACAGTGATTTGGGGTAAAAGATGGTGTTGCAGTCTTAGTCAAGGACCTTACCCTGAATGGATGTGGTGAAAATTAGCCGGCTTTATAAACTGATAAATCTATGTAAATCACTTTGAAGGGAAGGGTCAGCTAATTGAATAAGTGTAAGAGGGAGTACTGTGTGGAGGTAGACTCAAGGAAGGACGGGTGGTTATAAATGTTGTAGGTAGCTTACCACTCCTGTTGGCAAGAATTCTCGCGCCTTGACCTACAATAATTGACGCTCCAGCCTCAATTACCCTGTACTTCTGCCCTATCCATCAACTCATTCCTCTCGTGTCTCCTGTAGCCTGTGGTCGTAGATCAATACCAATACATGGGCTGCTGTGCATCTCGCAAGGCTGTGGAGGGAATATCAATGACGCAAAGTGTCGCTCCGCAGTGGTTTCGGGTGAACATTTGATTTCAAAACCGTCCCAGCCTGCGTGCCCATGCTGCAGATCATACGTTTGTTTTAGCGTGGAGGAGGGCGAAAGGTGGAGGACACACCTTCTCTGCTTTCTGAGGCACGTTGAAGCAAGAACGTTCAAGATTCCGCCTTTGGGGCTGGTGGCTTTGTGCTTGCCGGATAATGGGAGGGTTCAATGACAGAAGCACTGCATCACTGCTTGCTTTAAGGTATGCTGCTCTTCAGCTTTGAGGGGATGACTTTCCAGTCTCATTAATAATGCATGTGAGACATCAGCAGGTGGAGAAAAAAAATGTTACTCACTACATTGTAGGTACTATATTAACCTCCCTTCATCATATACTGCTGATTAGACCCCCAGACTTTATATTCTAAATGTGCTGCCTAGCTTTCACACTTTGGTCAGTCATCTGTTCCCCTTAGCATTTTCATTTTGAACAATTAGGAGCTTAGTCACGGATGCCGGAGCGGTGTGGGGTGGAAAAGGGGTTTCAACAAGAGGGTACTGAACTGTGAATGCCGCTCCCCTGCTGCGCTGAAATGTTAATGAAAAAGATGCTCTTTCAATAAACACTTTCTGACCCATAATGTCATATTAAACCCAGCAGGTAGGTAGTTTAGCAGTGAAACACATAGCTATACTTGAAGGTTGTTGGTTCAAGTTCATTCCCTGCTGTTTCTGTAGTACCTTTGGGCAATGTACTTAACCTGAGGTGCTCTCATGAATTGTCCCATACAGTACATAGGCTGATTATTGAAGTTTCCATTCTTTGAAAATGTCAGTTTAGGAATATGTTACTACTAGTACCACTACTAATACACACACACACACATTTTCAGAACCGCTCATCCCTTACGGGGTCACGGGGAACCGGAGCCTACCCGGCAACACAGGGCGTAAGGCCGGAGGGGGAAGGGGATGCACCCAGGACGGGACGCCAGTCCGTCACAAGGCACCCCAAGCGGGACTCGAACCCCAGACCCACCGGAGAGTAGGACCGCACCCCCACCACTACTAATAGTATTGATCATAATCATAACAATCTCAGAGTACAAAGCTTGGTCAGTACAGTGCAGCATTATGACCACTGTGCAGTGATTTGACTGGCAGGATACAGATGCCCTGTGATGTATCCAATGATAGGGATAGGCTCCAGATCACTGTGACCCTGCTCAGGACAAGCAGTTATTGAAATTCAATGAATGGATGGATGGATGGATATGGATGCAGATGCCATTATGTGTGAGAGAGATGTATTTTATGATTCAGATTAGAAAATTGGGTTTATTATGCTGTTAAGTGTGATGTTGACTCTTGGCGAGCACATATATAGAGAGGCTCCAGAATGTTCTGTCCTCTACTTAGTGTCCATAGTGTTGAAAGAGGTGGGTGTGTCCATTGTCACTGCGATTGAGTCGACCCATATGGTTGCTAGTCATCCTCTGTTTCTGTTTTGCTTTCTCTGGCATTAGTTTTTTCAAGAGAATCCAGTCTTCACATGATGTGCCCAAATTATAACTGTCTCATCATTTGTGCTTACAGTAAAAATTTCTGGTTTATTTGATCCAGTATCCATCAGTGTGTTGTCCTGTCTGTTCAAGGTGTCCTTAAGACTCTTCCAGCACCACAGCTCAGAGCAGTCCATGCTTTTCTTGTCCTGCTTCTTCTGTGACCGACTTTCATATCCATATTGTGTTACAGAAAATACTGCAGTTGCTGTAATGTAGCCCGTTTAAAATGTTCATCGTGAAATACACAATGACCATATAGAAGAATTACAAGAAACTGCACTTACACCAGTTTGTAGTGTCATGATGGTTAAAGAACCGATGGTTGAGCAACCAACAGGGTGCTGGCTCATATGTCTAGCAATACTCACCCTTATACTCTTTAGCATTATACACCTGTGCAACTGCTCCTCCAAGCTTCAAGAAGTGGGAAAGTTGCTTTACACTGCAAGCTGTGTCAAGGTGGACCCAAGCTTTTGCTGAGCAATTTTTTTTCGTGCGTTGCATTTTTAATTCCACTGAAAAGACTGTCTGCTAGGCACACATTTCAGTTTATTGTAGTGGTAGAGTTGTGTTGAGTGTGATTAGGGTTTCCCAGGGATTCCCAAACTCAAGCCAAAAGAACTGGTCTTTAGGAAATTTTTTTGCATGGTACACAAGTACAGTTCCTTTACTGCGTGGCCCGTGAGAACGCTGGATTACCTTAACACTTATTATGCTTTGCTGTAAGTGTGTGAATTCGCTTAAGCCTTGCATTCCCGTATGATGTGAGCATAAGCGGCACTGCACCCCTGGGATATAATTAGCTACTATCACTGGTACGTGATTTCGCGGTACTGGGTGATGGGAACATAGGGGAATTATCCACGCATGTGGTTGTGCATACTGTGGAAAGAAGAGTGCAGATCACATGTTGTGCAGTATTTTGGCTCCCAAATGGAAAGGATAGAACCTTCTGGTGAATTTGCAAATGATTTTTTTTTTTAAAGACACAACTTGTTAAAGCAGAATAGCTTGTATCTGTCACCTGGCACAGATCAAGCACCAGACACCAATCAGTACGCGCACCCTTAAAAGACCCACCTCCGTTCCCGTTCCCTTGCGGAATCTCGCTGAGACAACCGTCCTGTCTGTGCTATGTTCTGCTCTTCCTCATCCCTTGCTTCCTGTATCCATTCTCCGGCTTTTAACCCTTCGCATTGTCCCCTGACCATGTCCATGGATCCTCGCTCTTACTTTGACCGCCGATCGACCGACTCTTTGCCCGTCCCCGACAACGAGAACTCGCCTGACCCCTTGGTTCTTGACGAACGATGCTGCACTTGGGTCCAGCCGCCCCGGCGTCCTCGGTTCCATGTAACAGTATCAAATCTTTTTTTAAATATAGAAACAAAAGAAAAATTGTTAAATCTCAACATGAAAACACTGCCTCTGAAAACACAAATTCATCTCACATACTGGCTTACACAGGCAGTAGTAAATTGCCTCAAAAATTTAGCCTGAAAGCAGAAAAGTTAAATCTTAGCATGAATATACTTTTGGCATATTTCATTCATTATCACTACCTACTTGTCCCCCATAGGGTTGCATTGGTGTAGAACCTATCAAAGAAACAGCCCACAAGCCAGAGTACACTCAGGACATTACAGCAGTCCACAGCAGGGCAATCACACACATTTTCTGAAACCACTTGTCCCAAGCATGCTTGCAGCAAGCCAGAACCTAAACCAGCAATACAGGGCGCAGGGCTGGAGGGGGAGGGGACACACCCAGGACAGGGCACCAGTCTGTCGCAAGGCACCCCAAGCAGGACTTGAACCCCAGACCCACCAGAGAGCAGGACCCGGCCAAACCCGCTACACCACCGCGCCCCCTGACATACACACACTTTGGCCAATTTAAATTCCCAAATTCATGTGAAATATGTGTGTTTGGACTGTGGGAGGAAACCCACGTGAACATGCAAACTCCACAGAGATGGCAAGATTCAAACCCATGTCCAAACCCGCTGGCAGAAGCTGTGAAGCACCAGTGCTGTCTGCTGTGCCGCTGTTCCAAAATATCTTTGCGCCATATATGCTGAAACTGTAAATCTATATTCATACGGATAAAAAAGGTTTCAAAATGGTAGAACAAACCATATTATTAGGTTTGTACGCAACTGAAATATTAGATCAAACCATTTTGAAGAATATGATGGACCCCTCAAACAACAATTTTATAGGTTTAATAATATTATGACTCATGTTTGATGGATGAAAACAGGAGAGGAACGAGTCCCTACCGTCCCAGAGAGGTTTGCCAAAGCCGAAGCTGGAGTCCGGTGCTGATTTATTTACGAGGGGTGGGGAGAGGGAATAAATGAGCGGGAAACTGCAGTGGGCTAATGGTGCTGTGGTAATGCTCCGAGGCAAGCCCTGGACACGACAGCACACAGGAAATACTGTTCCAATTACCTAGATATACTCCTAGTTGTACTTTGTCTCTCATTCACTCTCTGTCTTGAACATCTTTGTGTTTGTCTCCCTGCATTCCTGTGTCTCTCTGAGCCATAAGCAGCACATTGCGGCAGGCACTCTTTAGACATAATCACTGCGGTAATAAAACCAAGTCAGCCAAACCCTGATTACCATGAGGCCAAGCCCATCTCTCTCCTCCATAAATCAGGGTAGCCATTCCAACACTTAAAGCCCATAACAGCCCCCCTTGAATCCCTAACACACCTCAAAAACCTAATGGACTAGAAGGTAACCCCTCAACCCCCACATATAATAGAGCCCAGCCTGCCAGAAACCATCTCTCAAGGCAGTGTTGAGATACTAGAGCCAGTCAGTGAATTACGACAAATTACAGCCCATCACGCTACCATCCGCATTATTTACTCTTGCTATGCAGCAGTTTCACTTTTTGACTTCCTTTCCTCGGCTTTTAGGAGATGTGTATTTTTTTAATCCCCTTTGGAAGACATGTGTCTTGTAGATGTTTTAAAAAAGCTCCTTCTAATTATTGCTTCCCCCCGACCCCCCGAGGCTGTCTTTGTCAAATAGTAAAATGCGGTGAAAGGGGAGTTATAAGGTTTAGGGTCACAATAGCCCCCTTGACTATGCCATCAGCATTCATGAGAGCATTTTTTTCCCCCAAAACTAATGCACATGGGCAGTTTCATGAAGTTTATTCGCCACTGCTTTGGCCTCTTGCATCTGCATGGCACAAACCTCGCCCTCGGTTCTCAAACCCGACTGTGCTGCTTGCTCGTGACGGGAACTGACTCAAAAACAAAACAATTAAGTTCAGTTCAATTTTGAACACAGCAGTTATTGCCCTCTTCCGTGTTATACTGTCGCGTTTACAGTTTTCGAGGGCTAGTGCCATGACAGGCTTGCTGGTGCTATTGATCACGTGGATCGTGAAGGACGCTTGATCTTGAAAGTTCACTTATGTTCGGAGATCAGTCACACAGAGACCATGCAGATCCTGAAAGTGCCAAGTTCTACATAAATCATGCTCCATAAACTGTTGCACCTCCTGACTTCAGTGAGTAGAATGAAGGCTCTTTTCAGTTGGAGGTTGGTTGGTTTGAGTCCCATCGACAGGTCTGCTCCTGTTGCCTTCTTCAGTTTCTGAACTGCGGAGTTGTTTCTGTAAAAGCGCTGTTTCAATAAAACCATATATATAGAAATGATTTACACGTTTCAGCGCAACATCCATCCAGCATTTGAAGCTGTGGCAGAAGTGCACGCCCTTGACTGCCGCGACATCGTAGATCCATAAGCAAACATGATCATCATCTCTGTTTCACCCATGAAAAAAATTTTCGTCAGTGCAATCTCGTGATGTGGGAGATGAAAGTTCCAGGTCAGCACGACAAAAGCTGCTTTCATCGAGGAGCGTTCAATAAGAGGAGAAGCAATAAACGACAACGGGAGTTCAAGGGGAGAGATGCACTGTGCTGTTTGTTTCGAAATGGAGACATCAGGAACACGTGAACCGTTCTGCAAAGGTAACGCACCCTTCTTAATATTTGATCCGGACATCGATCTGAACTACTTACCCTCATTACGTGCTGTAAAGCAAACCTTTATATAAACAGGCGACTTCTCACAAAATGAACATCATCCGCTCATAACTGACTAGCAACAGCTGATAATCTCAACTTTTTTCCCCCTGGAGGTTTCTGATTCCGTCTCTTATTAAAAAACAGCTTTCACATGATTCGAAAAGAAATCTGCGACGCATTAGTCAATTATGTGTAACATTTTGTCGTGACAGAGGATTCTGCATGCTGCGTCATCATTCCTAAGCGATAAAGAACACGCTCATCGGCGAACCTGCTTGCGTATGTGCCAGGATATGTGTAGTGAGTCGGCAGTGTTATTTACAGCTGCAGCGACCCTCACGGGGTGTTCTCAGGGGCCTCCAATTGAAAGATGGCTTGCATTAAGGGGCACGGCTTGTCGTCGGACACAAATAACGCATTAAGTTGATTATAATCAGTGAAATCTCTGGCTGGCTGGGAGCAAGTGGTCATGTGTGCTCCGCATGACATCCACCCTTAGTGTGAGGCACAGTTAAAGAGAGAAAGAAAACACACATCATCTTGGAAAATGAGCCCTCTTTTGGATTACATTCGTTTTCTTCAAGTAGCAGACTCTTTTCTCCAAAGCGACACACAACTTAGAGTAAATAAAAATGCGTTTTGAGCACACATGAAAAGTTATAGATGCAGAAGCATGTAACGTAGTGCAAATTTAAGGAGTTGATAAGAGATCGGGAGAGAAGTGGGTCCGAAAGAGATTTATTTTGAGACTCTTGTTGAATGTTGAAGAGGGACTCAGCAGTTCTGAAGGACAGAGGGAGCTCATTCCCATACATCAGAGCTAAAACAGAGAACCTTCAGGCTTTTGAATTTGGACCTGTTCTATGTGGAATTAGCCACCTTCCTCTGTGATATGATGATCCCAGTAAAAATACAAATAAAAATATTTTAAAAATCTTCTGAACACTTTGCCCTGGGTGTAGAAGGGGCATGCCAGGTGATGCAAGGGAGGCATAAGAGTCTAAGTAAGTTTCATGTGAAGACTAGCTCTTTGTGGAAATTTCGGAAGCTGCAGCCTTGTGACTTTAGAGCCAAAAGTTAGTGTCGTTCTGAGAACCCACGAAGAACACACAGAGACACACTCTTTTCCAGCTTACGGTGCATCATAATAAGTGTTTTTCATTTTGAAAGAAGTTACTCTGGGACTATCACTTCAGCTCTAAATTAAGGTGAAAGTGGAGTAAGTGCCATTGTACTGAATGCAAATGTAGGGTGACTGCCTGTGTGATTTTCATAGTGAAGCAGGATGCAGAAATGGTTTACCATTGCCTTCCTACATCATGACATTGGATTGCAAACGGGCAAAACATCCAAACTCCACACATCCTGACCTCGATTCAACCCTACACCCCAACACGCAGCTCAAGTGATGTGAAGCACCGCAGTCATGTTTTTCTGAGATCATCTTTCGATCTCTCGGTTTGGGAAGGACGTGCTTTTGAATTACTCAGGGATCTGCTTTGGTCTCCATTTGGGACTCCATTGGGCATCCATTGTGAACATGGCACATCCAGCTGCTCCTGAAGGCCGGACGTGGGTCAAAAGGCTCTCGTGCTTCAGGGGCGGTCCTTAATCTCAAGTCCGCACCATCTGACAGCCGACGTCTTTCTCCTCCGGCCGCCCACCAGCACACTGTAGAGCGAGGAGTGCGAACTGCGGGAGCTGCGAGACCTTCCTGCGGGGGTTCACTGCATCGTGTTATTGTGCCCAGAAAAAGCGACGGAAGCTGATTCATAAATACCGTGCGTCGGGTAGCCGGCTCCGCGATCATGGAAATGCTGCAATTTCAAGGCTGTTTCGTGGCATTTACTGTTACGTACTGGCCTTTAGGGGCCCACCGTTTCTTTCAGTGTGGGGAGTGGTGGCTGTTTGCCGAGATGGAAAACCTGAGCCAGCACTTTGTCTTAGAGCAGTGCATTTGCTGGTGTCATTGTGTTTTATTTTATTGAAATTCACTTCTGGTGATGCTTGGGAACCAGTGCTTAATTTCCACACACAATTACTAGGAATGAGGCAGTAATGCATTCCAGTTAATCTTCGGTAGCTATTAGTTACTGATGCTTTCTGCTATGTAGCTGATGAGATTTTTTTTTACCGACTTTGGGTTGTGATCTGATTACCAAGCGTAATCGTTTTTTAAATTGATCATTTAGCTAATTGATTTCTCCAGTGTCAATTACACTCTTCGGTTTATACACTAGGGTACTTCCAACAATCTACCCATTTATAAAGCTGGGTAATTTTTAATCTGTCAGTTCAGGGTAAGTGTTCCCATCAAGGGTGTTGTAGGGTATTCAAACACAGGTCCTTAAGTTACAAGGTCTCAGCTGTAACCACTATCCCACCTGCTACTCTCTGTACATGCTTTGAGTTGGACTTTTTATGCAGAATTTTGGCATAAATCATGATCGTAGCAGCAGTTATAAACGCAATTGCCTGGAACAAATGTGCACATTGTGATTCTGCTGCTTCAAACCGACACAATGGAGGGAGGGGTGGAGTTGGTTGGAGGCGAGGCCACGCAGCCCTGACCGCTGCTGTGTTACAAGCGCTACATAAGTATCAGCGCATACATGTGGCGCTGTTTACCTGCTGGAGAAGGTCATGGAAACGCAGGCCGTACGGTTTCGGGGGGGATTTCTGTTCTGGCCGCCGAGCCCGTCTGCCGTGTTCGTGTACTTGGAGCGCAAACCATTTCTACTGATGCTTTTCTCCTCGTAAAAGGCACTTAGGAGCTCAAAGTAAATACAGGCTCCCCCCGCACTCCAAACAAAGCCAAATGCTATCTAAATGAGCCGACGTGGCGTTCGTCCCAAAGCGATGTTTACTATCGCTCTACTCGGATGTGCGATTTATTTACAGGCCCTTCCGCTTCAGTTTCCCATCACGGACCCGGTGCGTTCGGCCGGTCCCGATTGCATCTGTCTGTATGCGGCACGCTTCCCGTACGCAACTTCCTGTATCTGCCCGACGGCGGACCATGCAGATGCTGCTCGATTCATGTTTCTCTCCGTCGCAGGGTATCGCATCCTGATTACATAAGTGTCACCACAAAAACGTTTGTGTGTGTGTGTGTGTGCACGAAAGCCTAAATGAAGTCCTGGTGGATCTCTTCATCAGGGCATCACACCGTCCCCTGTCCAAAGACCTGGAGCTTACATTGTTTTTACTATAATTATCTGACTCTGGCAGTGTGACGTTTCTGCGCTAATCTACCTACTTACTGTGATTTACCCATTTATGCTGCAGGGTCATTTTTACTGTGTCAGTTCAGGGTATGTACCTTGATCAGGCAGACTAAAGAAGGCGGTGGGAACTGAACCTAGGTCCATCTGCAAAGTGACGTCTTTGACTGCTATGCCATCTGCTGCCCAGATCCTAACAAGGTGTTGTTTAGCCCGGAGACACCCGGATCTCATTCCACTACTTCCACATGCCCTTCTGACATATGATTTGTTATTTCTGGATTACTCTCATGGAGTCCTGCGCAACTGGCTTTCTGTGTGAATGCAGATAATCTCTGCTCTTTGTTACGTGCCCTTATTTCACCCACTGACATTTAAGCTGCTTTGGATAAAAAACCGCCCACTAAAAAAATACATTCAAATATATATGCTTGTGTGGTGTATGTGTTTTCAGATGCTGGAGCCCAAGGCCGACATGCAGCGTGAGCTAGGAGGCCAACGGAAGCCGGAGGAGGAGAACACACCCAGCAGCCCCTCGGAGCCCCCCGCCCCAGGCAGCCCCCCGCCGGAGGACCTCCTCACTCCTATCGAGGAGGTGCGTACATCACCGGAGGACGAGCACAAGGTGCCACCCACCCCGCCACCATCCACCGAAGGCGAGGATTGCAAGAGCACCGAGGGGGAGGTCTGGCAGGAGGCTGGAGAGATGGAAGAGGAGAAGGAGACTGAGGAGGTGGCCGGGGATCGAGACAGACTGGAGGAGGATGAGGCGGAGCAGCGGGGTGAAGAGGACAACGGATCGGAAGCGGCCGACACGGGAGCCCTGCCCTCTTCTTCCTCCTCATCCTTCGTGATCCCCGAGCTGCGCTTGGACCGCTCCTTCAGCGCCGACGCGCTCTCCTCCCCGGCCACGGACGACGAGAACTACGGGGAGGATGAGGAGGAGGATGATGAGGAGGACGACGAGGAGGACGACGAGGAGGATGATGAGGAGGCAGAAGATAGCGACGACTATCTGGAGCGGCGCGACAGCAAGCGGCGCAGCGTGGCAGAGGCAGCGCCCTGCGAGCGGTACGGGGGTGCGGGAGGAGGAGGAGGGGCGGGGCTCAGCGTGCAGGGCTCCTTGCGGAGGCGCACACACAGCGAGGGCAGCCTGCTGCAGGAGCCACGCGCTCCTTGCTTCGCATCTGATGACGCCATCAACCGCCTGGACGCCGGAGTCCCACGCAAGGCTGGCTGGAGCCTGCCCTCACCCAGGACCCTCAAGAAGGAGCTGACCAAGAACGGGGGGTCCATGCACCAGCTGTGCATGCTGCTGTCCGGGAGGAAGGTCAGTGTGAGTTTGCCCACACCTTAATACACACAAACACTGAAAACTACAAAGGGACAGCAGGAGGCGTAGTGGTTACTGCGGCTGCCTCTGGACTCGAAAGACCCAGGTCCAAAACCCGCTTCAATTGCGGTGCTCCCAATCAACATGCTTACCCTACATCGATACAGTAAAAGTTATCCAGCTGCATAAAGGGTTAAATAATTGTGAGTGCCTTAAACTTCTTTGAAGAAAAGTGTTATGAATAATTAACAACAAGTGTCCCGAAACCCGAGCTGGACGTCTGCAGCCAAATATCATCTAAGCACACCCCGGCATACCTGCCCATACTCAAGCAACAAGTCCAGACACGGCTCGTTCCATATAGTGGGCCACAGGTATTTGTATACATTATCTGTCAGTCATGCTGTTATTGACTCATAATTTCCCACAAAGTACAACCACTCCCGGCCAAATGGGGTTCCAAACCTCAAAAATTCGATACGGGGAAACAGGGTGAACTTGTATTACTGTCCCCAGATTTGATCTTGAGAGTCGATCAGACATCATGACGTGTCTGCTTCTCGGTAACGCCACCCCACGAGTGTTTTCCACTCACAGAGACAGAAAAAGAAATTAATCTAATGGCGAATGGACAGACGGTCAAGACTGCTGTGCGTCGGCCATCTCTCCCCAAAGCAATCAGTTAAGTCAGGTATCACAGCAACATACCTCCAATGTGGACACGCTCAGTCCGAGATGTGGGCACACAGCCAAATTTGCGATCACGTGTTGCACAAGCAAGGCTGATGGTAGAATCGGAAGATGTCTGCCAACCAGTGACATGAAGTCCTCGTCACCCTTTAGTTTTGGCTGAGTTATTTACCCGTAGTGTTATAACCAGCAGAGGGAAAAGATGCAGTCCACTCATCCACCAGCATTACGTCCAAATTTGTTGCTGTTTCAGGCTGCCATCTCGTGGTGGATGAGAGAACATTCCGGAAAATGTTCCCACTGCTGTTAGCTTTGAGCGTCTCCCAGAACCGGCCCAGTTTCAGGAGGATGGGAAGCCTTTGGGGCCTGAGGAAGGTCTTGTGTTGTGGTGCTCAGGGGTCAATAGGTTTTGTCAGAGCTGTCGGCACATGCAGGATACTATCTAATAGATTTGCAATAATGGCCCCTACCCAAGTCTCAAGGCTCCGTTGTTACTATGTGCAACGGCAAAAGCAAATTTTCATTTAGTAAAAGCTGCATTTATTGTTTCTGGACAAGATCAGAGCTCTGAGGAAAGAGCTGTTCCCGGAAATGTCATAAATATGTAAATAGAAATGCAAAAGAGGAATCTTGTATTTTACAGGACCATGTGCTTAAATGACTTTATCGTGCAGATAAGTGCTGGACTGGAGAAAGAAGTTGCAGGAGGATGTAAACATTATAATCAAAATACGACCATAAAATTTTACCGTGAGCGGTCACTGCGTGTGTGGTGCTGCGATGGAGTCCTGGGGTCCCTGGGAGTTAGAGAGATTTACAGCACTTTGAGGTGAACCACATTCTGCGATTGCTAGCCCGGAGGTCCAAGCACAGTCCCAACTCCAGTCGTGCGGTTCACCCCGCACACCACGAAAGTGAAGGTACAATCAACCATGTGGTTGACCACTGTGCCGAATGGTAGTTCACTTCATGTCGTTTTTCACCCTCGTACACAGCTCATGGTCATGATTTTTCTTTTTGGATGTAGCCAGAGCTGGCCACTAGGGGGAGATACATACCTTTAAGACACGTCGTCCATCCTGGAGTGGACCGGCGGCCACAACCCACTCTACACGCTTGACCAGTCCCGTGCTGCTATTTTTAAACCCTCTCCAGGAAAGTGTGTTAATGTCGCATCGCTTCAACTCTGCTGGTCTCTTTCCTTCCTGTGCACTCTTTGGGGTTTTGCACAGACTCTAGGGCACCCATTTCAGTTCTATACTTCTCCAACCGCTCCAGGCGTGCCCGTTTTATCAGCTGCTGGCCTGCAGAAGACAAAGATGAGGAACAGGAGGGGAAAAAGAAGAGAGGGAGGAGTCCCGCTAGGATCCAGTTCTGATTCTGGTCCATAAATGGTCGTGTGTTTGCAGCGGAAGGAATGCTCCATGCGCTCCCGCTCTGTTGGTCTTGGCAGAGCACGGGGCGATTTTACCACCTACTGGCGTCATCGACCCCGCGTTCTGCAGCTGCGTGTTTCCATTATTTAAAAAAGCGCCGTCCGCCGCTCCGCTTAAATCACACCGCACCTCAAAGTACAGTACTAGAAAGAGCAAGGAGGTTGTTACTCTCTCTCGGTCTGCGTTACTTGAAAGCAGCCTTTCGATGCGGCGTTCTTTTCCTCCGGTGTTCACCGTTGCGATTAAGGACTAAGGTTCTATTTTACGAAGGTCTAAGTCGGACGTGAGTGTTCACGGTCATTGACCCTAGACTCTTGATTCAACGCAATTCACCTCACTTCCCTCTTAACTGTCATTGGAACTGTACCCTCCATCTGCTTAGGAACTTGAGAAAAGGGTATGCTGGCTGGAGTCATGATCCACTCTGTCCTTGATCCTTAATCCCAGCTACTCTGTGTCTGCCAGAGCCCTTACTTTATGTGGGATGTCCCTGCTGGTTTGTTTACCCAGGATTTGTAACCCAGACAGTGGAGTTGATCTGCACCAGCACCCACTGCGTTGGCTTGGTTAATCCACATGAAGGTGGAAAGGCTGACTTGCACCGCAATGCCGCATTCTGTCGGACGCTTTCTAGGAATAAGGGGCAGGTGGAGCTCCTGAAAGGCGTGTCTCATGCTTTGTGAGTGGACATGAGCTGGGAGTGGAGGAGAGAGTGTATGTCTGTGGGTGGGTGAGGAGGGAAGATGTTCAGGGTCATCGTCATCCTTTTTATCACCAGGGCCTTGTGGGAGAAGGACACACTCTGGAGGGAGGCAAAGGCATGTTCATCTCCCATCCCCAAGCAAGGGGGAGCACATCATAGTGCTTAGAGCTGGTGCCTTACAGCTGGAAGACCCAGGTTCAAATCCCTCCTCCAGCTGTAATGCCCTTGATCAAAATATTTACCCTGAATTGATCCAGTAAAAAGAACCAATCTGTATAAATGGGTAAATTAGTATAAGTTGCTTTGGAGGAAGGTGTCAGCTAAATGAATAATAATAATAATAATAATAATAATAAGAAGAAGAAGAAGAACATCCTTCAAAACAAATACATTGAAAATTGGCCTTGCATGGAAACCGTTTCCTTATGGGGATGGGGTTGTTAGTGACCAGGTAAAGGTGCATGGTATCTGCTAAAGAAACACCCCTTAAACATTACCACCTGCATATATTTTGAAACCATTAAGACACTGTGTGTCTGCCATCCTTGGCACACAGCATTAAGGCTAATCCACAGTGAGCCTCATGGCATCCTGCTCACGATGGCCAAAGTGCAGGATTATAACTTATCAAGGGTGATTTTCATCTTTTGGTCAGTTGCAGCGCAAAGTTTATATGATCTGCCATTCGTGTTTGAGTATCTCAGGATAAACACCTCTCTCTCGGGCTCTGGCTCTTAGAGCATGTTGCCTTGATTACATTTTTCGATTACATCTGGCCCCTTGGAGCCGTCACCCACGAAGGGCTGTTTAATGGGAGAGGAACACCTATAAAATCTGATTAAGGGGACCTGTATTATGAATGATCAACTGTAAAACAGACCCGTCCAAAGCCACTCATTACCGCACACACACACGCACTTGCGCACACACATTGCGTAGCGCTGCCAGTATTAATGTTGGAAAGGATCACTGTTGACCGTTTGCTTGTTCGCATCGAGGCATTGCATTTCGGTACCGTGTGCCTCAGGGAACTTGTGCGAGGTGTCGCCTGCAGACTTGCGGGGGTCTCAGCTCAGTGGAAGAAAGCGGAGGTAGATTTTCCAGGTCATGCGTGTACTCATGCCTATTTCTGTATGTATGCTTCTTTGTAAGCGTGCATGCATGTGTCTGTAAATGCATATTTGCATTTGTATAGGTCTACACAGTGGAAGGAGACCTTGGGACGCCGGTATTTCCAGGCCAATGCACACGGAGAGGTTTCAGGGGAAATGCAAACACGGCCAAAGGCCAGATGCTTTTTCTGTGATTTCTATGAAACTTTATGTAATCACTGGGGGTTCTTAAAAGGGTTCCATTGTTGGACAAGGGTTTGTGCCGCTTGTAAGAGCTGCCCATTTACTTTTGTGTTTTCTTCATGCAGTCGACCTTGGGACTGCAAAGCTGCACGAAAAGATGCGATTGCAGCAAGGGCAAGGTTCCGGTTTACAGCCATTCTCCTCCACCAGATGCTGGTTTCAGTGACGGAGATTTTTAATATTCTTTTATGGGGGCTTTTCTTCCCCTGTCAGATACAGAACAGAACATAACAGAACAGTTAATTTGTGTGAAGAACATTTACTCCAGGTCCTTAATGCAGTTTTTTTTCATGTCATCTTAAAGTCTCGCTCTTTCCAGGCCATAAAAAGCCAGATGGTAGCAATATCAGATTGGACACACTCTCTGCCTTTGTTCTCGCTGTCTCTTTCGCTCTCGTTCAAGAAAGCTTTCAAGTGACCTCTCTGACCAAGCGATGAACTTATCTGTTTCTACAGGAATAAAGGGACAAATGTTGAGTCCTGATGATTTGCACTGCATCTCGTCGCTTAGTGATGGCATCAGTGGACCTTGCACTAGTCTCCAAAGGCAAATGAAACCCTCTGATAAGAACCCTACAAGTTTAACACTCAAGACAGTCTTTGCATTTACCCAAGATCTCTTTCCTCCTCGTTGAGAAGTTCCAAGTTACAAGTAGTTTTTATTGTCATTCCTCCATACAGCTTGTGTACAGTGGAACGAAATGTTGTTTCTTTGGAGACCATGATGCAAGACAGAACATAGCATAAGACAATGAATAAGTAAATAAATAAATAAATCCACAGGATAGGACGCAGGTATGGCTGTGAGCTGCAGGCAGTTATGGAGTAGTGTAGTGCTGAGTTAATTGGTCAATGGGGCCAGTTGAGTGTTGGGAGGTAGCTGGGTGTTGAGAAGTTTAACTGCCTCAGGGAAGAAACTGTTGTGGAGTCTGCTGGTGGTAGTGCAGATGCTCCTATACCTTCTGCCAGATGGCAACAGGTCGAAGAGTCCATGAGAGGGGTGAGAGGGGTCATCCACAATGCTGTTGGCCTTGCGGATGCAACGGTTTCTGTATATGGAGTCGATGGAGGGAAGAGGAACTCCGATGATCTCTTCATCTGTTCTTACCACTCACTGTAGGGTCCTTCGGTCAGAGACTGTGCAGTTCCCGTACCACATGGTGAGACAGCTGGTCAAGATGCTCTCTATCGTCCCCCTGTAGAACATAGTGAGGATGGGAGGGGGGAGTTTCGCTCTCTTCAGCCTCCATAAGAGATGGAGACACTGCTGGGCCTTTTGGCTAGGCAGGTGGTGTTCAGGGTCCAGGAGAGGTCCCATGTCATGTGCACACCAAGAAACTTTGAGCTTTTGACTCTCTCCACAGCTGTTTCATTGATGTGCAGAGGTGAGTGGTCTACTTGGGTCCTCCTGAAATCAATAATTATCTCTTTAGTCTTGTCAACATTTAGAGACAGATTGTTGTCTTTACACCATTCTGCGAGCTGGGTCACCTCCTCTCTGTATGCTGACTCGTCATTGCTGCTGATGAGGCCCACAACTGTAGTGTCGCTCAGTTGGCATCATGCCAATAACTCTTGCACCCCCTCCACCTCCCTGGGACATCAACGTGATGCCACATGGCTGTAGAGCAGCACACCTCCAGATGCTTCAGAAACATCCCCGCTAGTCTCCAGGAACACCAAAAGTACCTGCCTATTATTTCAAGTGCCCTGATGGGAACTCCGGTAATCACGGCTGTTGCGGTAACGCTATTTCCGAAAACAGATGGCCCAGCTTTAGATGAGCAGCACTTGTAGCTGCAAGGTTACAGGAAGCTTCCCGTCGTACCCCTGAGCTTTAGTAAATACAGGCAGTGGGCCAAATGGCGAAAAGGTGTTAAACTGTAATTAAGTGTCGCCACGCAGGTCCAAGTAGTTACCTGCTGCTGAAGCGACTACCTAGCTTAGCGGTCAAAGCTCAGAGCGATTCCCAGCAATGGACGTGCTTGTTGAGATGCAGTTTTCGCTTCAGTGACGGGTGGCTCTCTGCTCGAAAGGACGGTAAACATCCTGCCCAAAAATAGTTCCTTAGTGGACCTTCACACCAGCTCCACAGAACGAGCAAAACAGATGCGCCGATAAATATAGATCTCAAGCTGGCACAATGCAGCCAGGCTGTCCCACGACGGCCATGTCCAAAACTCGAGACGTGCTTGCGAGGCTGTTTTGCTCAGATAAAGGCTTTTTTGTGTTTGCGTTCGCCAGTGTTTGCGTTGGCTGCTAATGAACGTCGGGAGTTACAGCACTCTTTGGCATGGTCCACAATGTACTATAAACATGGAGTGGCAAGGCACAGGCCCACGGTTCGATGTGTCAACAGGGAAGGCCACTGGAGTGGACGTGGGTTGGGGCTAACTGGAACATGTTGAGAAACATTTAATTTTATGTTCCACAATAAAATCCAGTTTGCTAAACCAACAGTTAATTGTACTGTTTATCGACATGAGTATTGACTGTGTATTGTCAGCTGAATGAAGGACTTCGAAGCCAGGTGATGGCTCTAACTATTGTGCTACCTGCTGTTCCCGCATCCCTCAAACTCAGCTTTTCACTTGTACAAATAACCTAAAGACTCTGTGGATTTGTTCAGGATGTAAATCCAGGTCTTCTTTCTATGCTTTAAGGTGTTCATTCCATTCCTGTGGGTGACTCAGGGTTACTAAATCAAAGTGCAGGTATCATGTGCTGGATGGTGGTCGTCAGGGTTATTCATATCTTTCGCCATCTGCGCCTTTTCCCCATTTTCTCCTCGTATTCACGTGGGTTTTACCCGAGTGCTCGTCCCCAGGTGCACTGTTTTCCTCCGACAGTCCAAAGACATAGTATTTCAGCTGAACCGGTGACTGACTTATCCATAGTGTGTGTGTGAATGAGTGTGTGTGATTACCCTACAATCGACTGGTGTCCTATCCAGGGCTTACTTTGACTTGTGCTGTTTAGTACCTGGGGGCACAGGGGTGCAATGGTACGGTGGAGCAGTGGGTTTGGCCTGTACCTGCTCTCTGGTGGGTCTGGGGTTTGAGTCCCACTTGGGGTGCCTTATGACAGACTGGCGTCCCCTCCCCCTCCAGCCTTACACTCTGTGTTGCTGGGTTAGGCTCTGGCTTGCTGGGGGTGAGTGGTTTCAGTCAGTGGGTGTGTATGTAGTACCTCTGCAATCTTTACTTGACTAAGCAGTTAATGATAGCAAGTGAGTAGTAATAATATGATTTTCTCGTAAATTATATTGCAAAAAGTTTTTCTTTTTGCATCACCTTGCTGGACATGGTTGAAAATCAAGGACAAGTGAATTCAGCAACTGACAGTTTAATGTTTCTAAGTAAGACCATGTTCTGATGCAGTGTGATGACCGTAAGATGACCATGCAGCACAGAGAGATGACCATGTGCATTGAGAGATGGCCACATGGCACTAAGAGATGACCGTGCCAGCCAAGTAATGCCATGAATGTGTTTATCTCTAAGTGCACGCTACCCTCAGGAAAAGAATGCTTATCCTTCATTTCGGAAGAGGATGTCTCTTCTCCAGCAGAAGGGTCAGGATCTGCTGCATTTCAGATCTGCAGCACAAATTTTTCCCATAAATTTTTCCATTTTATGCTTAACCCCCCTTCCAAGGAAGGAACGGGGACTGGCAGTACTGTGGGGATTGTTGGTAAGGGCAGTTGGGCCTCTTGTCTGCTCTCCTGGAGACTCTTGACCACAGAGCCTAGTGAGACGGAAGACCTCAACAAAAAAAAACAGTTTTTAACGAAGGCCACATTGCACAAGTTACTGAGGGGGGAAGTAATGCACCACTGTAATCCGAAACAGGACGTTTTCCTCTGAGGAACAATAAAGCACTCATACGCTGGGTGATCTACGGGCCCCGACTAGTTTCTCCAGACTCTTGTCCTCAAGACCAGAGACCCATAGCTTTTTTCTGCGGTACACTGTCAGCCGATTCATACCTGTGCTAGCGGGATCGAACTTGCCTTCCGATGAATGACTTCAGAAAAACAGCTGGTGGCTGATGGCAGCGGGAACAAAGTGATGTCATATTCCCTGAGGGCTGCAAACAGCATCAACATACCCAGAGTAAATTTGAGATCAGATATGACAGAATTTACATAGTGTCATCTTTCTATTGTAACATCATTCCTGCATTTTCAGCTCCATTGCCTTTCTGTTACACATTTCAACTAACAAGGACCCTCTAAACCCTTTATACCTTGTAGTTCTGGACCTTTAAAAAGGAGGGTTTGTGTATGTGTGAGTACAAAGTTTTAAGAGGAGAATCCTTGGATAACTCTTTGGAAGATGTAGGAAAAGCCAAATCACTGAAGGACAACATAAGACCAGTAGAGATGGTTGTCTTTGTCCACTACCCTCTGCTTCTGATGTGTCATGTGACCACTTGAAGGGGCATAAAGCAGAGCTTGGCTGGCAGGGATGTGACACAGAGAAACTGTGCATTGGTGGACTTTAAGAAATATAATTGTTTGAGGATTAAAAAAAATGAAATAAAACAAAAATAAACAGATTGACAGATAAATACATAAATAAACAAATAAATAAATAATGTGAAATGACCCACAGGGACGGTGGGTCATGACCCATTAGTCCAGGCCCGTACAGCTGTTTACAATTTGGTAATCAGTCACATACGAAAGGAACGAACAGCCAAAGTAAGATTGCGGATTCTTAATCAACGTTCTATTGCGATTTTCTTGTGAAGCTTGGTTACTTAGGCGTTTCCCACATCTCGTTCCGTAGGTATTTATGTTCCAGGCCCGAGTGCTTGTCCCTTCTATGCCTGCCTTTTGTGCTTCTGTCCAAGTCCAATGTTCCAGTCCGGTGTTTCATCACACGTCCTTATTTGAGTCCCACTCACAGATCCGTGTTTCACTTTTCACCCTTGCGGAAATACACTTGTGTGTACCGTGTTCATTGTTTCACCTCCACACTGTACTTTCCAGTTTGTACTGTACACTTACAAATACACTCTGCAAATTACTACAAATACACAGTGCACGTGAGGTCATTATACTTTATGCCCGTGTCTGGATATTATACACATCCATGTTGGTCTTACTTCTGGATGCAACATAATCAATCAATCGATCAATCAATCTGCCTTCTGTAGCAATACTAGAAGTATTTGTACACTGCATCCTGTTCATTTGGGATGCCTAGAAATACAACCCCCAGCCCAACTCCTGGACAATGGCACTAACTGTGGGAAGTTCCATGCATGCTAGCAGGGAGCGTGCCACCGGATTGTGTTGAGGACACACCATGTCCGAGGGGTCTGAATGGGGCAATCCCTCCCACCGGATTAGAATGGCCTCCAACGCGGACACCTGGTTTGGAAAAGGCGAGGCACTATTTTTGATGCAGAAAATAACAAAATAACACATCTAAATATAGTTAGCGGGAGGTTCCATTTTACAAGGCTTGCAGCGCTTCACACTTGACCCATGTACAGCAGGATATTTTTATCAAGGAATTTAGGTCAAGCACTCAGGGGTGCTACAGCAAGGTCCCTCCTGGGATTTCGACCTTCAGGTTACAAGTCTGCATCCTTCAGGACAAACCCTACCTGCTTCCCATGACCCGTTTTAGAGATTAAGAGTATTGGCATCTAGCGGAGAAGTGCTTGAATGGGGAGCATTCATGGTCAGGCAAATAGAATAATCTGAAATGGTCTTTTCTTTTTTTTAGCCCAGAACACCATTGACAGACTTGTTCGCTAGCGCAAGCTTTTGAGTGCAGCTCTCTGGCATGGTTATATAACTTTCCTCAGATGTTGGGGATCATCCAGCTCTCCCCTTGTTTTCTGTCACGTACACCGTTAAGTGGCTCATGTACTTTGGCAGAAGGCATCAATGCAGCCTCATAGTTTGGGTGGGTTGCGGGGCACACTGTAGGGGAGTATGTGTAAGGAACAATGCCTGTCATCCCGGAACTGGCGTGCAGAGTGCATGTAACGGGAACATCATCTGTAACACTTGGCAAAACTGTTATATTTCCTTAAGTGCTAATGTATACAGACTACTGTATCTTTCAAAAGGCCCTGTGTGTGAGATATTTTGGGTTGGTAGAGGAAGAAAGTAGATGAAATGCTTTGAGATCCAAGAGAGATGTATCTCATGGGATTGGGTCTTGCAACCAGTGTAGCATCTGAACTGTATCTTAAGAGATATTGCTGCTCCAAGAGCTTGGAGGGACTGAAAGCACCTGGAAGCATGCACCATCTATTGTTTAAAAAAAAAAAAGAATACATACTAAATTTTCCATGTCTATTTGCAGGAAAAAAAGCCCCCCCTACAAAGCCAGTGTAATCCCATGTTAATGAATCCTTTGCTTATTTGCAGGCAGCTGTTTTCTCTGTTTTATAGCCAAGTGTGATTTGTGCTGATGGCTCAAGGGAGGAATTAAGATTGTGCAAGGAGTATGAAGTGTAGCGTTTGTCCTGGTCTGTCAGGCAACCCAAACCAAAGGGTGCTGGTGAAGTGGGAAGGTCAGCATCGATGTGATAAATATCATCAACTGGTTGTGCAGTGACCGGTGAGCTGATTTTTCCATGTTTTCACCCCGTTCCATTTTACGCAGTGCTTTTGTCACATTCCGGTCTCACGCGCTTGGAGTGCGCAACACCTGACCGTAAGTTGACAGCGGACCGCTGTACCGGGCTGTCTCTGCCTGACGTCTTCCAGGCAGCTGCTGCTGGGGCCGGCCTGCGGCGCTGACGTTGGTAGCCCTTCTTCCCGGACCGGGGCTGCGGAGAGGCCGGATTGTTTTGTACTGGAGTTTGTGGGACCCGTTACCATAGCTGCACGGTGTGTTGGGTGTTCAGTGCTGGGAAGGCCAATGGAACATACGCTGGATTGCGGATCTCGTTCCCACCTCATGTGTTTATAAACAATCGCCATGCAAGGAGACAGAAGCTAGGCACCTCTACCTTGGTTGCCATGGTTATCTAAACAAAGTGGCCCAGCCTAACGTGCTGGGTGTTGTTAAGAGATGCTCTCGCCTCTTCTCTGCTTTGCACCTTGTTACCCACGTGCCATATAAGCACAAATGTTGACTGTAACATTTCTATCTCTAGTCACACTTACTCTGATTCTAGTTACTTTTTGTGTGCCAAGGGGGTCTTTTGGGGCCTGACAGAAGTACATTTGCTTTCACTTATGTCCTAGAAAAGAATGTTCCCGATTTCATGAGAAATGAATTTTAAGAAAGCTGTAGCCTGCAGATGTCTTTATTGGGTTTGCTCCCTGAGCAACAAGCTGTAGTTCTGCGCATGTCTGCATAGACAGCGATCCGGACGACTTCCTTTGAACCATGAGACCGTCCTTGTAGCACTTGTGGAAATAGGGAAATAGGGAAGTAGGGGAGCTTAGATGTGGACCTCAGACCCCAGACAGTGGACGTGAGGACGTGCAGCACAGCAAATCAGTAGCTGGTGTTTTCCACGCCATGTTTAGATATCGGGAATTAGAGTCCATTCCATGCTGTGTTTGATGTCTCCTTTCTTGCTCCATTCATTGTGAAGCCTGTCCCCTCTTTGTCCCAGAAGTGAGCATGGGACCTTCCTCAGTTCTGCCTCGGGGTACGGTTTACCCCCATTTTCTGCAGTCTCACTTCCTTCCTTGGAGAAATAGTCAGTTCCAGACAGTGCACTTCCTCTATTAATCCATGGGTTTTCCTCTTAACTTCATTATTTGTGCTGGGTTCCTGTAACCCAAACCAGCAGCTTCGTGGAATCAGTACTTCTGGGAACATGGCTTCTCCAGAGGCCAAACTGTGGACTGACCCCTTTGCGAGAACCTTTGGGTCTCCAGTGGCCTTGCATCCCTCTAGGAAGGTGGGCGCGAGAGAGGGAGGAAACCGGTCTCCTGAAACTGCCTGACTGCATTGTTGGAAAACATCCGGTGCCACAGGAAGGCCCATCAGAAGCAGGATGCAGCCATCTCCTGCAAGTGTAAAATAACACCCGGAGAAAAAACTTTTGAGGGGACGATTGAAATGTGCGCTTAAAAAATGTGAAGCTTTACAGCACTGTAATGCTGAATGCCCGGTATGTCAGGAACGTCTTCCGTATTAGTTCAACAAGTGATATTGTCTCTAGGCCATGGTCATTGCAACACTGAGGAAATGATCTTAGTCCTCATCAACCCACCAAATATGGAACAATCCCAGACGGCTTGTCCGGGAAAACATAGAACGATGCTGTTATTCTTCCGTTTCTGTGTATTTATTGGGAAGACTTATTCATTGTCGCAGTTCTCATAATGGAAACTTGGTTTGGGGCAACTGATGCTTGATTCATTGTGAAAGCTTTGCATGGAAGCTGTTATGGTAGCAGGAAGAGGATTAAGGTGAAGACTGTTGGTTTGCCTCCACTGAGAAGCCCCACTGAAGAATAACTCAAAACAGACCATCAGGTGAAACGTTCCTAGCAGCTATGCCAGTATTAACTACTATTTAGCTGACACCGTTGTCGAAGGCAACTTCTAGTGTTAGGACAACTAACACACTGACACAATAAGGTATTCTTACTGTATCAGTTCAAGTCAAGTAACCTGATCAAGGGTACTACAGTATGGGAAAGTGCTCAAACCCAGGTCCCTATCGGATGTTTAACAAGTAAGTTCCTTTGGAAAAACACACTGTATAGACAATACAGTAATATATACACTGCAGACATGTCTAAAAATCCAGGGTAAGTTCCTTGCTTTGTACAAGAACACTGTGTCTCTTGGGTTTCAAAAAACCTACAGATCAGTTTTGAAACTCCTGAAGGTCCTTTCCCTGAGCCAGTTTAGGTGGAATATCATTTTCAAACATATCTTTCTCCAAGGGTGGTCTTGTCTAAAGCTGAAAACCTCAGTGCTTAACCTGCTTACACCCCCTAGGACCCCTGCACAGAAGTCACAGGGTCTCTTGTGTCCCACCACAGAAGGTCCATCTTGAAATAGGGCAATCAGGATTCAGTGTCAGTCCTGGCTAAACTGAAAAGATGGGTGTATTGTTGGGGGGCCTCTACACGCCACCCCCACACATCCCCTGCTCTCAGCTGCCTTTCTCCCTGTTCTGGCTGTACAATGAGAGGAAACATCCGTTTGGCGCATTCACACAGTCCACGGCATGGAATGAAAACAGAGACCTTGTCAAGGAGATGCAACTGGGAGACTTGAATTGTCCCAAAAACACTTTTGTGTCTGGGGTGCTGGGGAACTGGAAGAAGATCCAAATTCTGACAGAAAACAGCTGGGGGGAGCCTATACTGAAAGGAGTGTGCACTCCCGGATGTGTACATTCACAGTTTCTGCACCTTCCCTTCTCAACAGCCAACCTGTTACTTTGGTTACATATAGAGATTTCAGAAAATTAGGAATTGAGAAGTGGTCAGAAGTGGACCACCCTCCCTCTTCTGGGTACAGACTCACATGGAGTAATCCATTCGTGCAGCAGGTGCTTTTTTTCCCCATGTGTTTTCGGTCAAGAAAGGTCATGCTTCATATTTTTAAAGCAGGGTCACTGAACAACTGTTTATGGCTCTGCTTGTGACTCCTCATTACCTCTCTTACTACTCTGTGTGTGTGTGTGTGTGTGTGTGTGTGTGTGTGGTAGCCCTGGGCCCTCCCCATCTTCCCCCTTTGGGAAATGGGATGGTTGACAGGCAGACTGCAGGCCACAGTATGGCCCTATGTCATGGGGGGTTAGGATGTCTCGCGCCCCCTCTACTTTAGCTCAGATTTCTACGTCACTTTGGAGAAAAGAGTCTGCTATGTGAATAAATAAAATAAATGTAAATATAGGGCTTTGGTCATGCTCTTACCCCCAGCCTCCGTCTGTAGACCTTGGCACATAGTGTATTATTCGGCTTCGGCACTGTTTGTGTAGATAGCCATCGCTGTTGCCATTGGGCCAGGGGATAATTTTAGCCTTCATTCGGCTATTGGGTACAAGAGCTCTCCGACGCGCTCTGTACGTTCACAGGGCATCCTAGAAATGAACAACGGTGATCCATATGTCTGAGAGGCAGTGGAAAAGGTTCATTCTCACTTTACTTACAGTAACTGAATGACGCAAAGGTGCAGACAGCAGGGAATAACAGAACTTCAACTCAAGTGTGTGCAAGTGCCTGAAAGTGTATAAGTCTGTGTGTGTGTGTGTGTGTGTGTGTGTGTGTGTGTGTGTGTGTGTGTGTGTGTGTGTGTCACAGCCTGACTGCTAGCACTGGCAAGTTTTAAGGAATGTTTAGCAAGTCAAATGCAGAAGTTTTAACACCCAGGAGGTTCCCTGCTGTTGTACCCCGGAGTCATGCACACCTGAATTGCTTCGGCTGAAGTGTAAAAATTGTCTGTGTTCAGCAGGTGCCCGTCTTCCTCTCAGAACAGGTGATTCAGGCAAGTGTAAGAACTGATCCTATGTGTGTACCACTTGTAGCAATAACAGGAAACTGAGATTAAATCTTTCAGGGGAAAAAAATTGCAACAGAAGAATGTATCATTAAAAAAAAAAATTGTCCATATCTGATTATGTTGCCACACGGTGGACTATCCAGTGAGGAAGACCTCTTACACATCTACCCAGGAAAGGGAGGAAACCAAAGTGGTCCTAGCTTCTCCGTGATTTGGAAAAGGGAAACAAGGCTTCCCGTTTCCTGGCTCTGGATGAAAAAACAGGGATTCCAGGGCCTTGAAGACATCTCGCATTCCTCTCCTCCCGCACTTCCGAGATCCGCATGCCAACACTGATGGTTTTTCCTGCTGTTGAGTTATTTTGCTGTTGGGGACTTTGGGCATGTCACCCTTTCATTGTTCTCATCATCAGCTGAGATGGAACGGTTAAGGTATGGAGCTTACTGGCCGCCCCTGTTCTGTGGATACTTTGATGTGCAGAGCCGGACCGTGTGACAGATTGGAGGCCCACGACGCCTCGTGACATGTCACTGACTGAGACCTCACTGTGTGGCTCCTTTCAAACCTTCGCTTTTGCTTCCTGTTCAGGGCTGGACCCATCTCAACTGTCTGGCTGCTCTAAAAATACACAGTCCCACCAGAAAAAAAAATGAAAGCATGGTCTCGGACGGTTCAAAGGCCACCCTTTGGCTCAGAAAATACGTGCCGTCACTCACCGCGTTTCTTTTAGTCATCTGTTCCCCTGCGCTTAGGTTGTGTGCCGGGTCCAGGTGACGCAGTATTTTTGTTCTCTCCGGGTGTTTTTATGGCCTCGTCCAAGCTGCCCGACATTGGTTCAGTGACACTTGGGAGCAAACAGACTTGAAAGAATTTTAGATTGGATACCTCCCCTCCCGGGAGGTCTCGGAGCGCCGACATTATTTCCGAATGTCTGTCCCCCACCCTTGTCTACTCTCCTCCCCCATAAAGCTCTTTGAACAGCACAGATTAGGGATGGAATTGAGAGCATGCAAGCGATTCTCATGCAGGCCCCTGCTTGGGTCATGTCATCAGATGCTTGGAGTCCGCACTTGAGGAACACCCATCATCGTGCCGGTGTTTTCACCGCGTCCAAACGGAGGTCATCGCTCCGTTTACCTAGAGTTTGATTGCTCTTTGATGGCTGTACAAAGACATTTACTTAAACATTCATTCATGTAGCACACGTTTGTCTCCAAAGCAACATAGAGTAATCAAAAGTAAATTTTCACAACAGGCAAAGAGCTATAGATGCAGACATGTGATTGCCAAACAGTTGGTTTGGTTCTCTCTTTTTCTGCCAGTGCACATTAATAGCTGCCCATAAAACTGATTTGCTCGTGAGAGATGATGAGGTGCAAATTTATGGAGCACATAGGAGAGTCTCAGAACGGTGGGTCCTAAACACACAGTACAGTGTTCATTGTTAATACTACCCAGACCAGGCTTTGTTAAGAAACACACAGCGGAGGTGCTTCAGATTCCTGTTGGGAAATATTGTTTTCAGCTGAAAAGGAGTCTTTTACAGGAACAATGTTCCTCACAGATACTCTTGAGAAGGGCATATATTGTATAGTGCTGATGACAGACATTCAGAGTACACACTGTGTGTACTTATTGGTCCGGTACGGGTGTGTGACTCTCTACACAATGGACCCATTATGCCCCAGTATGACACACACACCCCCCTGGGAACCACTACCTCCTCTTGGTTGGCCTTAGGTCAGTGGCCCTGGTGTAGCCCCTCCTGCCACTTCTCTGATCCGTTGACCAATCAGAGATGAGGGTGAGAGGAAGTGTAATGCAACACCTGACCCCCACAGAGCTAGGGCTGGAACCCCCCCTCATGGCTGATGTCAATAATATGACCAAGTGTATTAGTGTTACATGCATGTATAGTAGCTCCTACTTAAGGGAGGGTGTCACAGCCGCACAGGAAGTGAACGTCTTTCCCGTTGGGGTGGAGGACAAGCTCACGCTATCCCAACCATATTTTGACCACGACCGCAGTCAAGCCAAGTACAACTCTGACGCCGTATGACACAAATCCTTCTCCTTGTGTGTCCCCCCCCAGCTAAGCGGCGGATCTGACTGCAGCTGCGACGTCGGCCCCGACGGCACCAAGAAGAAGAAATCGAAGAACCTGTAAGTCCCCGTGGATCCCCATCACTCATCTTGTTTGTGTGTGTCTATATGGCTCTTCTGGAGGCGGGGGCACTGACTTCATTGTCGGTGCCACAACATGTTGAAAATAGCCCAGGGTAACTGGCGACTGGGTTTTGGTAGGATGGGGCTCTGCTGTAAGAAGCTGATTCATCTGCTGGATGATGGTACACGTTTCTACAGTTTTGCGCACTCAGGAAGATCGGTGTCACTCATATGGGGCGTTTTGCACTGGCACTTTGAACGAAACCTAAATGTCAGGCGCTTTGTGTGTGGAAAGAGTACAGTGCAGTGACACATGATGCTGCGTCCCCCTCTTCACCTCATAGCAAGCCATACGATGGCACACTCAGATTCACGTAACGCACTGATGGGGGGAGGTTGTGGAGCTCCAGGACTGGTGTGTCATCATCTTTCAGTGCTCCCTCTTGGGCAGAATCACTCATTTGGAACCTTCAGGTGTCCTGCTATCACAGCTGTACTTGAGCTGGACCCCACAGGTGTTCACAGGGCACGTTTACATCCTCACACACTCATCGCTCAATCACTGCATTCCTCTGACTCAGGGCCCTGATGGAATCAAACCCGCAGTCCTATTTCCTTTTGGAAGTGCTCTTCTTGAGATCAACTCGGTCGACCTGCATCGCGCATCGAATAGGAGAAGCACTGTAAGCGTTCACACAGCCTTGTCTCCGTCTTTCACACAGAATCCGCTTCTCCAGTTCACAGCTGCGCGTGAACTAAACAATTTGTGTTGTGACTTCGCCATTTTGGAAGAACGTTCAAATTGCGCAGTTGTTCGGTATGTTTGGAATGTCTTCTGCTTTAGCTGAAGTGCAGTCTGTCTGTACGAGATGGAGGGCGTACAGTGCCAGTCAAAAGTTTGAGTACACCTGGTGGAAACTGCTTTTTTCAAACAACTGACATTCTGCATCCAGGTCAGTAGAATTTGAACTGGTTTTCACTATCCTTCTTGGCCGCACAGCTTTGAAGTGTGTTTTGGGTTGGTATTTTTTTAAAGAATGAAGGAATGCCCGACATGCCGTAACCGTGATGGAATGTTATATGTTTGAAGTATCTTACAATGGACATGATGGATAACATTACCAAGGACTTGGTAAACATCACCAGCTAGTCACCTGCAGAGCAGCCCCACATCATTACACTGCCCCTTCGTGCTGAACAAGAGGGTACCACACAGGCACAACTCATGCGCTCACTCTCTACATTTTACAAGTACTCAGCAGCTGAGGCGCAAATATTTCAGATTTGGGCTCATCAGTTCATAAGACCCATGTCTGTTCTTAAGATGTCCAGTTTCAGTGTTTTTTGACCCAAGCAAGCCTGCTTTCTGGTGGTACTGTGCATTTACCTTTGCACAATTTATAAAGATATTTAAAACTGAGGTCGGTGGGGGTGTTGAGACACCAGGTGCGATGGAATGCAGAGAAGACCTAGGTGAATTGGTAAGGTGAACAAACATTGATCAGATGTGCTTTCAACAGGTAAATGTTGTGAAGGGTTGGATTCTTGATTGTTCGGGGACATCGTGGTCTCCACACATTGTGTTCCTGTGGAATTCCAAACGAAGCAGCTCTGGAGGCTCAGAGTTGAAGATAGCTTTCTTGTACCTTTTTTGTCCTGGGACAACTTGAAACTGAACTTTATCGTACAACATGACTTTTTTTTTAAAATTCCACTTCATCTTTATGCTTTTTTTTCTTGAAGTGTCTACCATCCTAAAAAACATGTTTTTTTAAAGCCTTTTTTATGTCCATCGATAGTGGAGTACACAACGAGGGGACCAGATGTTCTCTGTTTATGTTTGCAGCTGTAAATCAGCATCATGCATCCCACAGACACCCTAAAACATTCCACGGCCTCACGCAGGAACACGGGATGGCGATATAAGAGCACACATAGTCCAAGCTCAAAGAGCCGCCCTTAGTGCACAGACTAAATGAAATAACCATTGTGGTCAAAAGCTCACCATTGAAAACCCAAACAGTGATTTGGACTAACGTGTGATTTTCATCCCGAGGGCTTGGCCGTTATTTAGTCTGCGTCTGCACCGAACGTGTCAGATCTTGGTGTCGGCAGCTGCGTCGGGAGCGCTGCGGGATTACTGTTCTTAAGGCTGAGAAAGGCCAGCTGTAACTCAGCTTAGACAAGAACCGGCACCTCTGGACCTCTGGGCCGTCAGCGGCCAGGGGATTTTCATCCATGACGACTCTGTCCAGACACAACCCTTCTTGGTTTCACCTAATTCACTTTAGCAAATTTACCTTATTTACAAAATTGAATTTAAGTGGCCATTACAACTTAGTTGGGATATAGTGTACTTCGAAGGAATTACATTTGTTGTCATAAGCTTTTTCCAAGGCAATTTTAGTACTGTGACGATTGTTACTGATACATACTGTACATATTTTTCCATGGAATTATGTTATACTTTAATGAAAATCATGCTGGAAATGGTAGGAGCTGCGTATTTTGAGGAGAAAGGGAGATCAGTGTGTATGTAGATGGGAAAGTGGACCTGGGGTGGGCAAATAGAGAAGGGAAGTATGAGGAAACAACACTTGATCCAGCAACCTTCCAGTTCTATGTGCATGTCCCTCACACCCCCACCCCGCCCAGTACCCTCCAGTACTCCCCAGTACAGCCAGTCTTTGACAATTTCACAATGAAAGAAAGCAGTTTTTTTAAGCAGCCCAGCTTCAAATTGACTCACTGAAATCCAGACTTCAATGGCCCTCAATCCAGGGACACCTATGTCCAGCATTTTAAAGATCAATGTACCAAACTGGCTTTAGCATACACTTCTTTACACTTTACACTTCTTTACACTTCTCGCTAGTGAAGGATCAGATTTGAAAGATGGCAATAGTTTACAGTGAACAGGGACAGCAAGTGGCATAGCAGCTACAGATGTCACCTTGTGTTTGAAGGACTTGAGTTTGAATCCCTCCTGTCTTGCCCTGAGCTGATACAGTAAATATTAAGCAGCTGTAGAAATGCCTTTATGGTTGTCTTTGCACACAGTTCTAAGATTCATATACATGTCTAAAATTGAAAGTCATGTTGGAAAAGCATCAGCTTAATTGTTAAATAATAATAACCGTCCTGATCCAAAAGAGTTAATCGTCAGGGAAGGACCTCAAAGGGGTGTCTTTCTGCAAGACACCTGCAATGGGTCTGTTTTCAAACGCTCACGCGCATGTTCTTCATCACATTTAACTCGCCTGCAGAGGCCCATGTGAGTACAAAGCGTCTGTTTGCTAAGCAAATAAATGATCAGATAACAGCTACATGGGCCACAAATAGCAGGGGAAGGAACTCACTGAGGGGGGCTGGCAGAACGCCACCTCCTCTTCCTCTTCCACCGAGCCTCCAGAACGTGCCGAGGTGACACGGCTGCCTTCCGTCGTCACATCCTCTCTCATCTCCAGGTGTGCCGCTTGCCTCAGGTGAAGTCAGAACCGCCCCCCCCCCGAAACCCAAGAGACAAGGGGTTATTATGGCTGAAACTGTTACTCCCAGGTGTATGCACACCTGTTGTTTTGTTCTGAGACGTGAAATTAAATAAGGCCCAGTTTTTACATTTAAATAACAACCTAATTCACCTATTCTAGACTCATAAACTAACTTGCGCACCATACGAATTTTTTCAGTTTTTTTTAAGAAGGTGCAAAAATACCTGCTCTTTTTTAAAGCGATGATAATAAAAATAATCCCTCTGCTGTCAAGAACTGCTTGTGCATTGCAGGGTCACAGTGGTCCTATCATGTAAGCACAGGGTGTGAGGCAAGGTATGTCCTGGGTAGCACCCCAGTCCATCACAGAAACACATGTTTTTGCACTGTGGGAGGAAACCAGAGCACCTGAAGAAAACCTACATGAACACAGAACGAAGAGGCAAACTACATAAAGGCAGAGCTGGATTTGAACCATTATTGACACCCATAACTCAGCAGTTGTAAGGCACCAGCACTACTTGTAGCACCACTGTGTTGACTAATTGTAATAATAATAATAATAATAATAATAATAATAATAATAATTTCAAGCAAGTCTTCACTTTTCCTTTTGTCTTCAGGAATGTGGTTTCTTTCCTGCCCCCACTATTCCTCTTATCATTTTTAGTATTGTCTTTGTATTGAGGACCACCCATGTTTGGCCCTCTTTATGCCCTTTGCAGCTGGAGCCCTGTAGGGCTGTGGACAGTGTATTATTTTCACTTGGATCAAATGCCGCGCTCTGATTGGAGGAGGTCAGAGCCCACCCCCAGCCTCCCCCCCTTTGCGCTATAAAAGTCTGCAGCAGCGCTGCAGCTGGTCAGAAGGAATGTGACGGCCAGTGAGCCCTATGTGAGCACTGTGTACCGACGCTCTCTCTGGATCTCCCATGTTCCACGCCATGGTCGACTTCTCCGAGAAGTACCTAGAAAGGTAGGGACACCCGCTCCCCCAGGGTTGCTGAGACCTCGCTTCAGAGGATGGGTGGGGCGTGTGTATCTGTGAAAGTATATGTTTCTGGTGGTTTATGGCTGATGCAATGTCTTGTGGCTGATGGGTTCTAAGAGACCTGGAGAGCCAGTCCTGGTGTATTTACTGCAGTTTTGCTGTGCACGAGGAAGGCCTACATGGCAAAACCGATTTACTGCAGGAGAAGCACTGATTGCACACATGATCTCTTTTTGGGGAAAAGCATGTTCTCTTGCTCTTCCTCCCTTTGCGCTTAGGGATGCATGTGATCTGCTGCCCTTCTGTGAGAAGGGTTCAGGCCTCGGAACACGGTGCTTTACCTCGTCCTGCCTAGGGCCGTGTTTGATTACATGGGCACAACAAATTCCTTCAGCTCTGGAACTGGCAGGTGGGAACCAAGGAAAGAAGAGCAGAGCGAAGGCAGGGCTCAAGGAGGAGGTTTCCACCATGCATTTGGGTGGGTGATCTGAGACTCCCAGGGTCCTTTTCTCCAGGAGTGGCAGAAAGTTGTGTAAATGGGACCAAACTACGGTGAAATTGGCTGCAGTGGAGGGCGAACGAGAGCACAGCACTTTACAGTGAATGGCAGCTGCAATTCAGCTTTCATCCCTGCTTCTCATTGGCCGCTGTGTGTCAGCTGCCCCCTTGGGGGTCCCATCTCTGCTGAACAGGACCTCTTTCTGAATGACTTGCCCAGAGGCTCTAAATAGCGCAATGGATGCCTTCACTTAAGGAACGTTTGAGCCGGGACACTGTCGAGTATTGGGGAGAGCCAGGACTAGTCAGGGGTGACACATGTCTCACACAGCAAAGGGAGTGCTCTGTGAAAACTGGAAACTGGAAATGTCTCACTTCAACATTCACATTACTGGGACAGCTGGTAGTGTAGTGGTTAGGGCTGTTGTGTGGGGACCTAAAGGTTGCAGGTTTGATCCCTACCTCTTGCTGAAGTACCCTTGAGCAAGGTACTTACCCTAAATTGCTCTAGTAAAATTACCCACCTGTGTAAATAGTTGTAAGCTTGTGATAACCTTAACATTTGGAGAAAAGTGTTGGCTAAATGAATAAATGTAAATTCCCCCTTGATCAGGAGAGGGCAATTTGGAGCAGGTGGAGAAATCTGCATGGGCCATGCTGGTGGTCACGCTGGCCCGTAGCCCTCAGGTGCTCAGCCCATCCAAAGCAAAACCAGACGGCAAGCCTCTGACGTGTTTTGGACCGGGCTGTGGTCCGTGACATTGTGGCAGACCCGTGCAGAATGTGTCCTGCTCCCAGTGGTTGGTGTTGGGGGGGGGGCAACCAGAAGGCGGGGTCTAACTGCCTCATTCATCCCTCATTAGGGGCCTTGGGGCAGTCACAGAGCTGTCACCATATATCACGGCAGGGTGTTGGTTCGAGACCCCTTGAACAATACCTCCGCAGACAGGGCCGATCTCATGACTAATTCTAATAATTTTTAAAGTGCACACTTCATGTTTAAGCGCTCATTTGAAGAGCATAAAGAAGAATGCCAAGGTCAAGTCGACACTTTTATTGGATTACACTGGATTATTGTTGCTGATGAACACTGCACTAACCAGTTTTAAGTGGCCTTTCTGTAATTTTGGAAAAGAAATTTCAACACTGATAGCGCAAAGGAATGCGGCTGAGATAGCGGACATGCAGAGCGCTCAGAATTACAGGAGGGGGCTCTACAGAGCTAAAAATTTCCTTTACTTCTCTTCTCTACTTTGCAGCTATGCTTTTGGAGGGGGGGGAAGAAAAACTATGTCACATCTTTCCATTTAGCCAGATTTACACGCTTGTGTCGAAACCAGACTGAAATAATATGTGATTTTATTATAGGCTCAGAAATATTTTCCAGCCCTTGTAAAAGGGTCTTTTGAGATGGAGCGGGAGGTGAAACACCCCCACCACCCCCTCACTGCCATTGCTTAGCCCAAAGCAAAATCACAGGGGCTAAAAATAGTGAAAAAATACATTCCCGTCTTTATTTTTGCTTAAGGTTTTCTAAAATAAGTTTTTGTTACCCCACAAATTTATGACTGTTGTGACTGTAATACATCTACAGTCTGTTGACCTAGAAGCAGCATTTTTCCTCGCTGATTTACAAGCATGTTTTCCCAGAGGATGGATCACTCATCATCCTTCATCTCCGAAAACTGCATTTTTTTACCCTTTGTCCTCTTTTTGACTTAATTACGAATGGTTCTGAGAGGCCCTGTCAGCTGCAGACTATTTTGCTGAAAAAAAAAAAAAAGATGTTATTCGGGGTGTGTAATAATATTTTCTTGCGCTCTCGTCATCTTGTTTGGAAGAAAGGCTCTCTGAGGGGAAGGGATAAACATGGCTTTTCACAAGCAAATATTTAGCATTCCTTTCCGTTTAATTGCGACACTCCGAGCGTAACTTGGGCCTCGGAGGCGAGTGGAGAGAAGCCATGGAGGCATTCCTGTACACGCCGCGATGGCTCAGACTTGCTGACAAATATTTTATCATCTCGGCCCACCCTTGCCTATCCCATCCTGTCGCGATCCCAGTGTGTGAGGAAGCATTTGCAAGTCCGCGGTGGACGGCTCTTATTAGTGAAGAGACAACTTCTCCCCAGCAAGGCAAGAACACTTCTCAATGGCCAACAGTTGGAGTAGCAGTGAGAGCCACTTCCTTTGTTCTCAAAGGACCAGGGTGTAAATCCCACCTCCTGCTGTAGTACCTTTGATTGAGGTACAAACCCTAATTTGATAGGGTATAAATCAATTGCTGTGCAAATAGATGAAGAATTGTAAGTAGCTCAACATTATAAGATGCTTTGTAGAAAAGTGTCAGATAATTAAATATAAAATGAAGACATAAGCTGACTTTAGTGCTGCTACAAAACAGGCAGTAAAAGAATGATGGTAGGTAGTAAGCTGCAGATGCTGTGCGGATAAGGGTATGATCTTGTCACCCAAAGATTGCTAGTTCAAGTCCCAGAAGTTTCCCTCTAGTGATCCCTTTTCAGACACTACTTAACTTGAGCTCTTGCAGTAAATGATCCAGTTGTACAGATGGAGAAAAGCCATTGCTTTGAATGGAATTCTTGGCTGGTGTTTGTCTCATCCACACCCAGAGATGAGTGCTCCTCCTCCTCGTAGCGTGTTGCCCGGCCGGGTCATGATCAGCACCTGGCTGCATCCTGTCTGCAGCTCACAGGCAGGCAGCAGACACAAGGGGGCACTCTTCCACTCGTTGGCGCTCTGTGCCGTCCCCGTGGGGAGAGTGAGACTGGGGTCAGGGAGCCTCGGGGGACTGACATCTGTAGAAAGTAGCATCAAGGGAATGAAAGGGGGAAGTGCTCTGTATTTTGCAGTATTTCAGCCTCTCGAGGGGGTCCCTCCCTTCATCTCATTTCACTTCGGAGATACACATGTGTTTTGTAACGCTTTGTTAGTGTGTGTAGTAGTGGTTTGCTGCCTGGTGTCTTAAGTGACCACAGAACCAGAACCACACCATTCCCCTGGGCTGTGGTTTAACAGCTGCGCCCCCGCCCACACCTGTCCCCGGAGCTGTATCCCGCAGCGTGACCGGGGGGATACCGTGGCTCTGCCTCCATCCAGCTCACTTACAGCGAGCAGTAGACTCGTGCCGGGACTCGAATGCAGCTGTCGGCGTGTAGCGCACCACTCTGCACTGAGCCACCAGACATGGAAGTGTACGGAGACACATTCTCTTACAGATCGGAACTTTTATGGCTTGTTTTTCATGTTGGTCATGGTACACTGTGGATTCAGCGGTCCAGTGGCTGACCTTTTTCTGAGAAATTGCCCCGTTTTCTCATGTGTCCCTTTTGAGTGTCTGAATGTGTGTATGTGTGTATTCTCTCCAGGGCCAAAGACATGAAGAATCGCCTGGCCTTCCTGCGCAGGAGGAATGAATCCTCTGGAAGTGGTCCGGCCGGCAAGCTGGACAAAGCCATGAAGTCTGTCAAGTAAGTGTCTCTGATGACTGCCCCCCCCCCCTTGTTGGGTAAGGGAAGGGGAAACGACTGGAAGCGAGTCAGGGGGATCATCAGTCAGCATCCGTGGGGGCCCATTTGGTTTCATTTTGACTATCATTGTAAAACCGCAGCTTCTGCACCGCAGTTCTGTGGACGGAAAGAGATGTGTGAGCATGAGGTGGCGGGTGGCTCAGGAGCCACAACACGCCAACGTATATGTCACTTGACAACCTCCGTGATGTCAGAACATGGCCTTGACCTCTGCTAAACCTGGCAGAAGACTGCATCTTAGACCCAGACTAGACTTTCCATCCAGATCCTTTGAGGTCAAAAGTGAAGCTTTCTGAGCAGCTTCTTATACCCAGCTTGAGAGAAGGTTGAGGAACTGGACACTTTGGACTCAGCTGTCAGTTGATTTATGGATTTTGATCTTAGGATTTTTGGTTCAAACATTTCTGGAGCTTCCCTGTACAGAGCCTCCCTCCAAGTTGTTTCACGCTCTTAAAAATGACGTCATTTTATATAGCAAATATTGTTTTATGAAATATTCTCAATCAATTTGATATAAATTGATTTGCAAAGATGCAAACCTGCTTGTAATTAACGACATCTTGGCAATTTTGCACATGCTTACAGTTCACGGTGTACTAGAGCGAACATGGGGGGAAATGTAAACCAGATGCAAAAATAGACACAAAGAGGGAAGAGGAAGAATTCTATGTGTTGTGAGAGATGTTCAGCTTTGGAGCTGGAAAAAAGAGTCCCTATATGTCGTTAAACTGCACTGGATGAATAAAGCATGAGCCTTCGAAGGTAGGGGTGGCTGGGCGGTCCCAGCAGTCCCGCTGAGTCTCCACCCCTCTCCCCACCCCTTCCAGTTGGAGATATAATAAGGCACAGCATCGGGGCAGTCTGACACTCTGACACACACACAGAGGAGGTGGAGAGAGAGAGGAGAGACACTTCTCGCATTCACGCACGCAGAGCGTAGCTCACAGCTACGAATGGGTCACACAATGAGGAACCTGGCAGAGCTGGGCTTGTTAAAGAATCGCTCCGCTTTCATCTGCAGGCCCACCCCAGAAGAGGCACTAAAGTGGGGCGAGTCCTTGGACAAGCTGCTGGCCCACAAATGTAAGTTTCAAATTCTTTTACACTCGTGTTTTATCATTTTCCTGAACTGCTGCTATTTGCTTAGTCCGTTAGAAACACCATGCTCGTCCACGCCAATATTTGTACTTACAGCTGAACTGAAATTGTTTAAATCTGTATGAAATAGGGCTACACCGCTTCCAGAAGACAGAGATCAAAATCAGTTGTATACGTACTGTCCGTTTCGATTCCATTGAATGTGTAGCCATGCACACTCGACCTCTAAGAGACAGTGCTTTGCAGAGGAAAAGAAAGGTCCTTCATTTTTGTGCACTGGCCATGCATGCCTCTTCTGCTTGTTGCCCATTCAGTAACTGTTTGCCTATGGCTGGCTGCAGAGGGTGAATGGCAACTCTGTTCCACATTTGCGACTCCCTCCCACATTAATCCTCTTGGCGAATGCTTGTGCCGAAGTGGGAGAGACGCACAAACACACACAGGGAGATTATTGTCCCCTGAAAATCCTCCTTTTCACCTACTCCCACGTTGGAGTTCACGCGCAGCTGGGAAACCCTAACTGCGGATGCTGTCTAGCCTCATGCGATGACGCCAAGTACACCCGTTGACCTGCATACGCCGCGGCTGAACCGCAAGCAACGGCATCCTACCCTACCTCCTCCATCACCTCCCACCTTGTCACACTTCGCTGCTTTTTTGTCGTTCTTCCCTTTTGTCTCGTGTACACTGCTGCGCCTTTGTAGAGCACCACATCTGCGGCTCGTATCATGTGAACATAAAGGTGATGGCCGTCCTTGGTGTAGCCCCCTTTCACACTCTCTGCTCCCCTCAGTTCTTTTGTTCTGAGTGTTCAAAAGCCTCAAATCCATCACTGTACCATAAGCATGCCAATACAGCCCGACTTTGCCGGTGATGCCTGCGTACTCGCATCTCAGCAGCAGAAATGTACTTGTGTACTGAATGAATGAACGATCAATGATATGCGCACAAATGACACTTATGTAATGTGACGAAATAGTGGGCAGTCAACCTGTCTGTGGCACATGCGTTGCTCCTACATTTGGTGAAACCTTGCGGATGCCGTGTGACTCAGTCAAGAGCGTGCTATTTTCAGTCCTACCCTCGCACCATGCGATGTTACCATGGTTTCGTCATTCTCTCCAACAACGTGTAACCCTCCTCCTCCTCTTCTTTTCCTCTCCTACCCCCCCCCCCCCCACCCCCCTGCAGATGGCTTGGCTGCCTTCAAAGCATTTCTGCGAACGGAGTTCAGCGAAGAGAACCTGGAATTCTGGCTGGCATGTGAGGAGTACAAGAAGATCAAGTCGCAGTCCAAGATGGCTTCTAAAGCCAAGAAAATATTCGCAGAATACATTGCTATCCAGTCCTGTAAAGAGGTGAGCACAAATGTGAGAAGCTGGATACAACCCCCAAACTCAACATCAGTGTGAAGAAGTGAATATTCCACATCCAAACTGAAAAAAGATGTGCACTTATAATGCACATTTGTAATGATGGGGGTAGTGATGTAGGAATTCATTGTGAGCTTAAAATCACATGTGATGACTTTTGTGTGGGTCAGTGGTAGAAGAGTAGGAACTGGAGATGGCTAAGTTTTGGAGTACTCTTTAACAGCATACCATTTGGGTTTAACATAGCTCTGGAATGCATTCATAACCCCAAGTAATCTTAATGTTCCTGCTTCCACCCCCAGGTGAATCTGGACTCGTACACTAGGGAGCACACCAAGGACAACCTGCAAAGCAGCTCACGTTCCTGTTTTGATCTGGCTCAGAAGAGGATATATGGCCTCATGGAGAAGGACTCCTATCCCCGGTTCCTGCGCTCAGAACTGTACGTGGACCTCATCAACCAAAAGAAGCCCAACTCCATGTCGACGTCGTCCTCGTCATCGTAAGAGCAGCAAGCACAGAGAGACAGAGAAAAAGAACAGAGACTCGAGAAAGCAGGGAATCGAGTTCATTTAGTGTTTAGTTTCATTTCTCCATTCCGTCTCTGCAACGACTTGAGAGATGGGAGGCGCTTGGAGGGATGTTTACATGCAGATAGACTGAGACCCCCTTGTGTGGGGGTGAGGGTCTGGCGAGATTTGCCAAGACGGACTGCCCTGGGGCCCAGAACCCAGGTGGGAGCTGGAGGCCTCTGCCATCACTGTAAGCAGTTATTGTATTGTTATTTAATTTTTCCGGACATACTGGAGAAAGGACAGGGCTCCAAGAGGGGGCCCAGAGATAAATGGACAGTCCGGTACTGTGTGTTTCAATAGCCCAGCCATTCATCCTGTGGAACCCCTTAAATGCTGTTGGTACAACGAAGTTGCATTCTTTGCCGCTTTTTTTTACATTTCAAAATGCATTTCCCATCCTTTCCAAGTCATTTTAGTAGGCGATCCCTTGGATCAGTGAACTGGGGGATGTCCACCCTCTACCCAACCCTGATTTTCTGTCAATGCTTCCTTTCTTGGTTTTGTGAGGAGTCCTTCCTGTAACATTTGTCCAAAGAATACGGCGCTATATATATATATATAATGTATGTATGTATATGTGTGTGTGTGGGGACAGAGAGAAGAGAGATGTCAACGGACTAAACTGCAAAAGAAAAAAGACTAAACAGCAAAAGAAAATGGGAGTTTGTTGTGTTTGAATGTTTCCTCTTCCCAGTGGATCTTGGACAGATCTCCAAAGACTTTAATATGCTTCATACAGTACATGTTCTGTAAAGCCAATAAGCATTTCATTGTAGCTAGAGCTCGACTGGATGAGACAGTATTCTCAGGACATTATAGCACTCAACTATGAAGCTTGTGTTTGTGTCTTTAAAAATTTCTTTTATACTTTTTTTTTTTTTTTTTTTAAATCACTTTTTTGGTTAAAATAAAGTCTACACTCCATAAGTATACGGGGCAGTGTAAGTGAGAGTTTGCCCTTTTCAGTGGAAAGAAAGCGCTTTACCAGTACAGAGGCTTGCCTATTTATTTAGAGACCTTGCTGCAGAATGCTTCTTGCACTCAACTGAAAGTGACCGCACCCCCCCAAGTCCTCCAATGTCCTGATTTTAAGTGCAATACTGTTTTTTTTTTTTTTGGAATAAGTTTGTTTTTTTAATTTTATTTTGAGTTGGACAATGGACTGAGCTCTGTGTTACATTTTATTTGTTAAGAGCTGTTACAGATTCGGCTCAAGTGTCAGTTAACGGAGAAGCAAGTTATGGTTCTAACTGCGTGTGTTTCCCTGGCAGCAGGCAGCTGGGGGGTAAAGGTTGTAAATATTCTTAAGAAAAAGAGAAACAAAGAAAAAAAAAACAAATTTCATAATAATAACATGAAAATATGGTTGTAACTATGTAAATACGAGAGACTCAAAACTATAAAATAATGTGTATGTTTATAAATAAATGAGGTAGGGTTTCACTCTTCCTTGTCATTCACTGCTTGTTAGGAGTTTTATGAAATGTATTTTACCATTTTCACTGTTTACAGATAAATGCATCTCCTAAAATAGCAAGCAAAAGAAAGAAAAAGAATCGTTTGGTGTCATTGCAGAAGGACAATAAATCAACTGACTGGGATGGAAATTGACTGAAGTGTTTGTGTGTTCTTTGCTGCTCACTCATTGCATAGTTTACAGTGGCACCAGCTGAACTGAATTAATTTTTGTAGGTGTTTGGACAGGATAGAAACACGAGTCACCAGAACATTGTCAGATAGACCTAAGGACACTTCTGCACCGTGTCCCTGAATTCAGCCTGCTTTCCAAACACTATATATGTATATAATGTACAATTGCTTTCGTATTAAACATAGAAAATTCTGCAGTTTGTTTTTTCCCCACAGAAACACTTGGCCACTTTTTCAAAATGCATCATAACACTTTGTGTGCATGCATTCGTGTGTGTGTGTGTTAGATGCACAGTACACTGACATTGATGAAACTACTACACTTGGGTTCTACTGGAGCCTGGTAGATTCTCATGCCAAGAAGTGATCTGAGATACAAGCCAAAGGCTTTGACCACCTTTTCAATAACAAAGTGACCCCCTTGGACACAGCGCCCTCCCCGGAAGAGTACCCACTGTGTCCTAATTCTGTGTCCTGTCCGCTGTCACGTTTCCAGCTGGCTGTGTTGGCGAATGGTGGTGTCTGCTCTCTGAAGGAAAGGAGAAAAGTGTGGAAAAGACAGAATAAAAGAGAATAGATGGGGGTTAGAACACTCTGGTTGGTGGGTAGAGGATTGTGGGGGCAGGGTTCGGGAGGGAAGGGGAGGGGTCAGGGCACTGGGGGTGTGGGAAGACTGTTAGCTGGTTCAGATTTAAAAAAAAGACTAATCTCCTTTGCCAACTGCCATCTGTATCTCACCGCAGAAAAAGGCATCATTCATAACAGCAACATGAGCTCTCCTATCGCTCCTTCCGCTGCGTTCCTACGCCTTCCTGTCTCTGTTTTACCTCCTTTTGCGCCTCCCCTTTCAGCTTTTCTCTGCCAAACAGAGTGCAAGACGCAGAGGATGAGCATGCTGCCCGGAAATATCACCCCCTTGAGCAGCCCTCTGTCCTTGTCCCGGTCCTCCTTCTGTCATATCACAAAGTAACGGGCACGTGGCGAGAGCCACACGCGGACCACAGCTGCAGTAAACATGCCCATCCTCCAACATTTTTTTTAAATCCCTTTTAATCAGTGACATACAAACAGCCCTTTTTCTAATCACATTTCCATCACGTTTGCCATTTGGACTTGTTATGGAAAATGAGGAAAGTGAGGAGAAACATCTCAACACACAGTCATAAGGGGATTAAGTTTTACGTTGACATTTACATCATGCAAATACGAGATTTGGACAGTAATAACACTAACATGTCCTTGTTCAAGTGGACTAAAACCTTCGCTGAAATGTCATCTACAGATATGACTTGATTAATTCTGTTTCAGTTTTGCACTGTATCTCAACTGTGGTTCTTAAGAAGTCTACCCTTTTGTCTCAGGTGCTCTTTCAGATGAATAGCATCTTAACTTGATGAAGGCGTTGACTCGGATTAATTCAGAATGTAGGGGCTTTAAAACACAGGGTGATGTAGCGGAGGTGGGGGAAGGCATATGTCAACTCTATGGCTCCTATGGAAGCTCTGTTGGCGCATTTAATTTACCCCACCTACAGTCCCTGGTTTTCTTGTGTCTTCAGGCCTGGGGTGTAGGCATTAGAGGGAGAGGGTTTAGAGGAGGAGGACTCAAGATCTGTCAAGTGAATCAATTCTCATTACCATGGCAACAGGGCAGCTGGCTAGACAGCCTGGGGCCTATCACAACCAGCTGCCCCCACAACCCCCCTCAATCCTCCCCTGCCATTCCCACTCTTCTGGGGTGACATCAGGGGTCGTGGGTGTGGACATGGTTCTCGCCCTCCAGCCAAGAAACAGGAAGGGCAAACAGCAGGTGTCCTCCTAATTTTTCTTGAGATCACCCAAGTCTGAAGACGCAAAGGAGATGGTTCTCCATACGCTGAGCTGAACAACTCCATTACTGCAACAGTTGAGTTGACTGAAAACTTTCTCGTTCCCTTCAATATTTGTAGGACATTGTGATCCAACAGAACTACTTTGGCACAGTTCCCTTCAACTTCAAGGCATGTCATTTGACCCCGGTGGATGGGTTTCTACAGTAATGCGTGAGGGTGGGATTGGAGGAGTATGTTGGGAGCTAATCCCTGCAGCCCAGATGGGCATTTTGCTGATTACTGTGTTTACGAGCAGGAAGTGGAGCCATTACTGCGTGGCCCACGGACATATAAGGCTGTTCATGCCTGTTGCTGGCAGCCTTGTTGTTTCACTGTAAACAGCCTGCTGTGGTGCTGGAGAAGTTCTCTAAACATCAGGGGCCATTTATTTTAACAAGACTGGTTTGGGAAGAACAATAGAACTGGGAACACTAATGGTGAATCTCTCTTATGTTCCAATCACTGTTTCTCAGTGAGAGAAAAATTGAATGTACTTTAAAACTCCCCATGTCCTATAAACATTTCAAACCCTATAATGTTATCAGGTGGGAATCTTTTTTACATTTAAGATGTCAGAACATTTTGACTGAAGGTGAATCCAGCTGTCTGTTTTAATTTTTTACTGTCTGTTTTCATTCAGTTTATTCGACTGGATAAGCATCTTTTATTAGCAACATGCAAAATGTGGCATGCACAAAAAACATCTTGTTATGAATGTTCACTTTGAATGTGTATACATTAAATACTAATGAAGCTGCCTGATAATCTGTTTTTATCAATGAGATAATGAGGATTCATGTATGTGGTTGGAGAGTTATGGATGGATATGGATGTAAGGAGGATAATAAAGATATATCTAATCCCCTTAGCCTTGCTTGAGCATTATCTCTCAGACAGATTTACAGAGATCTCCAGCTAACATCATATAATCTACATGTAGAAAAACTTATTTTGTTCAATAAATTCAGCTTCTTTGTTCAATTTCATTCAGCTATTAATTTGGGTTTCAAGATTTCTTGCGAAGTAATGGTTTGTCATGAACATTTCTGCAATAGGTGATACTATAGGTAAGGATTACAAACTCAAAAGTTTGAGTGTCTTGCTCTGCCTTCAGGATGACTGTTAGGATGATTATATTTTCACATTTCAAACCGAGTCTGTAAAGGTCATGGCAAAAAAAATGTGCATAAATGTGACTGTACTGAAACTTTGATGGAAATGCTTCATTAGGACAAGAAATTCTGAAGAACGAGTATTATTCCATCATAAAACTGACATCCTTTAATAATTAAAGCATTCTTAATCCTTGTATGACTTTTATGGGTTGAACCCGTTTTTCAGATTTTGTTACCTTACAGTTCTCTCCTGTTACAACTGTAAAGTTCATTATCAGATTTACAGTGCATCACCTTAGCTGAAGTACCCGATGGTTCGCATACTCATTGCAGAGGTGCACTAGACATAGATACTTTCAGATTGACTATTGGATTTTGTAGCAAATTATACTTTGTTTGCTGCTTCACTGTACAGCTCTGATTTATATTATTCACTCAGTGGCTTGTTTTCTGGAGGTTCTCAGGAGATCCCAAAGAGAGCATGTAAGCTGCTTGTGGAGTTGTGCAGTAGGACACCGCAGAAGCAACTGCACACTGCACAGAGAAACAGAGGGTGAGAAAAGGATGTTACATGCAGACATTACGCTTTTCGTTATGACAAACTATATTTCCTCTTTTATCTCAGTTTCGTGTCCACTGCCTCCAGAAATCGACAATAACGTTACAAAGATGGGGCAGGCAGGCAAACTCGCTTATTTGAAAGCAACCTTCTGTCTGCTTTCTTGTGACATCAGCACCTCAGCGGAAGTGTGTCATCATTGGTGGTGCTTGTGTGAGACCGTTTTCTTATGCGTTGGGACAAAGAACATCCTGTGTAATGCACAGACAGGGCTCTATCACTCAGATCTACAAATTGGCTCGTGGGTGTAACTGTAAATTCCGAAAGGCACGCATCCAAATTAGAACTGACCTTGCAAAATACACACACACACACACACACACACACACACACTTTCTGAACCGCTTGTCCCACATGGGGTTGCGGGGAACCAGAGCCAACCCGGCAACACAGGGCGTAACGGGGAGGGGACACACCCAGGACAGGACGCCAGTCCGTCGCAAGGCACCCCAAGGGGGACTCGAACCCCTGACCCACTGGAGAGCAGGACCTGGTCCAACCCACTGCGCCACCGCACCCCCTGAATCTTGCAAAATATTGCACCTGAAACCTGCACAAGCCCCCCGAATAAAGAAGCAAGGGTGGCTTAACTCACTAAGCTGAAGAACTGAGTTCTCTGTCGAAGGAACAAATGGCACGTGTGCCTTGACTCCAGCGACTTTGAAGAAATGGACTCATATATGTGGTCAGTGAGGTACACCCGATACACCAAAAGTTGAATCTGTCTAACATGAAATGGCTTGTTGATAAAAGAGGCCACTAAAGGTTATTTTATATTTACAAATGAAGCCCATTCATTTTTTGAAAACGCCCTTTTGTGTTTGTTGAGTTATACATTGCTTTGGATAAAAGTGTCTGCTAAATGAATACAGTAGTCCCCCCTTATTAGTGGGGATTTTGTTCCAAGACCCCCAGGGGATGCTTGAAACCACAGATAGCACACACACACATTTTCTGAACCGCTTGTCCCATACAGGGTTGCAGGGAACCAGAGCCTACCTGGCAACACAGGGCAGAAGGCCGGAGGGGGTGGGGACACACCCAGGACGGGACGCCAGTCCATCGCAAGGCACCCCAGTCTATCGCAAGGCACCCCAAGCGGGACTTGAACCCCATACCCACTAGAGAACAGGACCTGGTCCAACCCACTGCGCCACCGCACCCCCACCATGGATAGTACTGAACCCTATATATACTATACAGAAGAAGAAGAAAGAAAACGAAGGACTAATGCCCAGGTCCTCATGAGTATTAATTTTTGTAAGAAAATTTTTTTATTTAAAAAAAAAAAAACATAAAAACAAAAAGGTTTCTTGAACACAAGCACTGCGATACCACGACAGTTGACCTGATAACCCAGACAACTATTAAATGAGTAACGGAAGGGTAGCGTATACAGCATGGATACACTGGGCAAAGGGATGATTCACATCCCGGGCAGGATGGGGCGAGATTTCGTCACTCTACCCAGAACAGTGGCAATTTAAAGCGCACACACACACACACACACACACACACACACACACACACACACACACACACACACACACACACACACACACACAGTCTGAAGCCATTTGTCCCAAGCAGGGCCACGGCAAACTGGAGCCTAACCCAGCAACGCAGGGCACAGGGCTGGAGAGGGAGGGAACACACCCAGGACAGAACGCCAGTCCACCGCAAGGCACCCCAACCGGGACTCAAACCCCAGACCCACTGCAGAGCAGGCCCTAGCCAAGCCCACTGCCCCCCCAATGTAAAACATGGATTGTTTATTTCTGGTATTTTCCATTTAATGCTTTTGGACCACAGTTGACCTCAGGTAATGGAAACCATGGAAAGCAAACCCACGGATAAGGGGAGACTACAATATGTAAAATGACTGAATTTTGAAGAAAATACTTTGTTGGCTGTTTAGATTTTCAAGCTTGATTCTGCTTAGGGAGTATGGTTCAGATACAGAGCAGCTGGCACAGGCAGACCTTTCAAAATACACAGAATAGGATCTGGAGCTAGTCATATATTTAAAGGTACAAATATTAGGCCAGGAAGGCAGCTTGGATATAGAGTATTCCTCTATAAATGCCACCATATCAAAAGTCAGATAAAATCTAAAAAAAAAGAGTTTTTGTTCCTTTTTTACTCTTAGGATAGGAGAAGGTCATATGTTATTAATCCTGTAGGGAATTTCACAAATCTTGTGACAGGTGTTAATTTTTTGAATTTCGTGTGATGGCTGTTGAACAGCAGTATGGTGATCTCATGAGTAGATGTGACAATAAATAGGCTGATGTCCTCATACCGAGTGAAGCTGTGGTTCTCATTGCTGCTTTACCAAGAAAATTTCTCTACAGCTATGCTATGAGTGCTTTCATACTTGTCCTGACATGCATGAAGCACACAGAAAAATGCTCACCTCCTGAATTTCTTAGCAGCGTAACTGTGACTCACTGTGATGTTGCTATGATAACAGGCGATGTCGCCTCTGTGGTGACAGGATAGGGGGGCATGAGTCAATGTATGCCATGCGATACGTGATGTCAGGCTGTACTGATTCCTATCACTAACAAGTTGGCAAGAGAAATGGCAGAGTGGCGCGGCTGGAGGGTGTTGCATGAGATGAGATATCTAAACATTCATCTGGAGGAAGTAGGATTGCCCCGTTATTGAAAAGGTTGCAGTGACCACGAACTGTGATATCAGGAAGGCTGGTGGCTCCCCTGAGAAGGGGGAAAAAAAAGAAAAGCATCACCCTCTCCATCTGTCAGCAAAGCAGGATGCTTGTTGAGATAGAGGCACATATGTGTTTGCACTGTTCTAAGAGGAATTACAGACGTGCAATTGTTGGCAAGAAGGTGATACCTTGTGTAGCCTTCTTAAGATAGGATACAGTGACTCTGAAGGACAGAGGTGTGAACTGTCATAGTGTGCCTGACACACACTTGAGAAACAGCTTCCTGTTCTGAGGCAAATAGCAGGCAAGAGTGACAGGTGAAACTACTTCTCAAAGAGGTTCGATGAGTAACCGGAAAAGACTTCAGAGTTGGCTTTTTATGAGCCATGTCTCCTGCCTGAAGTGAGGTGGCATTCTGTCACAGGGGGTCCAAGGGGATTTTAGTGGTCTTCAGGTTGGTTTCTTCTCTCAGACACAGATAAAGACCAACACCCACAACATTTTCCCATTGCTAATCAGAACACACACACACACACACACACACACACACACACAGACCGCTTGTCCCATACGGGGTTGCGGGGAACCGGAGCCTACCCGGTAACACAGGGCGTAAGGCCGGAGGGGGAGGGGACACACCCAGGACGGGACGCCAGTCCATTGCAAGGCACCCCAAGCAGGACTCAAACCCCAGACCCACTATAGAGCAGGACTGCAGCCCAACCCACTGCGCCACCGCACCCCTTCCCTAATCAGAACATTTAACACAAAATGACTTATATAATTATCTTATTCAATTATTTTTCTTTACTAAAGTTATAATCGGGGGTGTGGGACGTGGTGGCTGGGTTTGGCTGGGTCCTGCTTTAATAAAGAAATTTAGGTGTGTCGTACCGAATGTGCCCATTCAAAGGCTTTTGTTGAGCAGCAATGATCAGTCTCACTTCTGACAAAACCAGGTCCATCTTCTGTCCTGCCTGTCCTAAAAGGGTTGCAGTGGCAGCAGGGAGAGCAGAGAGGCCCAGCCCCCTGTTCACTGCAACTTCCTCCAGCTCAGCCTGGGCGATCCCCAGCCGTTCCCAGGCCAACTGTGAGATATAATCCCTCCAGCGGGTCCTGGGCTGACCTTGGGGCCTCATCCCAGTTGGCCGTGCCTGGTATACCTCTAAAGGGAGGCGCCCAGGGGGCATCCTTATCAGATGCCTGAACCTCCTCAACTGGCTCCTCTCAATGTGAAGGAGTAGCGGGTGACTCTACCGTGAGTTCCTCCCGGATGTCTGAACTCCTCACCCTGTCATGGAGAGTGAGTCCCAGCACCCTGCGGGGAAAACTCATTTCAACTGCTTGTATCTGCGATCTTATTCTTTCAGTCATCACCCAGAGTTCATGACCATAGGTGAGGGTAGGCACATAGTTCGACTGGTAAACGGAGAGCTTCACCTTATGGCTCAGCTCCCCCTTCACCACTACATTCCGGTACAGCAACCGCATTACTGCTGCTGCTGCTCCCAGTCTGTGGCGGATCTCACGCTCCCTTCTTTCCTCACTCATGAACAAGACCCCAAGATACTTGAACTCCTCCACCTGGGGCAAAAACTCTCCCCTTACCTGGAGGGGGCATACCATCCTTTTCCGTGAGAGAACCATGGACTCAGACTTTGAGGTGCTGATCCTCATCCCCACTGATTCACACTCGGCTGCAAACCGCTCCAGTGTGTGCTGGAGGCCGCCATGTGATGGTGCCAAAAGGACAACATCATCTGCAAAAAGCAGAGACATCACCTTCCAACGCCCACACAGAATGCCCTCCTGACCTCGACTGCGCCTTGATATCCTGTCCGTGAAAGCCACAAACAGGAGTGGAGACAAGGCACAACCTTGGTGAAGTCCAACACCCACACTGAACATGACTGACTTAATGCCGAGTATGCGGACACAGCTTTCTCTCCACATGTACAAGGACCGAATGGCCCGCAGTAGTGGCCCTGGTACCCCATACTCCCGAAACACACACACACACACACACACACACACACACACACACACACACACACACACACACACATTTTCTGAACCGCCGGTCCCATACGGGGTCGCAGGGAGCCGGAGCCTACCCGGCAACACAGGGCGTAAGGCTGGAGGGGGAGGGTACACACCCAGGACGGGACGCTAGTCCGCTGCAAGGCACCGCAAGCGAGACTCAAACCCCAGACCCCCTAGAGAGCAGGGACCCTGGTCCAACCCACTGCGCCACCGCGCCCCCCATCTCCCGAAACACCTCCCACAGAATTTCCCGGGGGACACGGTCATAGGCCTTCTCCATGTCCACAAAACACATGTAGACTGGATTAGCAAATTCCCACGCCCCTTCAATGATCTCTGAGAGGGTAAAAAGCTGGTCCATTGTTCCGCAGCCAGAGCGGAATCAGCATTGTTCCTCTTCAATCTGAGGTTCAATCATCAGCCGGAGCCTCCTCTCCAGCACCCCAGCATAGACTTTCCCAGGGAGGCTGAGAAGTGTGATGCCCCGATAGCTAGCACACACTCTCCGGTCCCCTTTTTTAAAGATATGGACCACCACCCCAGTTTGCCAATCCAAGGGCACTGTCCCCGAGGTCCGTTTCAACCATGACAGCCCTGTAACATCCAGGGCCTTAAGCATTTCCGGGCGGATCTCGTCCACCCCCGGTGCTTTACCACTGTGGAGCTTACCAACTACCTCAGTGACTTCCACCAGGAAAATGGACTCTTACTGCCCGAATGTCTCTGGCCCTGACTCCTGTAAGGGCAGCATATGACTCGGGTTTAAGAGTTCTTCAAAGTGCTCCTTCCACCTCCTGACAATGTCCTCATCAGAGGTCAGAGTTTCTCCACTCCTGCTGAACACAGCCTGAGCGAAACTCCTTCGACCCCTTCTGAGCTGCCAGATGGTTCTCCAGAACCTCTTTGAAGCTGACTGATAGTTGTTTTCCATGGCCTCTCCAAACTCCTCCCATGCCCGGGCTTTTGCTTCTGCAACCGCAGATGCAGTCGCTGCTGCCTTTTTCGCCTGCCGATACCTGTCTGCTGAGACAGGAGTTCCCAGAGCCAACCAGGCCCTAAAGGCCTCCTTCTTCAGCTTGATGGCTTCCTTCACCACCGGTGTCCACCAGCGGGTTCTCGGGTTGCCGCCCTGGCTGGCACCAACAAGCTTTCGGCCACAGCCGTGCCTGGCTGCTTTCACAATGGAGGTTTTGAACAGGGTCCATTCAGACTCCATGTCCCCTACCTCCTCCGGGACATGGGAGAAGCTCTCCCGGAGGTGTGAGTTAAAATCGTTCTGGACAAGGTCCTCTGACAGTCGTTCCCAGCACACCCTCATTAAACGTCTGGGCCTACTGGGTCTGTCCGTCTGTTTTCCCCGCCATCTGATCCAACTCACCACCAGATGGTAATCAGCTGACAGCTCAGTACCTCTCTTCACCCGAGTGTCCAAAACATGTGGCCTCAAGTCTGAAGAAATGACTACAAAGTCGATCATTGACCTTTGGCCCAAGGAGCTCTGGTACCAAGTACACTTCCTTGTGTTCGAACATGGTGTTTTTTATGGACAAACCATGACTAGCACAGAAGTCCAATAACATTTCAGAAGAATGTTTTGATATGTCATCTCATGCAACACCCTCCAGCCGGGCCACTCTGCCACTTCTCTTGCCAACTTGTTAGTGAAAGGAATCAGTACAGCCTGACACAGCTTTCTCTCTGCATGTACAAGGACCGAATGGCCCGCAGTAGTGGCCCCGGTACCCCATACTCCCGAAACACCTCCCACAGAATTTCCCAGGGGACACAGTCATAGGCCTTCTCCAAGTCCATAAAACACATGTAGACTGGATTAGCAAATTCCCATGCCCCTTCAATGATCTCTGAGAGGGTAAAAAGATGGTCCATTGTTCCGCCGCCAAAGCGGAATCCACATTGTTCCTCTTCAATCTGAGGTTCAACCATCAGCCGGAGCCTCCTCTCCAGCACCCCAGCATAGACTTTCCCAGGGAGGCTGAGAAGTGTGATGCCCCGATAGTTAGCACACACTCTCCGGTCCCCTTTCTTAAAGATATGGACCACCACCTCAGTTTGCCAATCCAAGGGCACTGTCCCCGAGGTCCATGCAACATTTCAGAGGTGTGTCAACCATGACAGCCCTGCAACATCTGGTCAAAATCAGGTCAAATTTCAAAATTTCTGCATAAAGGCTATAGGCAGCTGAAATTAAAGCAGGCAGAAAGGGAAGTCTGTTGTTATAAATTTATTAGTAGCAGATGCTTTTCTCCATAGAAACTTGCCATTATTCACACATTTATATTTTCCCAGAGCAATTCAGGGTAAGTACCTTACTCAAACGGGAGGGAGGGGGTCTGCTCTCTGGGGGGTCCTGGGTTCAAGTCCTGCTTGGGGTGCCTTGTGATGGACTGGCATCCCGTCCTGGGTGTGTACCCTCTTCCTCCAGCCTTGCACCCTGTGTTGCTGGGTTAGGCTCCGGCTTGCCACGACCCCACTCAGGACAAGTGGTTTCAGTGTGTGTGTGTGTGTGTGTGTGTGTGTGTGTGTGTGTGTGTGTGTGTGTGTGTGTGTGTGTGTTATAATCACTTCTCCTTCCCTTCCTAGTGTTAGTAGCTAGCAACTTTGGGTCAGGTGTCCTGATTCTTAAAACCTGAGCACTAACCCAACCACCAGAGTAATCTGAAAGAACAGAAAGATCTTTCCAATCCAGTTTCGTGAATAAAGTGATTCAGCCTCTTCTTACCAAGCTGTGACATGAACAGTTTTCTTTATCAAATACCACCCACCATTTGTCATAAGTGATCTGACATGCTGATGTGTTTCAGGTTCTTCACAAGTTCCTCTTTTAAAAAATCCTGTTTGGAAACAGGAAAGAGTGACAAGGCGAAGCTCTCTTTTTCTTTTTTTCTTTGGCATGTTTAGCTACTTCTGTTCTGAATACAGGTGGTCCCCGATTTACGATAGTTTGACTTTATGATGGGGGCGCGGTGGCGCAGTGGGTTGGACTGGGTCTTGCGCTCCAGTGGGTCTGGGGTTTGAGTCCCGCTTGGGGTGCCTTGCGACGGACTGGCGTCCCGTCCTGGGTGTGTCCCCTCCCCCTCTGGCCTTACACCCTGTGTTACTGGGTTGGCTCTGGTTCCCCGTGACCCTGTATGGGACAAGCGGTTCAGAAAATGTGCGTGTGTGTGACTTTATGATGGTGAGCTGGCGATAGACCTTCAGCAGAAACCATACTTCAAATTTTGAATTTAGATTTTTTCCCGGGCAAGCGATACGAGGAGCGATACTCTCTCGTGATGCTGAGCAGCGGCAGTGATCTGCATCTCCCATTCTGTCACACAGAGGTGTGTATTAGGTGTATTAAATGCATTTTCGACTTACGATATTTTAGACTTATGATAGGTTTCACGGAATGTAACCCCATTATAAATCGGGGACCACCTGTACACACAAAGTGACTGAGGCCTGTTTTCCTAGAAATCAGTGGTTCTGGTGATCACAAAAGGGGAAAGGGGTATGCAGAGTAATAAAAAAGAAAAAAATGGAACGTACTTCACTGTATGACACTTGTTTTTTTTGTGATGAGTAAAATCATAATCAAAAAATGTGGGAAAAATTAGTAATTGGACCCATATGGAATGATTATAGCGTATTTTCTTGAAACACACACAAAGGTGGGTGGGGTATTTTTTACATACAGCATTTGGAAAAAATGGTGTAACTGACTAAGTACAAAAAGATGAGGGAATCATACTGGCCGTCCTTTTATCACTTGGGATGGGAATAGAAAGAGCAATTTAGGGCTCAGTGGTAATTACTATCATTGATATAATGGCAACATAAACACTGAGCTTAAAATCCTGCACTGCAGTGTTGATGCAGAGTTGCTGCTGCTCAGTCTTAGAGCTTAGTTCTCCTACCCAGAATATGATGGTCACTTTGCAAGGTTTCATTCGAATATCAGTTAAAGGTTACCCAGAATACACAAGAAATCACTTTGCTGACCTATGAGGCAGTCATTCAGTCATATCGATATAGTGTAGAAGCTTCTAGATGGTTCCGTAACATTTCTGTAGCCTCCTTGAAGGCATCCAGCATGGCACATAACCTGAATTGTATGCTACGATACTCAGTGCACCATTCTGGTGGGCTGCAGTTTCAAGGACACATTTCAAAGGCCTTTCGTGGATTGTGTTGGCAGCACATGAGACTGTCATGACAAAACCTGGTGATTTGCTTGGCCGGGGCACAAGTAAAGCAATGCAATGGCACGCAAACTCAAGTGACAGCGCCAATTACAAAAACACATCTGGTGGACTGAATCTGCCATGTGCTTTTATAGCGTGCACTGGTTTGGGAGAAAAAGAAACGTTCAGAGGCATAAAAATAAAGTGTATGGACAGTGTTTGTTGTGGGACTGCGGACTAAGGAAAACAGTCGCACAAGTGTCGGCTTCACGCCAGCAGGGGAAAAAAAATGAAAGAATCACATGCAGCCAAATTCAATAAGCACAAATCACATTTCACAAGTCTATTTATGGCATGCGGTTGAGTTGATTTATTAATTTCCTGGCATTTATTAGTGCCTGACAGGAAGCACAACCTGCACATCTGAAGTATGGATGTAGAGCGAGGAAAACGGAAAACACATTGGAACTCTAAATCTGCTTTCACCTCCACTGGCATTCCGGGTTTTCCTCTGTTGCTGTGGTCTACTTGCGTTGGGATTCTTGGATGGTTTCAGATAGGGTGTCCAGCTACACCACTGTATTGTTGCCACTGAGCCAGTCACACTGCTAGTTGGTAGTGCAGCAAGACAGCTGCAAGATGAACAATGTTGCATTTTGTATTCTCAAGGAAAGGGAAGGAAATCATAAGGAAATGTGGAGAATTCAAACGAATTCCAGAGACAAATGACGGGGATCGAGGGGAAATCCGTCTGGTGGAATAGTTGGCGTGGTGGAGGGAGGTCACCTGCAGTTGGTGCGAGAGAAGCATCGGGACTGAGCCTCTCTAAAGCTGTGTAGGGGGTATGAAATTGACGGTATAAATAGCAGCTGCTGACCGTGTGACGGTCCAGCCCAGCTACAATATCTGTGATGTGTGCACTACAAAGGGCCTTTGAAAATGCTCCCGCTTGGTCACTGTTGTGACCGCCGCTCCTCACCCTCATTCTTCTTTTCCACTGTGAAGGTGCCTGTGACTCAGACAACGTGACACATCCATTTATGTCAGGATCAAAAACCCCAGGATTACACAGCATCCTTGCAAAAGACTTCAATTTTCCTGCGGGATAATTTGATTCCCTTGTTCATGGCTGCAGCTAATCCTTTAATTACATTCTTGCCCCAGCAGTGATACTTAATTTACACAAATAGCTCATACATCAAGCTTAAGTATAAAAAATGAACGTGATCAGCTGAGGCTGGAGAGTGAAAAGCAGCAAGAAATTAAACAGACGGTTAATGAACAATCTGATTTGTTCCGAAAGGTTAAAGAACGATGCAGCACGCCTGTAATATGATAATACAAACTGCATGAATAATTCTGCTTGGCAGCACAAGCAATAGAGATCCATTTGTACTCAGTTCCAAGCGCTTATCCGCAATTTGGTTCTTCTCTTGTTCTGATCGTGTATTTATACTGCTGCTTGGTTCAGCAGTAGGTTAGGCGCAGCTTGACCTGCGTCCTTCCTATCCAGGGCCAAGTGCCATTTGAATGATGCTGAACGGCTGTCCCCCCACCACCGCTTTGTATCAGGTAACACAACGGTACTCGTATTGTAAAGATTCCTTGCAGATGAATCAGTGCTTTTTGTGAGCTGCACATCTATTTCCATCCGCATCGTGTCTTTTGAGGTGGCAGCAAAAACAATAAAGCAGGCTATTAATTCTTCTGCAAAAGTGAAACCTGTCAACACTCAGTAAGCACATCTGCACCTGATGCTCTCAAGATCCTGGCGGGCCTCTCCCATCTGACTCTGACAAATGTTTACGCTTGGATTAGGTGTACTCTCTGGCCAGGTAGCTAACAGGGGAGGATAAAGCGGCTCCACTTTCAGAGGTCACCTGTTACATAAGAAAGGAATACACTCCTTGTCTGTTTGCGTTCCACCCCCTAATTGGCTATGTGTGCGTTTCCATTTGTATAGATGGAAAAAATTATTCTGAAGTTTCAGCAAGCCCAAAAGATGCAGGGAAACTGATATGTAGGGAAAAAAAGAAGCCCGAGAAAATACCTGACACTAGCAAGGGACTCATTAGATGTGTTTACCTCTTAAGTAGTAAGATCCATCTGGAATGCTTTGTAACTATAATTCCTACCGATGTGAGAGCAAATCGCCCTTGCTCAGAATAACTTTGGAAGACATCCATCCCTCTTCATTGAAGATCCGCATTCCTTGCTGAGCCTGTGGCTTATTAAGAAGTTATTTTCTAACATGAAGATGTATTGTAATGGTTTTATCATAAGACACACGAGGGAAGATGAGAAATATGATTACCGCACAATCTGTTGGCGGACAACCCACGGACTCGTGGGCATAGGTACTGAGCTTGAATTTCTCTTGAAGGGCACAGATGGCAAATACATTTTCCCTTTGCCACCACACATGACATACCCAGTTTTCATAAGATGGCCTGGTGATGTAATCCTAACAATATACATCAACATCCTCCTTTACCTGTTAAAGTATGTTGCTTGTCTAGGTTGTCAGAAAGTGTAATCTGTTGTGCAGCTGAAACCAGTGTGTCCAAAAAGCTGCTTGTGATAAGACATAGTGTCTCGGGTCATAACCCTGATATTCTCACAAAGAACTGCATTCAGGGTGACTTCTCTTCCTCTTCATAACATTTTTGTCAGTGTTATGTAAGGTGGAATTGCACAGACATCATGGGGTGTGTGGTTAAAATGTCTCCTGAAATAACTCAGTAGGAAGTAGTATATTAAATATAGTCCCTGACCCGAAGCATTCTCAATGAAAAAGAGATAATGAATGCCTTCAAGAAATTTGGGTCCACACAATCAATTTTTGAAAAATCACGTCTTTTTACAGAATACATTTCAGTGGAGAAAATGTCAGCCTCTGCTAAAAATTAAAGTATATGCCTTGAAGACATATAGGACGCGTTTATTTCTAGAGTACAGATTTGATATTTGTACAGAGAAATGAGGCATTACATACAATATATTGTGTATTACTTCGGCAACAATAAATTATATTCTTCATCTTGTTTTTTTTTTTTGTAGGAGCCAGTATGTCAGGTCCCCCTTTATCCTCAGCTGCAATAGTTACTGTTTATTTACTGTGAATAAATATAAACATCTTAAATGTATAAGCAGTTATGGATTTCCACCAAAATTTACCGTAAGATATCCTTGTTAAACTATTGCATATGTTTTTGTGCAGTTATTTGCTTTTTATAACATCCTTTTCCTTCCATCATCTCCATGTCATTTTCTGTTCTTGATGTATTTATTTATTTATTTAGTTGGTTAGTTAGTTTTTTGGGTGTACTTTTGTATTTTGTTTTTCTTAGTGCAAAAAAAAAAAAAAAACTCTGCTCAAACTTTTCTGTAGCAAAGCAAATAATAGGAATACAGAGACATTGTTGCCTTCTACTATTAGTCTCATGCGAAATAGTGTATTAGGAATCTTCCATTTGGAATAATATGGTAAGTGTTGGATTGGTGGGTTGAGTTGACTCCTCAGTCCAGGTTGCAATTGAAATTTTTAGCTATTTGCTTTGCTAATAATGTCCCAGTCCATTGTCAGCAACCGCTTGTTGCGAGCGGAGTCACGGTGAGCCGGAGCCTTCCCGGCAACACAGGCCGCAAGGCTGAAGGGGTGGCGGGGGAAGTACACCTTGGACAGGATACCAGTCCATCACAAGGTACCAAACAGGACTTGAACCCCAGACTGGCCAAACAGCAATGCACTGGACAAACCTGCTGCACCACCATACCCGTCCCAAATAATGTCAGTATCAGTATCAAAAAAATTATGAAATTTGGAAGAATTACACAGGTAGTATGAAGTTTTTACACTTTACACTTTTGTTATGTGTAACACATTACACATCATCAAGGTCTGTGAATGAGTTTCATGGATCAATGAAGAGATCCTTGCTTTCTTGTTTTGAGAACATCCATCCATCCATCCATCCATCCATCATCAACAACGACTTGTCCTGGGCGGGGTTGCGGTGAGCCAGAGCCTTACCCAGCAACACAGGGCACAAGGGAGGGTACACACCCAACACTAACTAAATTAAAGGATAAAAAAAATCAAATATGACTATGCTATTACTATGTAATACTTAATTCCATGTGAAGGTAAACAATTCCAGTAAACTAAGTGCAATATTTTCTCTCAATTTATTTATGAACAATTTTCTAGGAGGAGTCCTTAGATTTCATAAAACTCTTATAGAGGTCTTTGGCCTAGGAAAAAAGCTAAGAACGTCTGCTGTAAGATATATGGTCATGAGATTTGTATAAAGCCAGTTAGCATGAATATAGCCAATTTAGCATCAGTAAAAATATGGTACTTTTATACTTACAGATTTAAAATGTTGTTACATGGATTTTGTTCTGAGTCACTTGCAAATGTTTCTTTTTTTTTTGCATTTGTGCTATAAATTTAGATCAGAATTTTTCCTTTTGGAAACTTGACCCAAAATGTTGGCACCAGTGGGATACTTCTGGTTTGCATTTAGCGACTTTGGAGACAGCAGCTGCAGCTGGTTTCCGACTCCATGGTGACCTCCCATCATGCCTTGCTCCTGGCAAATGCGTGAGCCAATGGGAGTCAAGAGCCTCCATCTGGAGGGCACTGAGGACAACGTCTATGAAGAGAATGATGCTCCTGCAGGTTTGCTTGCCCTACGACGTGCATGCAGGGCCCTCATTGGGTGTGGGAACGGGTACACATGTGAGGCCCGTTGCCGCTGGTGACATCACCAACGACTCGTGGATGTGGGATTTACTGACTGGTGAACTGCGGCTGAAGCTTAACCACATGTCAACTGCCAAAAACACCACCACACTGAGTGGTAATGCTCTCGATAGCTTTTGCAGGCGTAGATGTGTTTTTGCATCCTTGTAAAGCCTGTTTCTCTCTCGTTCTGTCAGTTCAGTAGTTTTATGTGGGCTGACAACGGTTTTATGTGTCAATAGTTTACGTAGGGGGTGCAGTAGTGCAGTGGGTTGGACCGGGTCCTGCTCTCCGGTGGGTCTGGGGTTCAAGTCCCGCTTGAGGCGCCTTACGATGGACTGGTGTCCCATCCTGGGTGTGTCCCCTCCCTCTCCAGCCTTTCACCCTGTGTTGCTGGGTTAGGCTCTGGGTCCCTGTGACCCTGTATGGGACAAGCGGTTTCAGATGGTGCGTGCATGTGTGTGAAATAGTTTACGTAGGCTAATAACTCTACATAGAGTTTGTTGGAAGTCTCTTTGAAAAAAGCATCTGCTATAAATATAAATCTAATTCAGTCTTTCCAAAGGTGCCTGAGTATGAATATGCACCTGATAGTGATAAAAATAGAAGGACAGAAAAAAATTAAAATTTATGCATTCATATGTTAGGGCTGCAGATGAAATGCGCAGAAAACATTTAGATGGAATAATGCATTTATTTAGGGTCCTTTGGCTATTCTTGCCTTTTCCTATACAATGACTGGATAATCAGTGAGCGAAGTAAGGAATCTCAAGTGAGAACAAGAGCAGGCCTGTCTGTCCGCAGCTAGGGATGGAGAATTGTTGAGGGGAAAGACTTTCTTCTACTTTGTTTTTCATGAACTGTAAGAATTGGATGTAGGCCCAAAAATCTGATTTTTATATAGGAAAGTTATTTTCGTGTCCATTTTGATTTATTCCTCTCATATAATGAACAGCTTTGCATGGGGAATAGGCATTAAGTATAGGAATGCAGAAAGTCTCCTTTCCTGGCAGTCTGCCTGCCTCTGTTTTGCTCCACTTCCTGTGAGGTTCTGGCACTCAGAATAATAACCATGCAGCAACACACCGCACAGTCCCGAGGATAAACTGACGCAAATACCACGCTACAATCCAAAAGTCAGCTGGTTAACCTTAAATGTAAAAATTTTCTGCAACAACCAAACAACAGCAAAACATACGGGGCATGTCAAGGCGCAATAAAAAAACGTGAACTAGGAAATAATTTAATATGCAAAAAATTGTGCAGTCGGTACTGAGGGGTTTATTTATAGAGTATCATTATGGATATTGATACAGAGTTAATCTCAAGATTGCCGATTTAAACCGTGGGGCGCGCTCTGCTTTACTGAGCACGCAACTCAATGTAACCGCTCCAGTAAAAATGCAATCCATGTGCCTGATTTGTGGGAATAAGTAAATAAACATTTGATAAGCAATGCATAACAATAATGAAGGCAAATGGGTTTGACATGGAGGCACAGCGGGTAGCACTGATGTTTCAGAGATCACTAACTATTGGTTCGAATTTGCCTGTGCAAAATTTGCATGTTGTCACCCTGAACTGGACAAGTGGTTAATGAAGAAACACGGATGGCTATATTTCCCAACAACATTAAATCCGTATTCTTTCTACGATGCAGAATCGGCCGTGTCAGTGCATTCTGCCCTTTCTGACTCAAAGAGTGGTTCAATTATGATAGTTATTTCTACCTTTCCTGTACTGGGCATATTTGTTGTACATGCCCTGCCTCGCTCACAAGCCTTTGACACAGCTTTCTACCAAATCCGCTAGTAGACAAGGCCTCCAGTGTTTCCTAGTCCAGCGGGGTGCTGTTTGACAGTAATTAACTGAGCGATGCACGCGTTCACTCTCACCGCAATCCATTCGAATATACAAACAGGTCGCCAGGGCCATGGAGCTCTGGGACTGCGTTGGAAACAATTGTTTGGATCAAAACACGGCAACACAGGCAGAACGTCCAAACAGCCCACGATGCGCAATGCATTTTAGTGGCTCTCGCCATGGCTGTTATTCGTTTATTATAACTGCAGCGTAATGAAAAATAAAGGTATTGTTGGGCACATGGTGCAACACTCCGCGTGAGACACCATCGCCTATTTTGGAGAGCCGCCTCCCTTCCACCCTTAAATGTGTTTTCTGCTGTTTTGTAACCATGGCGCCAACGCCGTGGCAGCCAACAATACACAACAATAATGTAATCCGTCACTTCACCATTTAACCCCTAACGCTTTGAACTGGTTTTACATGTTTGCCAATTAAGAGGGGATGAGGCTCACAGGCAGACATTTACAAAAGACCTTGAGCTCCAAGTTCCAAAAGCACAAACCTTAAGCTTCAATTATCTGGTGATGGTGGGAACCACATTAAAACCTTCCCGCCAACTGTGTCTGTCGACTTTTGTCGGAGCGATTCGCCGTAAGACTATTTCTCAAGGATACTAGAGCAGGGGGTGAGATTTGAACTCGTGTCTTTCAATTGCAAGGCGGTGGCCCGAACCTCTAATTCTACCTTCAGCTAATAAAACGTGCACGTGAATGTTACTCATCACCAACAGCAATGTGCTCTGCTTCACCATTTGACTGGAAATTTAATTAAATACAATTGCTTTCCACTGTGGCAATTCTCGAAATGTTACGAGTTCACAGAGAGGGAAGGCTAATTGCCGAGCGACGAACTTGCCTTTCGAAAGTACGCTCCTTTGAAAGGCGAAGAAAGGATCTGCGTAATGACAGGAGACTCATTTTCCAAATGTCAACGATAAACATATGCAGCGGGCAGAATCAGAACGCTGCGTTTATTCAGGGAATACTTCAGTCATGGGGAGGAGCTGGCGATGCAAATTGCAGAAGGTCACAGACCAGCTGGCAGTTCAGGTTACAACCCAACGCATACATGGAGAGACGAAGATATCTCAGTATCTATAACACTACAAGGTTTCCTCCGCTGTCCTTCATCAAGTCCATCAGGTTTGAGAAATCAGATATAAAGGGTCGGGACAGTACAGAACTTTCTAGGTGAACCTCTCACACTTTACTCACATGTGTACACACTAACAGTCCTTTCTAAGAGCTACCAGCACACCTGAGCAACACGTTCAAACAGCTTATAAATAAATTGCAAACAGGGTTTATGAATGAATGAAGGGTTGCTGGGCGGTGTGGTGGAACAGCAAGTCATGCTGGTGCCTCAAAGCTCCTGAACTGTGGCTTTGAACGTGGTTCTGCTCAACATGGTGAATTGCCGGTGAATCTCAATTGCCCGCAGTGTGTGTGAGTGCGAATGAGTGTGAATGAGTGTGTGTGTGATTGCCCTGTGATGGACTGGTATCCCAGCCAGGGTGTACCCTGTCTCATGCCATATGCTTCCAGGATAAGCTCTGGACCACTGTGACCTTGCAGTGAACATGATGGGTATTGGTAATGGGTAGATGGATGAAGAGAAGGTATGCAGATCAATAAGACTGGTGGACAAAGATCTGCGGCATACGGGGGACTGGTGGGATGGTGTGACAGATACAAAGCTTTTCTGAAAAGAACGTCCCATTGGACAGCAAGCTGAACATGAGGCCTCTCCCAAAAAGAGTGACATAACATGTTCTCGTATAGGAGCTTGCAAATATGTGCTCACCAGACTGATGGAAATTGCACATCAAAGATCTTTTTAGACAAGGCTTTCGTCCTGTGTCTCTTTCCGCTGTCAGGGCTCATGATTCGTGGGGATTAGTTAAAAAACAACACTGTCACAGACAATTAGATTGCTGTTGAGTGGGGATCGACGTGGCGTGTAGCTTGAGCGCGACTGCGGGGACGATAGGTGGGTGGAAAGGCCGTGCAGCCTGCACCCGCAGACCACTAGCTGCCGCCGGTCACCCTCGGAGCATGCGGTTCCGGTTTGGAGAGCGCTGAGCTGATTGTGCCCTGATCTCGCACCGGGGTGAAGCTGCTCTGCCCTCTGCCTTATTTGTCCTGCAGCAAGGAAGAAAAAGTAAAAAGGGGGCAAACGGAATGCTCAAAATAACTTTTCCCCAGGCTCTGAGATATCAGATGACTTTTAACTTTTCGCTTATCTGAATACGATCTCATTAGCTATCGAGCTTGTGATGCATCCGATTGCCATGAATTGAAGAAGTGGGAACCACGCAGAGAGCATTAGTTCTCCCTTCTTCTCAAAGGCTCGTGTGTGCCAAGTTCGGGAAACAGTATCTTCACATTTCGCTCATAATGAAGCCGTTATGCAGGAGGTGACACACCCTCAGTCCGAAAGACCGGAAAGGATTAATCGCAATCACCATAAAACGGGGCAAAACTTACAGGAAGGTGCTCAACGAAGCGGTTTGTAAAGACACAGAAGTTTACACTAAATGTTCAGGATTGACCGCATTGTAGTGACTCTGTCCTGTTAGAAGCTGCCAAACCCCATCAACTTAACCTTTCAACCCTGTTTCAGCCCATAAAACCCCACTCTCTCAGCATCCATTAGTTCCAGCATAGTGCCCAATCTGAAGGTGGTTTTCAGTGCAGGTGATTTTAGAGAGGAGTCTGTCCTCCTTGTCTCCTAGGTGGGCTAAAAATGCAGTGCTTTGGTATGTTGAGAGAAGGGGAGTAGTGGCCACTGCTTGTACTTGCTGCTAAAGTGCAGGTTTCAGCTGAGTACAATGGCAAACATAAGGTGTCTGTGATGCAGATCAGCTAAGACAGTTTCGATTAGCCAAGCAATAATAAGGTAATATTTATCTATATTTACTCATTTATTTGATACTTTTCTTCAAAGCAACACTGTTAAGCTACCTACAGTAATTTACCTATTTATAAACCAGGGCAGGGGGGCGTTGGTGGCGCAGCGGGTTTGACTGAGTTCTGCTCCTTGGCGGGTCTGGGGTTTGAGTCCTGCTTGGGGTGATTTGTGATGGACTGGCATTCCGTCCTGGGTGTGTCCCCCCCCTTCGGCCTTGTGTTGCCGGGTTAGGCCCCGGTTTGCTGTGACCCTGCTTGGGACAAGCGGTTTCAGACAATGTGTGTGTTTTCTCTAAAGTGACTTCCAATGAACTCTATGTAGTGCTATCACCCCACACACCTTATTCACCACAATGATGTACTCTGCTAGATACGCTACTTACACTGGGTCACTCATCCATACATCAGTGAAACACACTCTCTTTGTCACTCACACTATGGGTGAACCTGAACAGCATGTCTTTGGACTGTGGGAGGAAACCAGAGCACCCAAAGGAAGTCCATGTAGACACGGGCTGAACATGCAAACTCCACACAGACTAGAGCAGCACAGACGCACCTTCTCTTTCAGCAGGTGCTGAGGTCTGTCTGGCTATGTGTGCTCTACATATGGGCCCAAACTTCATGTGCTCCTTTTCTCATGTGCTTCCTCTTCTCTCTGCATTTGGCGATCCTCAGATTCCCTCTGTACTGGTAGTTTACCATGAGGTCACTCATATCCCAGGCCTTCCTCCCCTAAGCCTGGACAGACGGTGTGGCTTGTCAACACAGACACAAGTACAATAAGCCCGCTCCTAGTCTTGCCAGCATGGAAAAACCCAGCAGCTGTACACGCTGTGAGAATGCGGATATGCCAAGAACACTGTCATCCATCAGCATGTCTAGACAATCTTTGCAATGCAACAACGGATGTCCTATAATGAAGTATTGTTTTTCGGTCCCCGGTTCTTGCGCTGGCTGCTTTCCCACCCTGGTGAGAACGTGTACATGTGCATGAAGTGTATGTGACAAAGTGAGACTGCTAAGGTAATGTTGCTTACTCAGGTAATGTATGAGGAAAGTTGATGCTAACTCAGTTGCCTATCATGCATCTATGACCGAAATACCTTGAGATGATCCCATAAGTAGTTTCCTCGATATGCTTTTGTCCCAGGGGTATTTTTGCAGGCTGTACAGTCAACATTTTTAGTATATTCAAAAAAGTAAAAATTGGTGTGCGGCATAGTGTAGTGTGCAGCATTGTGTGGTGCATTTACCAGTAGCTTGTGTGACATGATGGGATGTGAATTCTATATGAATATATTACAAATCTGGATCCTCTACAATCTTCATCCTGCAGGGTGTTTGGGCTATATGGCTTGTATGCTGTACTATATGTGGCTTGTATGACATTTTACATTTAAGAGGCACCTGACAGCATAGTAGTTAGAGCTACTGCCCTTAGCTGTAGAGGTTGTGGATTTGAAACCCACTTCCACTGTAGTGTCTGTGTTCAAGGTACTTAAATACAGAACTTCTCCCACAGAAATGCCAGGCTTTGTGACTGTAAGCAGCTTAAAATTTTAGGTTGCTTTGGAGACAAGTTTCAGCTAAATTAATAAATGTAGAGGTTTATGCCGCGCGCCCTTTCAGACATGCACCCTGTATGCTGTGTATTCTGCACACATACTCCTGTGCTCAGGCTGCACAATACAAAAGTGTGATGCTGGAAGGCTGTCAGTGTGAATCGCTGCCCGGATGCCCTTAGGGAAACGGCTGACAGCTTGGAACAGCAAATGAGCCTCTTCCCGCTATTCCAACTCCTCTCAACCGCACGAGGAGCAGGGCGGTGACGGCTAATCAAAAATGAATCCTGGCTCTCTCACAGAAGGAGCAGCCCCATTTGGGTCTCTGAACATCACCATGGTGTCCTCTGTGACTTGTGTCAATGGAATTGAAGCATTCTCTTTGGTCCACTCTGGGGACTCAAGCTATTGAGCAGTGGTTGATGGCAGGAGCTCTCAAGTTCTCGCGGGGGTTTGTAGCAGTTAGGGGCGGCGGGATGGAAAATGTAGCTTGGCTGTTCACATGTGTGAAAAAGGAGTCATCTTTCAAGTCAAGCGACTGCCCCCGTTCCCACTTGCCCCTAGCCTTGTGCTTTCGTTCTAGAAAAGGTGTAAAAATAGAGTCGAAGCTGCCCACGGAGTTGTCTTGCTGGCGGGGGTCCTAGTGCACCTGCTCCACTTCTCAATCTTTCCATAAAAAAATAAATAAGCACATAACGAAGGAGAGGAGAAAAATGTGGTCCCTCATAAATAATGGCCAAACACCTCCAATTAAAGTAAAACAAAGTGCTACGGCCGTGTTGAAATCTAATTTGTTTCATGCGAAACACGGCTTGGCCAGGTCAGCCAGTTTCCAGTGCTTTGTCTGCATCATTAGAATTATTTATGCCCTTGGCCCAACTGCTCGTGGCTGGCCGCCCACATATCTCACAGTCCTGTGCATAATATATATGGTGTTTACCTAGCCAGTGTTTTTTAACTGCCCTCAAAGGTTCAACAGCAGGATACCACCAGCACACTGCCCTCAGCTGCGACCCACTGACCACTTGCTGTTGGCATGTATCTGGGTCATGTCCCATCAGGACAAAATGCTCTTTGTTCTGACTGGGTTATTATTATTATTATTATTATTATTATTATTATTGGCACAGTAGTGTAGGTTGGGCTGGGCTGTGCGACTGGACTGATCCTTGTTTAGTCTGTGTGGAGTCTGCATGTTGTTCTCGTCTTCAAGAATCTTGCCTTCAGGTGCTCTGGTTTCCTCCCACAGTTCAAAGATGTGTTTCAGGTGGACTAATGAGTCTAAATTGTCCTCAATGTGTGTGTGTATATGTGAGTGAATAATTTGTGTGACTGCACTGTGATGGAGTGGCGTCCCATCCACGATTTACCTTACCTCATGTCCTGTGCTTCTCGGACTGTTTCTGGACAACTGTTGGATGAGCAGTAGTGAGTGACAGAGTGAGTGAGTTATTGTTCTCTGTGAAAATTTTGTATTCTTAGTCCAAAAATTACTCCAGTGAATTTGCTTTGATGATTTACTTTAAGGTTTAATCTACTTCATTATACACACTGTCCAAAACTACTCGCCCTGAATCGGAACCTAACCTGGTAACACAGGGTACAAGGCTGGAGGGGGAGGGGACACACCCAGGATGGGATGCTAGTACACCACAAGAGACCCCACACAGGACTCGAACCCCAGACACCCCCCAGAGCAGGATCCAGCCTAACCTTCTGCACCACCATGCCACTGTGCCCCCCCTCAGCACTTAACTTTATTATAAATGTTTAAAAATATTCTAAAAAATGCTCACATCAGTAATGAAAACTGTTCTTGTCTCAAGGAGAGGATAGTCTTTTTATTTAGAATAAGCGAACTGGGAGTGACAGATGGAATTATGAATTAATAACGGACATCTTTGGCACCTGAAGCTAATGTCCAGTTTTAAACAGTAACATTGTTGCTGTCATAGGAACACAACACAGACAATATTAACTGCTGGAAGAAATACACACATTTCCAGAGCCGCTTGTCCCATACGGGGTCGCGGGGAGCCGGAGCCTACCCGGCAACACAGGGCGTAAGGCCGGAGGGGGCACACCCAGGACGGGACGCCAGTCCGTTGCAAGGCACCCCAAGCGGGACTCGAACCTCAGACCCACCGGAGAGCAGGACTGTGGTCCAACCCACCGCGCCACCGCGCCACCGCACCCCCCTGCCGCTGGAAGAAATAATGCGTGGTTAAGCAGTACCAGTCAAAAGTTTGAGTACACCCAGGCAAAACTTGTTTAGGCTAAAATGACTGACATCTAGGGGGGTGTGGTGGCGCAGTGGGTTGGACTACAGTCCTGCTGTCCGGTGGGTCTGGGGTTCGAGTCCCACTTGGGGTACCTTGCGATGGACTGGCGTCCCGTCCTGGGTGTGTCCCCTTCCCCCTCTGGCCTTACGCCCCTGTGTTCCTGGGTAGGCTCCGGTTCCCTGTGACCCCGTATGGGACAAGCAGTTCTGAAAATGTGTGTGTGTGTGTGTGTGTGAGTGACTGACATCTCTGACAATTGCTGCAGAAAACTGGGGGAGACATGGTTTCCAGTTGTGGCTTCCAGCAAGTGTGCTCAAACTTTTGAATGGTACCTGATTACCTGAATTTAATTCCCTTGCATTTATTTGTCAAAATGATATGCGTGCTGTTATGGAGGACCTCCGATGTAGTGTGCCCTTAAAAATCATAGTCAGTTGCAGTTGAATGTTACCTATTCGTAAACTTTACTTCATTGACACTCCTCCATGGCATTGTCCCTGCTCTTCTCAGCGAACTCGAGATCCAAGGGTGGGAAGCAGAGGTGCTAAAGCAGTGTTGTGACCACTGAACTCTCCCTGGGTGAACCCGTGTAACAGTAATGCTATAAAATTTTCCATAGCTGGGACATCAGGGTGGTCTGCTTTGTCCCATTTGACAAAGGTCAACACATTCGCCATTGTGCTGGGTCGAGACCTGGTGCTTGTGGAATCGAGGGGATTAGAATGCCCCGCTTGGCCTGAATAGATCCACTTCCCGCCTGGTTTCCATCACAGGTGAAGTAGACTGTGAGGGGAGAGTGGCCCAGCTTCCAACACGACTCCTGATGCTCACTGTGGGATTTTCAAATCCACCTGTGATGTATGGGACACTGAGAAGATGAATAGTTAGGGAATCTGGAGGTGGAACCCAGCAAAGGATTAAGTGCTGGTCACACAACACTATTATACCCTCTAGAAACACATCACAATGCGTGGGGAAGTCACCAACCATAAGAGAGAGGAGGTTTGACTCCCTGTCCTTAAACAACTCTTTGTTGGCTCTGCTAAGACCTTGACTTGGGGAGATGACAAACACACATGGTTTTTACTGTTTGCAGAGCTTTCCACTCTGTGTATAACAGCAGATGAAAATGTTTACTACCACTGCAGTAAGAGCTTCATGCACTGTTTACTTACTTAGAAGGCACTTGACCCAACTTTTAATCCCTTCCTATTTATTACTGTTGGACACATATGGAAGTGATTCAAGAATGTTTCTCAACAGCGTTCTGCTTCCTGGATTTTAAACAAAATTTTGGTGACACGTGTCATTCTTCAACTGCACGGTCACCTGGTGCAGACAGGTGATCCGTTGGAAAGGCACTTCTGCTTGCCGAGATTTCCACTTCCAGTTCCTCCCTGGAGGTTATTTTCTTTTCAGTCACAGGTTTGGCACGTCTCATAAACCACATGACCATGTGTCGGCAACTGAACTAATCAACCGCAAGGGGCTTGCTCTCGATAGGCTGGAGACGAATGACCTCAGCCAATGGTGCATGGAGGATCTAAGTTGCGGAGGCGCACCTGAAACGGCGTGGGAGGCCGAGAGATGACACCTCTCAATAGAAAGCGGGTGACCTTTATGGTGAAGGGATGGGGGCTAGCTGGGGGTGTCTAAAAAGCCACTGCAGAAACCCCTTGTTCCGTACAATACTCACTTTGTAGCTGCACACATAAATGTCACACTGAGTGTGTTCACATGCAACTGATGAAAAGGTTCTTCCGAAACTCCAGTCTGACCACCAAACTGGGGGCTAATTTCCAGTGATGAACTTGAGCTCAAAAAGCTCAGGAGGTGCAAGACACTGAATGTTTGAATCTCAGAACTAAGGCATGTGACTCCTGACCTTTCAAGGTCTAGACATTATGGTCTGCATGTGGGCTCGACTGCAGATCAGTTTAGCTTTTATTTGCTGATTTGATTGTCGAAAACCCTTGCGTGGGATGACTTGGCCAGATGCAGAGAATTTGCAGCAACAAATGCTAACCTGGGATTAAACAGTGCTCTGAAATGACTTTAGGTTCACAATACCATACGTTAACTGTCCTAAAAATAGTAGCACGACAGCACTTGACAAGAGTGGTCACTACATATTTCTCTCTGAATATATTTTGTCTCTGAGTACATTGATATACTTATGAGTAATGAGTTGCCATTCAACATTGACTCATCTCCGTGGAGAGTCTGTAGAGAATCTCTTTATGTCATTTGAATGAATGGGGTGAAATATCTGCTGCCTCATTAATTAAAAACATGCTGAACTCCTCTACACAGCAGATGAAATAGTGCAGATTGATTATCATATAGGGGGGTGCGGTGACTCAACGGGTTTGGTCTGTGCCTGCTCTCTGGTGGGTCTGGGGTTCGGGTCCCGCTTGGGGTGCCTTGTGATGGACTGACGTCCCATCCTGGTTGTGTCCCCACCCCCTCCAGCCTTGCCCCCTGTGTTGCCGGGTTAGGCTCTGGCTAGCCGCAACCCCGGTTGGGACAAGCGGCTTCAGTCCATGTGTGTGTGATCATCATGTGCAGGTGTATTATTTTTCTTTTATTGTAGTTTATAGTCCAATTCAGAGCACCTAACAATAAATTAGCAATGATAATAACCTTGCTGTATTTTCAGCCTTGACAGACCTTGTTGTTGACCTGTTAGAAAGATAGATTCGGGCCAGCTGAAGTTGTCCAGGGTTTGGGCATTGGGTGAGCGTGTGTTGTCGAAGCAGTGCAGCCCAAAGCGACGAAGACCGTCAAGGCACGTGGCCTCTTGTGAGAGGAGGTGCATGCACGTGTCAAGGCACACTCCAGGATTAACGTGGTGCAGGTCCTTAACAAATGCACTAAGGTCCAGCTGACATGGAAGTAGTTTGGTTTCGATGTGTTAATGAGAGCTAAGGCGAGGGGGGCGGGCGCGACGGGGTGCTGAGAGTGCTCGACACACACCACGCTAATCTGGTGATGACTCATCCAAGCCTCCAATTCATTTAAATAAGCTTGACTTGCATCAGTCACTTAGCAACAGGGGATTGCTTTTCCCCTCCTGCTACAACTTTCTTTAATCCTAAAATTAGAAAACAGCCAGAAGATTTTAATAGAGTGCTTTCTATATACAGGCGCTTGAACAGACAGTCAACATTTATTGGTGGACTTCAGTCAGTGAAAAGAAAAACACCCATTTAAACAACCTTCTCTTGACAGTGATTCAGATTTTCTGTTTGGCTTCTGTGCTGTTATTTTTATAAGTATATTAATATATACTAGCTCACATTCATTGATCCAGGTTTACGTGAGCATCGCTGAAGAGTCTATTATAAAAAGATGTAGTATGCACTTTACAGCATCTCAGGGTGCACTGGTTTCCGCACTGCTCAGAGTTTGAACTGCAAACTCAAAATATGCAATTTTCCAAGTCACTTATTTTATAGGACTGACAGGTTTCAAATGAGCTTTATTTGATTGCTCGCAGGGCTGAGTGGGACGCCACTGTATCTTCCCATACAGATGCAGCAGCTCCACGGGGAGGCGAGGTGTGGGGGTTTAGGTATTACATACTTGTATATGTCTCTCTGTTTCTCGTTTCTCCTTGACAGCTGCAAGGGTTGCTAGGCTCTACAGCGCTATTTGGAAAAATAAAACATACAGAGTATGTTTCCACTGCTAAGCCCCACACCCGCTTTGGGTTTTTTGGTTCTGCCTATGTCTCATGTGCTGTGTCCTGGTCCTTCTCCAGTGGGAAGTGGTGACTCATATATTGGAGAAATGCAGCGGTGTTTTGCTCAGCACTCCACGTTTCAGGTGTGTATACAGTATAATATGTCATGGTCACTGCTTGGCACTTGGGATCCAACTGGTCTGATGACCCGGTGGAGAGATCGTTGCTTTGGAGAAGACATCTGCTCAATTAATAAATGTAAATGTAAATGTAAATGTGTTTGCCATTGACCCGCTGGAGGCATCATGATGTTGTGAAAAGGTCCTCATCTTTGGTCATCACAGGCCTGTGTTTACTGGACCACCGGAATGTAAATTGCCCTTCGCTGCCCAGAAGGAGGGACCTTGCTGAAGATTGATAAATGGATTCTCTAATCCCCTCTTCTACATTGCTTAACTTTTCCAATATGACAAAGAAAAACATTCAGGCTGTTACATAAGAATAAAAGCAAGTAAAACAAAACAGTCATAAATGATATAGATGCAAACCTTCTGACCTCTGAATTGTGACTCAGACGTGCTGTAAGACACAATGGCTCACGGGGGAGTCTGATGGACTAATGGTCGAAAGAGGGATTCGAGATGAAACCGTTGCAGGAATGGACCTGTTGTACCTCGAAAAAGATGCTTTTTCCTAAACAAACTCCTATTGGGTCTCCAGTTTATTAGTTGGACATGTTTAATGAGTGATTCTGTGCCTGTTTCTTTGGCGTGAACTCCTTTACGACCCAAAGGAGCAATGAACCTGACTGAGATCCAGAGATTTAGACACAAGGGTTGAGTGTTGGGTGTTAAGTCTCATTAGCTGTTGGAGGAGCGTGAATAAAACAGAGAAGGAATGAGATGTTACTATTAGATCCTACTTGAGATTCCCAGGGGTCTGAGAGGCAGCCCTGCTGCAAAGGTTTGCAGCCCTGTCTAAGGTCTTACATACACTAAAAGCGGACATTTTTTTTTTCATCTGTTGCAAAAAGGAAAACAATTAATACTGCAGTTTTCACACCTCTGCCTTGAGATTCTTTCCATGGTTGTTTTCAGAGCCAAACTGAACACCGCCCCCCTTCTAAGGGATGTTTTTATAATTGTTGCATGTTTCACACGTTGTACGTCTGTACGATGCAAATCATATAAACTGGTTGAGAGTACAGGTACAAGGTACAAGAATACCCTGCGGTCCTCAAAGCCGGGTACTACCTGTTCTTGACACACACTGACAGTAAACAGGCTGCTGGAAATTTCGTTCCCACAATGCACCACTGCATTTGTACTGGAAAAGTACAACTAGTGAACTGGAAGTACCAAGGTGTTTATTATTATTATTATTATTATTATTATTATTATTATTATTATTATTATTAACAATGGTTTATTTATTTATTTGTTTGTTTGTTTTTTACCTGCGCATCTGTCCAAATTTTGCTCATTTGCACATTTGGAAAACTTTCAGAATATCAGGTCACATACCTCCCTCCAGGACAATAACAGCAGAGCTCTTCCTTGGCTCTCTTCTTAATCACTTTGCTGCCTGCTGCACATGATGATAAATATTGATTGTAAATATATTCATGACTGAATTATTTCTCACAGTTTATTTTCAATCATTTTGAACTGTTTGTCTTTGCAGTGAGGCATGAAAAGCAGGTAGAAGTGGATCTCATATTTCAGAGGCTTCAGAAGACAGGGGTTCTCGGTGCAGGTGTCCTATGGAGGCAGGGGGGGGGGTAAGGGATGCCCACACAGACCCATTGGGTGGTGTGGGTGTGAGGGGGAGAGACAGACCCTTGAAGGGGTTTGTAAAGTGTAAAGTGGGTTTGCATTATGGGTTAACAGCATTGGCTGCAGACCTGGAAAGCCTCAGTTTTGCAGCTGGGCACCACTGTAGATAAAGAAGCTTCTTCTCTTTGAAACGTAACACGACTGGGTAAACACCATGACACACACTCATCTAGGTACTAACAAACATACCTGACTGGCAAACCACCAACAGGCCCAAAAGACCAAACAAAGCAAATAAAGAACAGAGAACAAGGCAGCAAAAGGTGGCCGCAGGCTCCGAATTGCCCCAGGACGCTGGAGTCATCTTTCGATTGGCAGCTCACTGTTACCTGAAAATGTTGGGAGTTGTTTCCTAACCACACAGAATCAGAGACAGAAAACAGAAACCAGCACATCCCTGGGGCTCTCGAGGACTAAAATTCCATTGCAAGGTGTGTGTATGTGTGCGTGTGCGTGTGTGTGTCTGTGTGAGGGTTTCTGCATCTTCCTCGGTGTGTCAGCAGCACTCAGAGCCCCACAGGGGTTAAAGATGAGTGATAGTATTGTACTCGAGCCCTTAACTTCTGGGATGCAAAGGATACTTACTCACTTTGAATCCAAAATAAGTAAATGTAATTTGCATCCATGTCAGTGGGCACCAGGTTCAAGCTTGAGTGAGCAGTCACTGGGTGGCTCCAGTTCAAGTGACACCAATAATGAATGAATGCCTGAATGAAAGATCTTGTTCGTAGTTGCACTGTTCCTGAGAAGTTATTGGTGGTGGTGAAACAAGACACCTTGATTCAATATTATATGCAAGTATTATTTACATCCATTTATTTAGCTGATGATTTTCTCTAAAGCAACTTCCAACATTAAGATATTTACAATTATTGACCCATTTATACAGGTGGGTAATTTTTACTGGAGAAATTGAGGGTAATTAGGCTCAAGGGTACTACAGCTGGAGGTGGGATCCAAACCCATGACCTGTGGGGCCCAAAGGCAGCAGCTCTATCCAGTACGGTACTATCTGTCCTTACATTACCCCACCCCTTATCGATTCCATTTACTAAAGAATCAGAATCTCTAAATTAACACATACCAATATCTTTTAGAATATTAGCTTCTTTTTATGCTCAGACAATCTCCGAATCAAGTATATACGTGTTTTGACATGCTGGAACATAGTAACTTCTGGATGCACTCTGCCTGAAACTATAACAGGCCTGACTCACAGTTTCTGTAGAAAGGCAAGTTTTCCTTCTATTTGCCAAAAAACAAACGTGCAACATGTCATGCAACACTTCATTGGGAGCAAATGAAACCACAGCACAATACAATCATTATTTTTGGTAAGAAAACACACTCACACAGATTTTAAATAGACTTTTTGGTTAAAAAAAATGTAAAGGAGTATTCATGTGAGTTTTTCCTTCGGAAAGTTAATTTCACTGGTAACAACTTCTAAGAAGGTAGTTGACTGCAAGGTGAGAAAACTCAGTGTCCTACCCTCCTTGACCTTTCGAGGTCTAGACCATGAGAGACCATGTCAAAATCCTTAAAATGTGCTGCACGTTTTGTCCTTAGCCAATTGTTTTTTTTTTTTTTTTATCATGCCTATTATGCTTTTAAATGTCACTTGGCATTTTAAAAAATTAATTTAATGCTGGCACAGAATGAATACGCTGGCGCTGATTGCATCGCAGGGTGCAGAAATAGATCTTGGCTGGGTTTTACCCCAAATGCCTGTGCCTCCACTTCACACTTGGGACAAAAAAACATGCTTTTACATAACCCTTAATGTAACACTGCTACTTATCCAGGGCTAAAAGGTGCTTATTTTACAATTCTGATTTCATATTCTTTGTGGAACAGCTCTAGTTCTGCATTTTAAAAAGTTACAAAACAACTTTTGGAAGTAATAAAAGAAATAACTTTCCTCCAGCTTCGTAAATAAAGCCACAGTTGTGCTTTGTTTTTGTGTAGTTGTGGGGGTGTGGTCAGTTTGTGGTCAGCATGTGTTCAGGCAAGATCTGCACTCTCAGTCATCCTTTGGTGTTGCGTCCTCAGTTCTGTGCTCTTCTGTGGATGGATTTGGGTTTAAAAGACCAGGTCCTTTTATCGTTTTCCCTCGGGAAGGTGTGGGGTAATTCCTTCCAGATGTCAATTCGAATAATTATAAAACCAGAGGCAGGTCTGGCACCATGAGCCGATCTGCGGGCGAGATTTCCGTCAGCTTACTCTCCGGGAGAAGTAGTACTGCACCTTGCTATCTCTGCAGCTTTACCTGCTAATCTGAAGCCAAGCTGACAAGGCCTAACCGGCTCTCGGTGCACCCTATGCCCACTCTGTGGGTAAGCCGCCTCTGATTCCGATGTTTTCGTTCACAGCCCAAGATCAGTGCTGCACAAACATTCATTATGGCCAGAGGCTCATTGTTTTCACCCAGCCAATGCCTTTCGATGTAAAACCATTTAGGGAGCTTCTGAAGGGTGAGCTGAAATGACTTCACGGGCAGAATAATTTCACCATGATCGTAAGAGAAACTGAAGCACAACATCTAACCAGTAATGTTGAAACTGAAACCTCAAAATCTCTCATTGCAAATCATTCTTAAAGGGAAAAGTAAGATGCTCTTTCCTGTGGCCCAGATAGATAGATAGATAGAACCAAAAGGCTGTCCTGCTATAAAGTGACTGTAAGGGAAAGAGTTAGGAAAGCAACAGCAAATGCTGTCGCTATGTAGAACTTCTGCCAGGCACTGTAGAAGTTCGAGCAGATCCCCATGTGGATATTATTACCCGTTAACCATATTTCCAGCATGTGACCTCAAACAATAGCATCACTGGTTCCAGTAAAATAGTGAAACAGTGGCATAATGTGCGAGATGCTTGGATGGACCTGGAATATCATTTTCATTGCTGAGGGGCCCCTTGTGGGGGGGCCTGGCACCAAGTACCTGAAGCCAAGAAAATATTCAGCTCAGCTCAACCTTTTTTCAGAATTGCACCCGTCACATACAATTTGCACAGAGCTCACAGTTGTTCAGGTTATGCAGAAAAAAAAGAAGGAAACATAACTCAACAGAAATTTTAACAAGTAAAATATGTTTTTCATTCATTCATTCATTCATTCATTCATTCATTCATTCTCATTTATTCATTCATTCATTCAACGGATGCTTTTCTCCAGCTTACAATGTTAAGTTATTTAAGATTTCTTATTAGTGAATTTACTTATTTATACACCTCTGTAACATTTTTTTACCTGTCAGTTCAAGGTAAATATTTTGATCAAGGTCATCAGTATGTTCAAAAGTAAAAGGACAAGGAAATGGGTGACAAGTTACCAAGAATATGTTAACTATAGAGGTAGTTCTGTAGTGGTTAAGGAACTAGAGATACACACTATTGACAACTCTTTGTCCAGTTCAAGATTGCAGTTATATATACACACATACATGCCCAGTATATATATGCAGTATGTATGTGTATATACACACACACACACACACATTTTCAGAACCGCTTGTCCCATACGGGGTCACGGGGAACCGGAGCCTACCCGGCAACACAGGGCGTAAGGCCGGAGGGGGAAGGGGACACACCCAGGACGGGACGCCAGTCCGTCACAAGGCACCCCAAGTGGGACTCGAACCCCAGACCCACCGGAGAGTAGGACTGCGGTCCAACCCACTGCGCCACCGCACCCCATTGTGTATATATATATTCATATATTTTTTATGTTAGGATTTTTGCATAGAAGATTAAATTTAGTCACCATTCCCTATGTCTGTTAGAACTGAATTCAGGTGTTGACAGCTGTCAGCCATCCCTCAGGGAGGTGCCTTGGCCAGTGTGATAGCTGAGCCATCATGTAGGTCTGTTCAGATCCAAAGAAATTCCACAGGTTGTTTTAATCTGCAGTACAGCCACATGGGCCTGAATGGCTGCCTTTATTTGCTTTGCTATTTTCTGGAAACTTCTAAAACAGTTAGGTCAGGGCTTTGCAAATGCTGCTTTTCTTGTCTCTCTACAGTAAAAACCACCACAGACCTCAAATACACAACTTTTGGAAATGGAAGTTCTGAGCAGGGAAACCAAGGTCTCTTGATCCCAGTGGTAACTGTGGGATAACTTATCCTTTGACTGTGCAACCGGAATAGAAAAGTGAACGAGGCATAGTTCAGATTGCATTTGGGGGAAAAGCACTCGAGAAGAGCTGATGTTCATTCATTCATTCATTCATCTATCTATCTATCTATCTATCTATCTATGTTCTGTTTTTGTAGTCTTCATTTTATAATTTTATTTCTTTTATTTGTACTATACAACCCACTCTAGGGGGAGCGGTGGCACAGCAGTGGGTTTAGCCAGGTCCTATGCTCTGGCGGGTCTGGGGTTCGAGTCCCGCTTAGGGTGCTTTTTGACAGACTGGCGTCCCATCCTGGGTGTGTCCCCTCCTCCTCCAGCTTTGCGCCCTGTGTTGCCGGGTTGGGCTCTGGCTCGCCGTGACCTTGCTTGGGGTTAAGCGGTGTGTATACACAATTCGCAGTGTTGCACAGTGTTGTCTTTCAGTCATAGCAGATGCCCCCCGTTCGCCCTCTAATACTAAGAGAAAGCTAATTGTGTTCATTGTTAAAGTGGCAAACCCTTTGTGCTCTTCTTAGTCTACTGTGTACAGCTGGACTGTGCAAAACACATGTCTTTAGCAAAACCATCTGAGACCAAGCCTGGTTCTCTCAGGCCACATGGTATGCAGCCCTTCTAGCTGTCTTTGAAACACTCAGAGGAAGGTTAAATGCTTCATTTGGAGAAATTCTCTGTTTAATGGAATGCTTAAGTGCTCCGGAAAAAACCTGCACAAACACAAAGCTGCCAGGACCGTGACTGGAGGCTTGAGATTGGAGGGCGGAGGCTTTTCAGCCACATGTGCAACACAGTTTCTTGTTATCAGCGATTTGTGGGCCTGAGGTGAGGATGGCTTGGAGCAGCCAGGGAGGGATTTACAGATCACACGGATCACCTTGCATCCAGTTTTGCACATTTGGGAAATAGCGATGATGTGAATTAGGGTAGCAGCACCCAAGTGATTCTCCCACTTAGAGCCTGGGCTCAAATCCAACATCCTGCTGTAATGCCCTTAATTTAGGTACCCTGAATCGATACAGTAAAATAAACTTACACAGCTGTATAAATGGGTAAATCACTGTAAATACTCTCATGAACAAACCTACTTTTCAAAGTCACCTTGAAGAGAGGTGTCAGATAAATAAACATGCAAATGTAGTAACAGCCATGCTTGGCCGGCTACACGTCAGTTTGGCGAAGAACTGATCGTCGGTGTTTGGTTCTCTGCTGAACAGGATTTAGTTCAGAAGTTTGGTTCTGGATCATAATCAGTCTGCCTGGGTTTTTCGTTTCAGTGTTGCATAATCAGCAGTGACACGCTATACTGTGTATACATCAGTTCCATCCATGCTTTTTGCAGTAAGCGCTAAACCAGTTAGGGTTGTGGTGGGCTGGAACAAATCCTAGAAAGTGCTGGGTGTGAGGCAGGAGAGGGTGCTAGACAGGATGCCATGTCGCAAGGCAATCATACACACACATTTACATTACATTTACATTTATTCGTTTGCCAGACACTTTCCTCCAAAGCAACATAACAACTCCAAGTAAACAAAAGTGCTTTTCACCAATGAAAGACGGAGAGATGCATAGCATAGGTCACTTAGTCCAATACCATCATTATTCATTTACATTTACATTTATTCATTTATTCATTTAGCAGACTCTTTTGTCCAAAGCAACGTACATATGAGCAAAAGTACAATTTATGCATTACATTAAGAGAAAGAGACACAGCTGCAGACATGTGACTCAGGTAAACCTAATTTGTTACCTACCACTTGCTGCACCGAGGTTCATCGTTCAAGTAGGTGCATAAAACTCAGGACGGACAAATCCTGATACCCTCCTACCAATTTTTTGTCTTTTTTTTTTTAGTAATATTATAAGATACACAAGCAAGCAAAAACAATGCCGGAGTAGTGGCTGAATAAAGGCTTTATCCGGTGATGCTCATGAAGTTACGGTGCATGAACATTTACAACATACCTGAGAAGTGATATCAACGTATAGTCCTGGTGTAAATTACACAAAAAGCTATATGTGGAATTGTGGGATAAGAACCCCAGGGGCTCCAGGTAGGTGAACTCACGTGATGTTTATATACACAGTACAGAAGTGTCCACAGAGGGGGAATTCTTATGCTGAGGAATGTGGTGCTGACTGTTGGTTTTTGGTGGTGGTTATGCTGGTTCTTTAGTTCTCTTTCTATCCATGATCTGCAATTTTGGTCCATTGTTTGTCCCTCTGATCCTCTCACTGCCAGGGAGATGGTTTAAATAGGATATTGCCATGCCCTCGGCGCTCCACACCTGAAGCCACTCTCAGACAGATGCATAAAAACCTGAGGAAGGCAAGGAGCTAGTGCGGAACCTTGTTCAGCCTACCGACTAGCGAACTCCTTACTCGACTTATTGTGCCCTCTTTACCTCTCCTTCCTTTGCCCCGTTCTCTTGTCCCTCTCCTTTGTCCCTTGTGATCACTTTTTGGATTATCAACCTTTCGCCTGTTTACTGACCTCGTCTTTTGGATTCCCGTGTTATGGACGTTTGCCCATCGGAGACCCTTGCCTGTCCACTGACTACGAATTTGGATTATCAAAATAAAAGTCCTTTGTGCTCCTCGATTGAGTCCGGCTACTTCCTTCCGGAACCGCACCATGGCAGATATGCTGCAAGGAAGAGGTGTGCGTAGATCCACCTTCCTCCCCTCCTCCCCTCTCTTACAGAACAGGCATGCCACAAGAATTAATAATGTATACAGAATCAGTAGTACTGTAGAGATTAGAGCTGCTACCTTTGGACCCAAAGGTTGCAGGTTGGAATTCCACCATCACCTGTATTACCCTTGATCAAGGTCCTTACCCTACATTGTTCCAGTAAAATTACCCAGCTATATGAAAGGGTAAGTTCCTTTGGAGTAAAGCCTAAGCTAAATGAGCAATGTAGTTTTTTTTTAATAACAGGTAATGTTATGAATGCAGACAGAAGATGAGATGAGAAAAGGCACCGAAAGAGGTGTGTTTTGGAACTGAGAGGAAATCAGCAGTTTTGAGGGAGAGAGGGTAAGAGAGACACATACAGGCATACACTCATATACACACAAAATACATTGGAGACCAATTAAAATAACCCATTCCCCAGCTCTGCCTATCTTTGACCCAGAAGAGGAAACCCACAAAAAAAAAAACACAAAAAACTGAGAAGTGGATATCAAATTAAACACTACTTTTCTGGAGCTGTGAGGCAACAGTTGTCTTGGACACTGACCTCTAGAACACTACCCACTGAGACACTATCTTCCATGGCAATACTACCTATAACACTGCCTACCCACTGCACACCCCTAATGGGCCATATTCCCCTGATTCAGATCCAGCAGAGCAGCTTCAGGATGAAAGCATTAGATACCTTCTTCCTCCTGTTCATAACCTGCAAAGCTTTGCTGAGCATCTTGGCAGCTGCCATTGTATGTAGTGCCATAACAAATTCATCATACTTTACAAATAAAACGAGACGTATGGTGTACATATTTAGATTAATCATCATAGAAAAGATTAGTTTTTAGGATTTCTTTGGCATCTGAAAAGCATTTTCCACTTTATAAAAATGTTAGTTTTGGTTATGTGTTTTTTTCTGTTTAAACATTTTCTTCCATTAGATTCTTTTGCTCCTTTTTGTTTTGATATTCAAAGACCACACAGAAACATGTAAACAAATGGACTCAGAATGAGAAGCTAAAAAGGAAAGTTATTTTCAAGAAAAGTTTTAAGTTATTGAAAGTTATTTTCAAGAAAACATCACTGAGATGATTGGTTTCTATACTGCCATGAAAAAATATGAGAGGGAAGTAAAGGGGGAGATGTAATAATGGGACAGATTCAATGCTGTAATAAACTTATTAAGTGAGAGTTCTTTTTGAGAGAAAGGTGCTAACATGGAAAATGATATTCAAACTTAAAATTTCTAATAGTTCCTAATCTAGTTAGTGTTTCTACTGTCAAAATGTAAGATTTCTATTGAAAAAAAGCCAGTTTAGCAAAGACCAGGGAATTTTTTTGACCTGTGTCATAAAATCACGCATTCATAAATCAGTTTTACTTCTTGTTTAAAAAAAAAAAAAAAACTATCTTCCCACCATACTCAATTAAATTTTCTTTTGAAAATATTACAGTCTTCTCCAGAAACTAGTAAAAAAAACACACCTGCTGTGATGCGATATGGCCAACTGCATTACCAAGTTTTATTATTTAAAGTGTACACAGAGAGTAATAAAAAATGATAAAAAAAATAAGTTGGAATGGAAGTGCGGAATTGGCTTTTTACTGTACATTCATTTTTTAACAGACTCTTTTTTTTTTTCTTTAATACAGTGCCGGTGATGAAAATTCAATGTGACCTCATACCGTAAAAAATCAAGTCCTTAGACATGGAGAAGGGTTCAGGCCTGGAGAAAATACAGTGAATGAAAAGTCAGCAATAAAAAAAAAGTTCAGGATAAATACACACACACACTATCTGAAACCACTTGTCCCAAGCAGGAGCCTAACCCGGCAACACAGGGTGCAAGGGGACACACCCAGGATGCGACACCAGGCCGTCGCAAGGCACCCCAAGCAGGACTCGAACCCCAGACTCGCCAGAGAGCAGGACCCAGCCAAGCCTGCTGCACCGCCGCACCCCCTGGAATGCATGCATTCTGAGAATAACATAAGTGGTTAATGTTTTTTAATGGTATGCATTAAAAAAAGTGTTCATGCTAGTAAAGTAGTTGCAAATGGCAAAATTTTAGACTTTTGCCAAAGACCATTGAATAGCTCAGGATGAGAGACAAAATGAAAAAATATTGACTAAATATTTTCTGAACCTGGATGACATTCAGATGCTGCGAATAAAGAATGGCGAAACTGTTACAAATGGCATATTTCATAAAATTAGAGTGTGCAGGAAAATGTCAGCATTCAGTTGTTTAGCAATTCCAATTTCAAGCATAATAAACATTTTATTGTAATTTGCCTGTGCCGCAGGAATGTTCCTCTAATTCAATATTGCTGCATGCTCCGCAAAGAGCACAGAGATTTATGCAAGTACCTTACATATATGTGAGTTATTATGGATGGATTCCTTGGGCTTAACTGTGGTTTAAGACGTGCTGGTGCAGTCGAAACGAAGTCCTTGATTCTCGAAAGGAAACCCACAGCCCGCTTTCAAACGAGTGCCAAAGAATACCGCAGAGAAACTGCACATTCCAGAAACCACGGTGGGACTGTGCTCTTCTGCCCCACTGACAGCTTGTGCAAGGCCAAAACTGGCAAATCCAGGATCTGGGGGGGTGGTGTGTTGTGCGACTGTGGCAGCTGGATACGACGGGGGCTTTGCAAGACAGGCTGACCGGAGAAGTAGTTCACAGCTGGAAATACATTGGAGACCCAGGCCTGACTGGCCATTTGGGGTTTTGTGCCACAGGGGACAGGGGGCTGTTGGAGGCCTGAGGTGGGAAATGGACCACTGTCCTTACTAAAGCATTTGCTGACGTCCCACAGTGGTACATTTGTAATAGATCTACTTAGGAGATAAATGATGTGACGTTGCCTTACTGTGGGGCTAAAGGTGGAGGTGGAAGTGTTCTCAGGAACTTACAGTGCCAGGCACGTGAATCTTATGATCAACTCACATCTGGTTGCCACACAGTTCAGCCCAGTGCCCCGATAGGCAGACTTATCTCTTCGGATGACCGCAAGGCTTATATGCTGTACTCAGCTCAGCAAAACATGTGAATTTAAAGCTGTTAAACAAGTCCTGCATGGTGCTTCTTCCAGCCACTGCTATTGAAGCACTGAGCTGCTCCTCATACATCCAAATTTCAAAGGGGATCCAATTCTCCCATTTCACACAGAAATTCTTTAAGCCCTTTAAACAAGACAATTTCTAGTGAGTAACAGTCATGGAAAGGGTTAGGGGAAACAGAGACCACATTGTCTTTTGTACTTTTTCTATTGCTTGCAGGATGGAGTTTCCCTAAGGAAAGGATGTTGTGGAAAGCTAAATTTAATTTTGCAAAAATGAAAAAGAAAAACAGGCTTTGCATAGTTGCTCCGTATTCTTTTGAAATGAGGTTTCCAAGAGAACGCAACCATGTTAGGCAAAAATGTTATGTAACGTGGTGTCAGCAATAGGCTGATTATATAAATGTTAATTAGCTGAATATATACAGTAATAGGTAACGTAGATCGGTAAGGGTGTCTAAACTGCATGTTAGCAGAATCCAAGGCTATGAAATGCCTACCTGGGTTACCAGGTCCTTCAGATCCTTTAGATCCCTCTTAATGGAACATAAAGCCCCATAACATCCATACCTAAAACATGGTACCATGGAGAAGTTCTAACCTCATTCTAGTTCTACTCAGAAAAAAAAAACATTTACCTTGTTATAGCACTCATACCACCATACTGTCACAACCTCTGGAGACAACCTCAGCCCTGATGATAGCACAACAAGGCACAACTGCACCTGATCACCTGCAGTTATGACAAGGATAAAGGGTGCTCCACCTCTAGTACTCATTGGAGAGTTTCACATAGTGTGCACTGCTCTCTGCCTAAAAGGAACTTCCTCATTCTAGAAGTACTGACCAATCTGGTCCAGTCTCAGAAAGTGTCTCCTGTGTTTTAAATGTATCCACACTCCACCGAGGACCCAAGCCACCTATTGTTGGCTCTGAACTCCGGTAAAAATCTGCACCTGGGTTTTCCTGTATCCTGGTTTCAGAGTCATTCTGGATACCTTTCTCCTCCTGCATTAACATCTACATGAACTTGTAAAATCCAATTGAGGAATTTGTGATACATAAATAAAATTGAAAAAAATATATCTTTCAATCTGGTAACCATGCTACCCTTAATTTCAATCTCTTTTAGTTCAGTCCAACTGGGTAGTCAAGTTAGGATCTGAATAACTGCCACCTGGGAGGGAAGGGGAAAGATGCCCACAGCAGGAGGCTGTGAGACATACTAAGTGATCATTCCCGGACCCCTATGGTCTTTATGAGTTCACAGCTTGTAAAGATTGGTTCTTCCTAGACGTCATTTGAAGCGGCTAAATGTTCCTTTTTGCATCATTTGCTACTTAATTTTTTAACATTGTCATAAAGTATTTGGATACCTGGAATTCCCAAAAAAAAAAATTCTGGAAAGGAGTAAGGCAATGTGGTATTTGTTGCATTTAAGCAATAATATTTGTTATTTGCTTCTCAGAAATTGAGTTCAGACAGATTTTGTTTGATGGTGTGTCAAATACAGAACATTAGTTTCAAGTTTACAGTTTACTGTCGTAGATACAAGTACCATATACATGTATCATGAAAATTTTCCTGAAACCTTCTCCACAGACTATGGAGAAAGACAATAGAAACACAGCACAAACAAAACAATGACAATATCACCACAGATTTAACTTAGTCAGGGGCCAGAGCAATAATCTATATATCTGCCTATCTATCTAGGTACAACCTATAATCTTCTGATTGTGAAACATTTGACTTGGCACTGTATATATCATTCATTATCTCTGCATTTGGTAAATCACCCTTTAAAGTTAGTTTTTCGGTAAAAAGCCATGCAATGGGACAAGACATAAGGATATTTACCCAAGGATTGGGTGTTACTGTGATCACAGGTTCATGATATTGGTACCGCAGTGTTGATGGAGCCAAAGGATTAGTGTTGTCAAGCAGACCAGCAGCTCTTCTGGCCAACCCCTTCTTTGAAACCATGAATGCCTCTGCGGTTGTCACTTTTACAGAGGGACAGAACAGCAGGAAGTCCCTTCTCCAGTGATTCATTCCTCATTTGCAATTCATTGTCAGTCGCATGTCTGATTCACGGTATACGCAAGGATTCCTCTGTGGAACCCCCCGTTCTCCACACGTTCCACTCACCATCTGGGCAGCGCATGGCCTTGGTGGGAGTGCTAACTCTCGGTTGCATCACTCCGAGCCCCCCATTCCTCCAGAGAACAGTCTTGGCTGGAGCATTTAGCAATCACACACTATGAATCAGAGGTTACAAGTAGCATTAGGGGGATCAGCTGAACAATTTCACTACATTTGAATTACCTTGGCAGTCTTTCCATACAGGAAACACAGGCCCATTGTGATGTGAAGAAGCAAACTGACGAATCACATGACAGGCTAATGATGATGTCAGTCATGGCAAAGCATCAGCCCTGCTCGTCACATCAGAACTCTCACATTCCTAGGCTGATCACATTCTTCTCCCTAACAGTTTCCAGCTAAGGGCCTATCACTGAATGACAAATTTTGAAGCACATGTAACTGATCATAAGCCACCAGGTAACTTTCACAATGCGGGAATCAAAACTCACAGAATATATTACGTCTCTGTTTTATGGGAAACAGAAGAAAAAAGTACAAGTGTGGCTTTATTTCCTACAATTTTTTAATGAGTTTTTTCTTCCTTTTTCTGAAATACACACCCACAGTTGTCATTATCACCTAAATTGTGATTTAGTCATAATTTACATTTCACAGTTCAAGGAAACTTGAGGAAGACTGAATAATGTATCTCATAATCTTACTCATATTTCCAACATTTATTTTTCTTCAAAGCAGTGATTCTTTTTCCCTTAGAGTCATTCAGGGGCAAGGGAAACCACAGCTCCAACTATTTTAACACATTGATGATGTTTACTCATCATGGCCAGGGCTGAGTGTCTCTTGCTTGCTGAAAACATGAAGCAATGAAAGAATTGCATATTTGTAGGTCAGAACACAAAGACCCTTGTGCACATTTCATTGCATTTCCATTTATTCATTTAGCTGACATTTTTCTTCCCCAAGGCCACTAATAATGTTAAGCTACATAAAATGATTTTACCCCTTTCTGTAGCTGGGTAAGTTTTACTGGAACCATTTTTTGAATAAGTACTTTAATAAAGCATATTGCAGCAAGGGGGGATTTGAACCTGCAACCTTCAGGTCTACAGGCTGCAGCCCTAACCCTTACGCCACAAAAAATTTACTGCTTAAGTTTGTATCGGAGGTAAAAACATGCTCTGTTCTGGTGTGCAGACAGGGTGACAGTTATATGGTACTTGTAGTACTTCTACAGCTACTGCTTTTCAGTGGAACTGAGAAGTAGGTTCTTAACCAATGACAGAAAAAATGCAGAAAATTCAAAGTCTACCTGATGGAATTCCTGAACAATTACTAAAGTTTGTTTGGCAACTTGCTTTCCCTCACCCCCATAGGATGTGGTTGTGTTTTTCTGCTGAAGTGGGCTGGTCTCAGAATGACAGGGTGACACTGAATTCCACAACTGCAAATTCCAACCCCCCTCCCACACGTTTATGCCTGGCACCTCAACAAATGACTCTACTTGTAACACTGTAGAGTCTGTTTCCAACATTTTCCTTCCTTTTCATGAACTTTTGGATAAGCAGGCTTCTTTCTGTCTATAAAATAAAATCTGATAACTAATACGATCTGCTCTATGCTGCTCTTGGGGAATCGTGTTTAAATAAAAATATAATAATGACCTCATTAAAGGTGATGAAAGTTCAAGCAACAGCCTCAGTAAAGATGCCAAACAAGAAAAACTAGCTGAAACCAGTACCTTTTGTTTTGTAAAGTGAGTGCTCATGAATTACCTCATTGTTTTTTAAGGTCGCTTCATTTCAGCTCACTGATAAACCCTTAACACCCCCCGTAGAGATGGATTTGAACTACAAGGGCTGTGAGTCCTTCAGTAGAAGGGGGTTTTCTTGAATTAGAAAAGCAGCAGACGGCCCAGAAACACTGGTACAGTCCACAGGGATGTTCCTAAAGAGCCTGAGTAGCGTTCTGCAGGGATTTTGGTAATTAGTCTTTCTTTAAGTTATTCTGAGGTTGAGTTATTGTGTAACGTGGTATAATTATGGTGTATTGGCTCAGTGCATTCCCAGTAGGAGAGAATAGCTCAAACTAGGGTAATCTATATAAGATGAGGGTCGAATAAATGCCAATTTGCCACTAGAGTAAAAGTTGCGTAAGCACTGAAAATTAGGCTGTTACAAAATCTCACAGAAGCAAGGTGTTAAGAAACTATTACTACTTTACCTCATTTTACTGAGGGCTTCAGGTCCTTGGTCTTTGCTGCTTGAATGTGTGTCAGTGTTTGCTAGCAAAGACCAAGGATCTGAAGCATTCGCCCATGGGCCGTCAAGGGATACAGCTAAAAATTCATCCAGAGCATAGCAACCAGTATGTGGAGCTTTGGAATGAGACTTCAGCGACTCGATAGCCACAGGTTTTGGTTTGGATGAGGCCCAGTGAGGTACTCATAACATCCACTGCCCCACCCTTATAGATCAGGGGGAGTATGAGTTGTCCACCTAAATTGTGACTCACTATAGCCACTTCCTGCATTTCTCAGCAACTGGCACAGGAGACTTCAGGATCAAGGGTAGGGATTATGAACACTAGCCATGAGACGGGCAAAGAAGTCAGAGCTAAAATTATCCAGTTACACAGGCTTGCTATTTTGGGTCTCCCCAGGAAGTTTGTCAGAAGACTGGGTGATGACCAGAAGGGAAAAAATAGAAGAAAAGCACATAGTTGTCACTTTGTTAGTCCCATTCATTCTTTCCCTCCACATCCAGGTCATTAGTTAACATGCACTGTCTTGGCTCTAGTGTGAGTAATTTAAAAAAGGAAAACAAAACGGCAAAAAAAGGGTGGGATCGACAACACAGGACACATTGTGGTACTTGCAGCAAATCTTGGCAGAGGAACTTTTGCGAAACTGAACAAATTTTTTGCCTGATTTCAAGACCACCTCCTTGTTCTTATACATTGGCTCAAACAGGTCTCCTGCAGATAAGTAGGGAAAAGGACTCAATGTCTCTTAAGAGTCTTTTTAACCCCTGACTGATATCATGATACTGGAAGATTGAATTTCAAACCCTAAATGGTCTCATTCCATCCAACAGATTTTTATCCGTGGACAAAAAAATCGTACATTTGGAAAAAAGAAATAGAGATGTGGCATGTTGTTGTGTACACTTCCCATCCAAACACTTCCAGGCAGCTTGTGCTGTCATCCAAATCTGTAAAATTCAGTTTCCGTACAACTCCCGCCACCTGAATCGATAAGTGCCAGGAAATCTGACTTTCACACCTATCCACAACCTGTAATGTGTCACACACCTATTGTTATATGTTCTGGCCAGAGAAGTCACATCTGGTGATTTACAGAACTTCCCTGTTTTTGTCTCAACACTAATTCCGCTTCTGCTTTCTCTTTTGTTTGATTCTTTTCTTCTGCAACTGAAATTTTCAGAAAGTTGTGTTCATGAGTCAGTCTGTAAAACACAAGCCCACTACATTTGGTATGGGTAAATAGGTGAAGTGGTTAAATATCTGCTTTAGATCCCAGACTCTGCATGTACTGGCTGTATGGGGTCTTCTGTAGGCACCCCTTGACATGTCACAATTTCTGGTTGCAATTTGGAATTTCACTGGGGAGTTGCTGGGAAGGAAAGATAAGACGATCCCGTTACCTGAGTAAACACTGTTTCTTCCGTATTCGATCCTTTAATATTAAAGTCAGCAAGAGTTTCTTCAGTGTTCCACATCTCTCTGGGGTTCAATGTCAGTCCAACAAGAAAAGAGTACACTTACTAGGGATGCCATGCTCACTGGGAACTATTTCTACAGATTTTCCCTATTATCCATTTTCTTTAATTTCAAGTTTACATGTTACCTAACCATTAAGACGCATGTTCATTAAATAATTAAAGGTTTCGGCATCTAAAGTTGTGAACCTGCTGATGAGACATGAAAACGTTACAGCTGATTTGTAATAATTTTCTAGCTGATAAAAAAAAAAAAAGAAAAAAAATATTGAAAAAAAATTTAAAAATTTGTAGCTGGTACCTTTGCCCTGGGATACACTAAACTGAGAAGCTTTCATTGCATCATCAGCATTTCAGACATATCTGCAGTGACAGTGTCATGTGACTGTCACATGAGGCACAGCATGTGCGCATGTTTTGGAGTGCTGGTGTACTGAGAAAGCTGTGTGACTTTGGAACAAGGAACTGAAGAAGTTTCTGGCTCCAAGCCGCCGCATCTCGGCTGCAGTGGCTCACACTCCTGATAGGGCAAGAAATCTGAAGACAGACGACAGAATCTGTAAACTTATAAAGGAGGTTTGAGAATAATTTTGCAGATAAAACATATTAGTTTCACATTTGCGTAACACACCATTGTGCTCAACTTCATGGAGAGGAATTACTTAAAGGCCTTGGAATGAGTGCTGAAAACATATTACATAAATATGAAATGCTGATGAATTCATCCAAAACACAGAATAGTAATAAACAAATTACCTTTATTAATAACATTTCACATTCGCCCTTCCAGCTTGAAGGCATTTTTATACGGATATTTAAACCTTTTTTTGTTTTATTTTGAATGTATCTTTCAATTCAAAACTTGCGTCTATTATGCATCGTGAATGTGTCTGCCAAGATTTTCTGTCCTTAAGTTTATCACATCTCTATGCTGTCTTATCTGGACAAATATTCTCGTAATTGCTGGCAGGTGATGTCCAGGACAAGAATCTGTACTTTATTTACTGAGAATACCATAGCTGTTGTGTCCTTCAAGGAAGCCCACCTACCTGATATATTCTGTTGATCAAAATGACTGCTGTGCAGCTCACACACACACACACATTTTCAGAACCGCTTGTCCCATACAGGGTCACGGGGAACCGGAGCCTACCCGGTAACACAGGGCGTAAGGCCGGAGGGGGAGGGGACACACCCAGGACGGGACGCCAGTCCGCCGCAAGGCACCCCAAGCGGGACTCGAACCCCAGACCCACCGGAGAGGAGGACTGTGGTCCAACCCACTGCGCCACCGCACCCCCCTGTGCAGCTCCTATGTAATAAAAATTTCATGCTTTGCAAAAATAAAAGTGTGACTTGAACAAGTACGTCCAGTAGGGGGCTGGTCATTACATGTAGCGATACGTGACTTTTTGCACGTGTATGTTCAGTCTGACGCAGTCTGTGGATGCCGGGCCATTGACTTTGGGTTGTGCAGTGACTTTAATCCTGTGCTGGATTAGCATCTGTTCACACTGAGTGTCCAGGGCAGAAAGAGGTGCATGAGATAAGCCCATCGTCACCCACCCAAGCTCTTTAAACAGCCGGGCTCAGTTTTGCAAGGTTAGCTGACCCTGATAGATGCTGAAACAAACTCTCCGAGGGATTTGAGGATGGACATGACTGTGAGCCTAGGCTTTGAGAGTCTCAAACCAACAGCAACTGTCTGGGTCACCGTGGGGATGGTATCAGGAGTGAGAGGTAACGGAGGTCTTGTAGATGCTCCCTGAAATGCAGACATCATTCTGCAGACAGATGGAGTAATTATCCGCAATGCCCTCAGTCCCCCCTGGCCTGGTCTGGTTATTAACCGAAATGAGCTGGGGCCGGGGATCATCAGGGAGGGCAAATGGCACTGAGACACATTAGCATGAAAAACACTAGCCTCCACCCCACCCCCCACTACCCCCATGTCTGGCATCATTTTTTTCACACAAAGAAGACCCTAATGCAGGCCATCATTTTCATCTCCTTGACCTGTTAGCTGCCTGAAGCCCGGGTTTTTAAACAAGCTCCATTTCGCTCCATTAGGGTGATTCTGAATTCTATTTTCAGGCTGGCGATTTCAAAACAGTGTCTAACGATTAACAGCACATGACCCGACAGCCACGGGATTTTTTTTTTTTTTCCATTATTTGCCCTAGCAATGGAGTGGGTAAAGTTCAAACGGTTCCAAGTGAAGAATCACCCTTTGGAGTGATTGTAGAGCCCCTGTTGGGAACTGGGAGGGTCCTGCCTGGCAAACCATCACATGGGAAAACTGTTAAGATGTTAAGCAGACAACAAAAAGGGTGGGGGGTTTATAGAAGTTAAGTGAATTACAATAATTGTGGATAAATATAACTGAGGTTGAAGAGGACTGGTCACCCATTTCACACTAATTTTCAGCAACATATAGTGACCCCCACTATCATCTGTACGGTTTTCTTATTATTTATTTTCATTTTAATCAAAGCAACATGCATTTTTACTACCATTTGCAGCAGGACATTTTACTGGAGATATTCAGAGTCATAGGTCTTACATCAGTGTCCATCATGTCACACATGTTCGAGTCTACCCATCGTGGTATATGGATCTTTGTATTTCATCAGGCATAGAGCCATCACCTTGCACTCAGAAGACCCAGGTTTGAATTCCCATTTTTGTTGCTATAACTTTTATCAAGGTACTTACCTCAAATTGTTAAACTAAAAATTACCCAGCTGTATAAATGGACAAATCATTGAAAGTGGCTTAGGATTGTAAGTCGTTTTAAAGAAAAGCATCAGATGAATGAATAAATTTTAAATAATGATACAAGCAGTGGAATTTTGTCCATGAACCCCTTCTTATCTTCTGGCCTCCTAATCTCGAAACTCTAAAAGGTCTCTTTTCAAAGCCAGTGTGGGGAACATGGTGGAAGGCTGGGAAAGTGGTAGTTTGGTGGTAGTTTGGTGGTCCCTAAACTGGGTAATGTCAAGGTTAAGACACTTTATGAAACAATCTGGCCTCTTTATACCTAACAGAGTCACCTGCCATGATTCTCCACACTAGCTGTACCACTTCATATTGAGGCCAAAGCTTCAGAGCATTTTTGTTTTCTTCTCAACTTTCTGCTCACCATGGCTACTTTCTTGTAACACATGTCATAAATGCTGTCTATACAATGTCAAGAAATGCATTGGTCTCTGTCAAGATTAAAGAGAACTTGAAGGTAACGATGAGTCATGATCAACATTTGCCAAGTTGCTGAACTTTTCTCACTTGTGCCGTGGTGGACTGTTGCAAGTCACTACTGGTATCTTTAGGCACATAGCTCCCACTGTGCCTTGTGGTTTACTCCCTGTTTTGTTTCCATTTGCTGGGTACTGTATGAGGGAGCCACACGTGTCTGTCAGCGGGAGTGAGATGTCGGAACTGTCGCCTTCTGTGTGATTGCTTTGCCTGCACTCATCACACGTGTCCATCTCACATCCTCTTTTTTTCTACACTCAGTTAGAAGAGTTTTCTGCACATATTTGTGCACGGAAGTCATCTGTCCTCAGTCAAATCCATCCATGGTCATCAGCTCTCCTGAACCTCAGCTCTATGGGTGGAAAGAACAAATCATTTCATACCCTTTCTGGGTTTGAGTACAGGTGGTCCTCAGCTTACAATAGGATTTGCTTCTGATGACCTCATAAGTTGAGAGTGTCATAAGTCATATATCCTCTTTTACCGTATTATAGTGCTGCTTGAAAACATCTAAACTCTACAGGATCGTCAATATTGCTGCATAAAAAAATAAAATTAAAAGATCTAAATGTTAAATCTTTAACTTATAAAATGAATCAATGATTATGATTTGCTCACCTGATCCTACTTACCTACTTGGTTTAACCAATGCAACTTGGTCTCGCCTCATTTTTTTCACCTGCACTTCTTCCGGTTTTCGACTACACTCATCACTTCCTCTAAAGCAATATAGGGAATTGGTCATTACAGACCAATTATGCCAGATGACAAAGACTGCTTAACCATTTTGCGGTAAAACTAAGGGATACAAGGGCTTTGCATACTTTCAAACAGCACTGTCTATGAACCATAAGGGTATTTAGATAATTAACATGCAGGAACGCTATGTTGTATAATAGAGCTTTCTTATAATTTCACATATTATTTATGTTAAAATAAAACTAATATAGTAAATAATGTAACCACAGGACTGTATTCTATTTTTTTACTACATTATTTTTACTTTTGGGGGCGCGGTGGTGCTGTGGGTTTGACCAGGTCCTGTTCTCCAGTGGGTCTGGGGTTTGAGTCGTGCTTGGGGTGCCTTGCGATGGACTGGTGTCACCATCCTGGGTGTGTCCCCCCCCTCCAGCCCTATGCTCTGTTCTGCTGGGTTAGGCTCTGGCTCCCTGTGACCCTGCATGGGACAAATGGTTTCAGATGGTGTGTGTGTGTTTTCACTTTCATTTCTAAATCTATTGTCTAGTGCTTCTTCTCTGCAGCACCAGAACACTCACATATGTCATTGCTAGCCATTGTAAAAAAGTGACTTGAATGGAAATAGCAAACTAAAGATTCTCTAATTAAACATTTCTGTAAATAAAAAATAATCATAAAGACAATAAGAACAGTGGTGCCTTATGGCAATACAGCCAGCCAGTGTTATCATACAGCAGTCGTCCTTACACATAATGACGAAACATTAGGACACACACACACACACACACACACACACACACACACACACACACAGGCTGAAGCTGCTTGTCCCAAGGAGGGTTGCGGCAAGGGACACACCCAGCACACAGGACACCAGTCCCTTACAAGCCACTCCAAGCGGGACTTGAACCCCAGACCTAACAGAGAGCAGGACCCAGAAACGCCTGCTGCGCCGCATACCCCCTGACATTAGGACTCTAAAATAATAAAATAAAGTTAGGTTGGTGTAAGTCTTATGTGTTTTAAGTCAGGGACTACTTGTGCTCATGATCAACCCTGTTATTACAGGAAGCATCTGTCATGCAGAATAAGATACTCCCAAGAACAACCACAAAAGACAACTTCCGTGACATCTTCACAATGGCATAGCATCCATCCTTGAATACACAAACAAAGTAATACTGTTGTGAAGCTCAGCATGGCAGCAAACAGGACTAATTTCAAGAAAAGGGTATTTTGGTGCTTTGCCATGGAGTGGATTGTTTACAGCTTAGCAGGCATTAAGTTAGCATCATGAGTCATTGTTTGGTGTGTGAAAATTAAACACAGGGGCATATTTGGATGGCAGAACCAATCTGTTAAAGGAAGCTGTGTTGGGCTGATGAGTGATGAAACCCAATGACACTTCTTTTGCAGACAAGGTGCTGTCGTCCTTGGGCGAAGCAGAAAGAGAGAGAATGCAGTAATGGAAAAAGGGGGATGGGGTTCCTGTACCGTGGTACTCTGTGGGACAGTGTGGCCGTTGCGTAACGGGAGCCCGGCTGAGGCCTAGTCATAAAGCACATGGTCCCCAGTGATAGACTTACATAACTCCTTAGGATGGAGCAAATTACCGTTTAGCATTGCAGTTTAAAATAGTCATCTGACACGCCTAGAGGGGGCTTTGAGTGCAGGGAACTGGGGCAAGAAATCGCATCACTGCCACTTCTGCGCATAGCCGGCCTCCTTTTCTTGATGGTAACTGGCGTCATTGCAGATCTGATCCTTAATAGCTCGAAATCAATTTTCATGTATTTGATACAGAAGTTATCGGTCTACGCTTTAACGCCCATTTTAGAAAAAAAAATTAGATGGGGAGTTGAGAAGCAAGAGATATTTTTTTGGGTGGAAGGAATTCAGTGACAATGATAAAAGATGGTCTCGACCCACGTCTTCTTTTTTAACAGAAATCTTCCAATAACCTGAGAGAAATAAGACAAAAGTTCACCGAATATGCCACAATAACACAAAAAGGCTTCAGCCTTTTTTTCAGACGAAAGGTTGGTTTTTCAGGAATTAGAAACACTTACAACAAAGCCAACGGCGTTCAGTACTCACAGCTCACACAGGCACAGAATATGTTACTTCTAAAGCATGTGGAATTGTGCCCATTGCAGCACTCAAAATGTAGGTGGTACTGCGGCCATCCATTGTCTATAAAAATCACACAGTTGATCCAGTAAGTAGGCTGATGGTGAGAGTGATGCTCATGTATGATGTATACAACCAGCAAATGCGCATTGCATGCCCTCCTTTGTACACTGACAAACCCAGTTCTTGACATAAATGTCTTTAATTATAAATTAAACATCCGTATTTATGTTCTTTTCACTTTTCCTTGCCTTCCTACATGCGTGACTAATTCATTTCAGCTATCCAAAGTGGTTCTGATGAGGTCTGAAATCTGTTGGAGCAATGTAATGTTGCTCGGTACTTGGCCCATTCATCTCCCCAAAGGATGCCTTGGTCTTTTCAAGGGAAATTTAGCCTACTGTTACATGCGTGAGCTGGCACAGCAGATTATGCACCTTAATTCTTTGTTGGTTCGGAACCATGGAGGTCTGAATAGGGCTTTGTCTAGCCCTTCAGTTATATTCTTCCAGAACCATCTGATGATTTTTGCCTTTTTTTTCCCAAGAAGTTCTTTAGATAACAGTTTTGCAGCCTCTACATTTGTCGCTCATTAAAATGTTTTCCCCAACAATGAAGTCTGATCAGCGAGAGAAATTTTATAGCCAGTGTTTAGGCAGAACGACATAACTACCTACACGGTTTATTCTGACGCCAACAACTCACAGAAGTATCAAAAATAAACTTCGCTATCCTCACTGAATGCTGGCACAAATCAGCGTTATGTAAAATAACGTGCTTTGGCGGGGAGGAAAAAATAGCTCTCGGAAATCTCAAGGAAATGTCATCTTTATATATTATGCATCATGTGGCTCAATGAGTACTGCGAGCTTCACGGATTACGTTTCGACTCGAAGAAACAAACCGGGAGCCCAGACAAGTGGCGCTTGTCTTTCTCCTGTAACACTGGCACTAAAGGCAGGCAGGACAGATGTAACATGACCAAAGCAGAGAAAAAAGGGAACTATAGTTTATGGTTACAAATAATCATTGCTGGTTGGTTGCCTAGTAAGCAGTTACGCTACATGCTTAGCTCAGTGGGTTTAGGATTAGTGAGGACACAGCCTTTATCTCCTCTGTATCCTCCTCCACATATTCACAGGGGGAATTCTGGAGTTTTGTTTTGAGAACATTTCTGGTCTTAAGACCTTTTCAGCATGCAGTTCACACTGCAAATCCAGAACTGAAAGTTATAGTTAAAGATTCACAAGACAGGGCTATTGTACTCAGCATTGCAATAATTATATTTTTATGTACTCATTTAGCTCATACATTTACATATTTAGCAGACACTTTTCTCCAAAGTGACTTCCAATGTGCTCTAAATAGTGTTATGAGCCCACACACCTTATTCACCAGGGTGACTTACACTGCTAGATACATTACTTACAAAGGGTCACTCATCCAGACATCAGTGGAATATACTCCCTCTGTCACTCACACACTATGGGTGAACCTGAACAGCATGTCTTTAGACTGTGGGAGGAAACCCACCCAGAAATAGGGAGAACATCCAAAGTCCACACAGACTGAGCGGTGATCAAACCCACGTCCTCTTGCACCATGCAGGTGCTGGGAGACAGCAGCACTACTCGCTGTGCCACTGTGCCACTGTGCCACCATGCCACCTTTCCCAAAGCACATTGCAGTGTTAAGTTTGTACACTGCTACATTCAGTGATTCACTCGTTTATATACCAGGGTAATTTTTATTGTTCAGGGTAAGCACTTTGATAAAGGATACAAGACTAGGAGTGGAGATTCAAGCATTGGTACTTTGGGTGTAAGGTGATGGCTCTAACCACTAATCCACCTGCTGCACCCAACACTCATTTCCAACAAAGACAGTAATGTCAGTTTAGTCGTTCACTGTCTGGCAGAAAATGAAAAAGCACAGTTTTTAGATACATTTGAAGTTGTGGTTTTTACTGAGTTCCAGGCCATTAGAAGCAGGACAAACATATCGGTCTATTGAACCCAGGCTGTCAGAAGCCTGACTGATTTGAATCTGCATGTGAAATAACAGTCCAGAAAGATAAGAGGAATTCCTCCACATGTCAAACCTGGCACTCATCCTGTTCTCTTAAGAGCCTTTTTTATTTATGCTACGTGAAGTTCTTTTGTTCCAAACGGGATCCTGGGGAAGAATAACAGCCATCTGTCAAACTGAGGTTACTTTCCTTGGTATAAGAGCCAAAGCTCTCACTGCCTTGGTTATTTTAATAAATCACTGCAATGGAAATGAGGAGTATGGGAGGGGGAAATAATGGAAAGATGAAAATGGTCATTTAAAAAAAAAATTAAAGGTCAATCCAGGCAATCCATCACTGACTTCACAGAAATTTGTTGATTTAAAGTATCAAAGTAAAATGTTTTAACCGGATTCAAATATATCAGTGCAACCTTTCCAGCGGCATGACTTTTTTTGTTCCACGTGGTTCATTGAATGTCAACTAAGATTTATAATGGCTCATGTTGCCCTTCTTAGAATTTATCAAAAAATTTTCAAATTATTTAAAAAATTAACTTATGGAGATGTTAATCTTTCATTTGTTCCCTATAATACATGAATAAATGTGAATTATTCAAACAGAGAGACATACACAGTTTTTTAATATTCACCCCTGAAATATCCTTGCAAAATATTTATATAATAACACACACACACACACACACATACACACACACACACACACACACACACACACACACACACACACACACAACGTGAGATAGGCAATATTAGACAGTGGAAGGAATTTGTCCTGAGTTGGAGAAACAAGTAAAGAAAAAATCATAAATAGTAAACATGTGGAAGGAATAGACATATTAAAATGGAGAGTAACTTTCTCATAGCTGGAAAATGAATAGCACATTGTGAAGCATCCTTTTGCTTGAAGTCAGAGGAAGTCCAGGCCCTTTCCAGTTCAAAGAGGTCTTCAGGAATTCCATGGGGCCCCTGAGAGTAAGGGGAGGGTAGCAGAGTCCCACAGGTTGCCCATGGCCTTCACTTTGCTCCTTGATTCCAGGGAAACATGGAAAGTCAAGCAGAAGGTATGTGTTTGGTAGAACCTGATAGCCCAAGTCCCAAGCATTCCTCCTCCTTCTTTGCCCCACTCCCTGTCCGAGCAAAAATGCTGAGGTGTAGGATCTCAAGAATGACTGTAGTTTCATCTCAAGGTTACCCTCTTGCTCCAGGACGCTCTGGTTCTAAGATCTGAACATCATGACAGACTCATCTCATGGAAGTCTGACAGTCATAAATGGGCACCTATAATGAACAAAAGCCTTGTATCATTGATGACCAGCAAAAGCTTCAGTGGAAGAGCTTTGTAAATGTCAATACCTCAGAACAAATGATTAACATTTTCCCAGGGAAACAGAGTGGAGAAGCATACAAGAAAAATGTGATTTACTCAGTAGGATGTTGGCTGATGGGGGGGGGGGGGGGGAGTGGTAGTGCGGTGGGTTTCGTCTGTGCCTGTTGTGTGGCAGCTCTGGGATTTGAGCCCTGTTTGGGGTGCCTTGCGATGGACTGGCGTCCCATCCTGGGTGTATCTCTTCACCCTGCGGCCTTGCGCCCTGTGTTGTCGGGTAGGCTTTGGGTCTCCATGACCCCACTCGGTACAAGTGGGTCTTGATGTTGGTCTTTCCTGATGACGACTGTTCACAGTCAACGGGAGCAGCGTGTAATCAACAGCACCACATATTTTAGAGCACCTTGAGGACAGAGTCTGAAATTAGCCTGTCTCGAAAAAACAAAACACTCAGATTCATCTTAATCTAGCGCATACATTTTCAGTTGAATAAATCGACACATCATCAGTGACCAGTTAGACGGCAATATTGTGTTGGATAACTTCCCAAAGCTACAAAAGGCTATTTCTGGTCAATCTCTCTGTGTATTTTGGTAAATTTTATCGCCGTGTGGGGCTGCTGTCACCAGGGAGGTAATGGTGACAAATCTGGGGATTTGCGGGATCTGGGTAAGTGGTTCCAGCTGTGCTGGATTAAAACACTGTCAGCACGTGCTTCCCCTTTGACCTCTGACCCCTGTTAAATCTCCTGGTCCCTAGGGCAAATAATGTTAGACATTTCACAGTGCTGTTATTTCCTGCTTTCAGTTTCCAGTCATTGTTACCAAGAGGGTTTTGTTGCTCTTTTTTGAAGATTGTGTTATTTGATAACCGGCTGGACATTGATGTACAGCAGACTTTCAGGTAATTCACTTCACTGCATTGACTTGACCTGATGTGACCATGATTACAGGAGAACCATAAGTTATACTAATCCAACCAGTAGTAGGACATCACAGTGGAAAAGAGTGGTCAGCCTTTTTTCTTTTTAGTAGACACTGCACGCTATGGTTTCCTTGGGAGTCAGTAAACCAACAAGGTAAGAAACAGACAAATAAAAAAGATACACATTATATACCGTCAACATCTGGGGCTGCTCTTCCTTCTCTGGACCAGGGTGACTCCACAACATGAAAGGAACCAAGAACAGAACGTCATGCCATCAGTCAAGAAGCTAGAGCTCGGTCGAAAGTGGGTCTTGCACCGACAATTATCCAAAGAATTCAAGCAAATCTACCAAAGAATGGCTCAAGAGAAATAAGATTTGTGTTTCGGATATTCCAACTCAAAGTCCTGACTCTAAGTCCAATTCACTAAATTCCCTCAAGATAGATGACAGACACTGATTAGTAGCTGTGAATGGCGTTTACTCCAAGTTATCACCACTAATGGAGATGTCAAAAGCTTTTGATTTAAGGAGTTCACATACTTTCAAGCAGCACCATATGTATGTATATATATGTATTATACACACACACATTTTCGGAACCGCTTGTACCATACGGGGTCGCAGGGAACCGGAGCCTACCAGGTAACACAGGGCGTAAGGCCGGAGGGGGAGGGGACACAGCCGGGACGGGACACCAGTCCGTTGCAAGGCACCCCAAGCAGGACTCGAATCCCAGACCCACGGGAGAGCAGGACCAGGTCCAACCCACTGTGCCACCGCGCCCCCTAGCCTATATGTATTATATATATTTGTATTATATATAATACATATATATTACATAATGTTATATACAATATACAAAAACAAGCAGGCAAGACAATGGATGGATGGATAATATTATAATATACATCTTATTTTTCATTTTTATATATATTATTAAATTACCATCCATCCGTCGTTAACAACCGCTTGTCCCAAGCAGGGTCGCGGTGAGCCAGAGTCGTACCCGACAACACAGGGGGAGGGGACACACCCAGGAAGGGATGCCAGTCCGTTGCAAGGCACCCCAAGCAAGGCTTGAACCCCAAACCCATCACATAGCAGGCTTATTACGTTACATTTACCCATATACTTATAAACAAATAGAAAAAATGAAGACCCAAAAGAGAAACATGATTTTTTTCCCCCTACTTTTCATCATTTCCTTTGTCTTTATCTGCCAAACAAAAAATAAGTAAAATATAAACAAGGTTATCAGGCTGGAACGCTGACTGAACTGAACAAGGTAAAGAGAGATTTTTCTAACAAATTATTTCCGTTACATCAAACATATATTAGACATGAAGAATAATAGTTACAGTGTGTGAGGTAAGCCACTCCGAACTTTGATTTGGTCAGGCACTTCTGCCCTCTATTCTCACTGTGAATCTACCAGCAGCCACTGTGGTTGCGTAGCTATTATATGAGCCTGCACTGTTTTTAAAAAATTTCTAAATACTGAGTGAGAACGGTTTCTCTGGTAATATCCATTATTCACTGATGATGTGGCCTTTTGTGATTTCACTAGATAATCACGTAGTTTCGTTTTGATTATAACTATTTGTACTGGAAATTCGTTACTGTTACTGAAAAGCTTGGCCCAGAGGGACCACATCTTTATCCCTTAGCTCGTAAACTCCGCCGCAGTGGCACACAGCCCATAGACCTGGAGTCCTCAGGGATCTTCAATGTGCTGCTATGCGGAAGGCCAGGTGGTTGCTCCTTTGGGAATCTGACGCAGCCCCACACCCCCCGAAGCTTAGTGGTCCTGCGTCTCAACTGCTGTTGCATAACCAGCTGCTTACGTGCTGAAAATGCTCTAACTGTGCATCGCCTCCGCTGGGACCAGTTAATACACTTTAGCTGAGGGGCTTCTAGCTTTGAAGAAAGGGAGATTTGCTACAGAGACCTGGGTGGCGGTGACTGCATACAAGGAAATGAAAATAGCTAAACGCCTAAGTCATAATCATTTGCACAGTTAACAAAAAAGATAATTATTGACCACATGTCTAAGCGTTGAAGAGGTTGGGCTAAGATGCGTCAGCTGTGTTTTTTTGCTCTTTTACCTTTTGCTTGCATGCCTGACAGGCTTACCTATTTTCTTCACAAACCACCCTTGAAATTTTAGTGATCCAATTTCGTGAAACTTTCCAGCTGATGGAACATATGCCCCCACCTACCCCTGACCTCCCCTCCAAACCCCACCTTCGCTTTTCCCTTGAAGCTGACTTACTTATTTTTAATTTTGGTCAAAGTTCGGACCAGCAGTCTTGCATGCTCCTCCTGCGAGCGCACATGTGTTTTACATCACACTTTGTTTTTTCACTTGATTTGTCGACTCAGTTGACCTTCTCCGCTGGTTGAAATACGGAGAATGTAGTAATAAACTAACCAGAGTGCATAGTGTGACATTGCAATGTTTCAAGACACCCTGTAAAAGATACGGCAGTTGCCTCCTTTGTTAAATGGGTGCATTCTTGGTTTTTCAATGGCATTTACACTTCTCTTTGGTCTGAGCGGATGACGTATAACCTCATTGAGCTAAAATATCTCTGTATCCACTGCTGTGTGTGTACATATGTGAGATGAAATAAAACATGAAAAAAACAAATTTGAAAAACTCTGGCAGAAAGATGAAAGACAAGCTGATCTAATCTTTTTTATTATAGCGGAAGATTGGAGTGGCAGCAGTGTGGGAATAAAGCCTGTTATTTTCTCCTCTGGTGCTGCTATTTATAGGCTGCTGTCAACGGATGATTGGTGATCCTGGAAGCTGGTGGTACTCTGAAATGCACACTTTTCCCTACCCCCAAGAAACTAAAGGCTTTCCATCAACAACTCCAAAATCATCCGGCACATCCGTCAAACTGCATCTGGAACATTGTTCGTTTTCAATGTTTTTTGCTGCTGTCTTGTTTCTTCAAATAACACCAAAATCCAATATCAAAACAGTCTTGTCCAAACTGGGAGTTGGGTTTTTTCCATAAATTCAGTCCGGTATGTGATAGAACTACTCACTTTTAGAAAATCACGAGGTTACCCACATCTTTTGGTTATTCCAATTTTTGCATGTGCTGTTTCCCAAACAAGGCTTTGGCTTAGCTCCCTCAACTATGATTGTAGTTCGGAAGACCATTTGGCTTGTTGCGTAGGACCACAGCAAGTTGGATGCCAAGCCATCACTTCATGCCATTTATACATACACACTTTCACTCAGCTGATCCTCAGGAGGAGAAGCAGCTTTGGGTCTGTATCCATAGTTATATCATGGCAACAGAGTATGTTACCTCCCTGTTTAATGGTATTCTTCTTGTTTCAGCTTTCCTTCTATATCATCATTCAGATACTGTTTAGCCAGGGCAGTGCCTGTGAGATATTTCTGCATAAACACTCAAATGGATCCATACATTAGGTGATGAAACAATGACCCAGTTCACAGTGCACCAAGAATGACACAGATAACGTTGCAAAGTGTTCCTGAAGTTGTGCAAAGAATTTATCGCTAAGGAACCTTGAGAAGATGGACGTACAGCAGGCCAGACAGAACTTGGTTGGAGCAGCTTCTGTGCGTATTCTGCAATAATGCATTGAATCACCAACAATATGTTTGTTTTGTTTCTTTTTATTGTTGATTTCTCTGTGTTTTTTTATACATATCCAAGCAAGCTTATTAATTATAATCACTGTCTTTGTGCCTTTTTATGGGGCAGTAGGTGGGCTAGTGGTTAGAACTGATGCTTTTGGACTCAGACAACCCCGGTGTGAGGCCCATTTCCTACTGCAGTACTCTTGAGAACAGTACATACCCTGAATTGATAGAATAAAAATTACCCAGCTGTATGAATGGGGAAATCATTGTAAGTGAGGAATGCGTGGAGGAATGTGTCACCCAAATGAACAAATGCAATATAAATTATATGTACTCGAAAAGAGCATTACGTTTTGATTGTTTGTCAGAAAATAAAAATTTTGCCATAAGGAAAGCCTGCTGGCATGACTGGAACCATGTTATCTCCCTGCCTTTGAACCTCCCATAGCAATTTCCAGCAAAAACGAGCCGCAGCTGGAGGGTCACAGGAGTGGGGTGTAAACCAGCCATTTAGGCTCTGTGCTATGGACCTGGTTTGGGGGCTTCTTACTCTATGCTATGGACCTGGTCTGGGGGGTGGTGGAGAAGAGCGAAAAAAAGGATTCCACATGTTGCCAATGACCTGTATCCAAGATTAAGTCTCTCTGAGTAATCACTTACGGGAAGATTCCTTCTCTTTCGTGGCTCTTTTTAATCCCCAAGTTTGGCGTTGTCTTGCCTTTATCGTTCATCTCTGGTGGAGTCAAAAGCCCTGTTTTGTGTCAGCCAGAGAAGCATTCCGTTTCCAGGCGTGCAAAGCACTATCTCAGACATGAAATTGTACTTTCTACATCTGTCACTCCAACTCTTGTAGCCCCCAGCCTAAACCCCAGACTCCAAGAGCCAGTGGATGCTTCTGTGAGACATACTATAGCATTGTTAAAATTCTTTCTTTTCGACCTCATAAGAAGTCTTTTCAGACACCAAAGTGCTGTTGTTGTAACTCTTAGGCTAGCTGGTGTCTTTTCTTTAGATTTTATTATATCTCTTTTGTTTTCAGGTCCTTTACTGGTAGCAGTAGTGTCCTTCAAGCTTCTGCAAAAACCTCAAGCTTCTTTTGTGCCACTTGTGCCTACAAGCACGGGTCTTGAATAACACATCAATGAAACCCGAAGGTAATTATTCTTTCATTTAGCATTAAATTATTAATTTGCTTAGCATACACATTTTCTACAAAGTTGCTTACATAACGTTCATTTGTGTCCATTTGTATGATAGTGCAATACACTGTCTGAAGCAATTCTGGTTAAGTGCTGTTATTCAAGGACACAATTTCCCCAAGGGATCTGGACTTTTAGTGCAGAAATAACAATGAAAAAGAGTTACTGGGATGTGCTGGAAAAATTAAATATACTTAATTAAAAATGAGTAACTGCTTTGTTGGGCACTGCTATATGCATCATAGACTACATTTCAACTCAATGAATCTCCCACAAATAGTGAGTGAATGAGTTTTATGTATTATGTCCTTCAAACCCTTCAACACTTCTGGACTTCAGATTCCACAAAGGTTCAAAATCCAATGTGATTCTAAGTTAGAGGGTCATGCAACACACACACATACACACACACGTTTAACAGAAATACGCAAGAACAGTCAGAAATAGATGTATTTTACCCATGTCCAGAAAAAATGTGATAAACTCTGCATGAGCACTGACTGCCATGAAATGAACTTCTTCATATTTCTCACCTCACTTTTGGCTAGGTGTGGGTGCTCTCCAGTGCTATGGGTCAGAGCAGGTACAGTATTAAGATGCTTTCTTTTTCTTAGCATGATGGTTCAATATTCAGTCCTGTAGCAGGTGAGCAACCCACCCATTAGAAGCACTTTTTCTGTTTTGTCTTCAAGTTCATCCCATACCAGCACGTACAATTCATCACACTTGTTTAAAAATGGCTCATCAGATCATAGCTAAATAAGTGGAAAGAAGTTCCAACCCTCTCAAAGCGAACATGTCATATGTACAATGTTAGTAATAAAAGTCACTTTCTGTTACATTGAAAGAGAAATGTGTTTGGAGGAAAGGTTCAGCCTGAAGGCTGGGACTAGGTTCATTTCTCTTAGATGTGAAGGGGAAAAAGGCCAACAGCAAATGCCTTCATCAATACATCAAGATTATTCTATTAGCTTATCCATTGCACTACTGGTCCAATTCAAGTCAATGTCTCACTGAAAGGTTCAAGAATACAGGATGTTGCAAATTTCCTGAACAGAAGTCAAATTTAACTCAGGAAATGCCGAATTATGGCGGAGTTGAAAGTGAGGAATAGAATATTTCTAGGGAGACGGGTTTTTTGCCACTTCCTCTTCATCAGCATCCCACAAACTGAAGTTATACTGCTACCAAAATGGAGGCCTTGAGCTCTCGGACTTTTGTTTCATGCTCAGAAAGTGTTGGGTCAGCAAGTAGTAGGGGTACTTTCAACGCGGTGAAGAGCGCGAGGGTGTCTGGACTTTTAACTTTTAACATTAGCAAATATGCCACAGTCGGTTTTTTCTTCTCCAAAAAAATAACAAGAACTACAGAAAAGTTGTGGTCAAAGTGCAAAAAACTGGACCAGCTGGGGAGTTTTCAGGTCAGCTGGTATCCAGAAAAGGAGTTTCTGTGTTTTTGTCCAAAAAATACACCATTTTGTTACATGGTACTCCAAGGGTACCAATGGAGAAATTCTCAAACTTTGGTAAGAACTTACTCTTCACTGTACATTTTCTGTATACCTTTACCTTTTGCTATACTGTCTCTGTTTGCCTCAACAGTGTGGTTGTATTAACAACAAACAAAGTATCAGGCTGAAAATGAAGATGTCGATTTTCCTGGGCTGGCCAGGTCTCATGACGAGCTGTCCACAGAGATGTGTAAAGTTTCAAAAACTAGGTGTGGCATATGATTTTGACCCTCACTATAAGGAATTTTATGGCAGTAGCCAGCAAAAATGAGTTTCATTAATTGCCTCCAAGACATTTTTATTCAAAGCATCTTCCAATATTTGTCCCATATACAGTAGCTAAGTATCTTACTGCAGCAACTCATAGCAGGCACCTTTCTCAGCTACTGCTTGCTGTGTTACAGCCATGTTTCTTTGTATTTCTACAAACTTCTCCCCAATTCTTCTGGTGGTCATGCTTCTTAGTTGTTTTATTCCCTAAAATTCATAGGAATCTCCAGTCTTTGAAGGACAGGCCTCTGCAAACCATAGAGCAACTTTCGACCTGCTGTATGAGCGACAGGTGAGGCGTCTTCCTGTGTGAAACAGCAAACATCAGTAAACTGATAAAGGTAGAGGAAGAAATAAAACAAGAAAACCCCATGGCCTGTGAACACATGAATCTCTCACTCCCTTGCTTCGTGTAGGCCTGTTGTGTTTTCGAAGCTCTAATTGGTTTCAGACGGAAAGACTTTGACAAAAAATAACGTTGTTAAATAAATCATTTCCTGTGCGGGTTGGCACATGAGCGCTCCAACCAAGGATGCATCTAAAATTTGGATGAATTCATCAATTATTGGTGCCAAGATGTTTCTGTAACTGCAGCTCAAGTGAGAGAGCAGGGTCCAGAAAAAAACCAGATACCACTTCCATTGGCCAACACCTGAAGACTTAAAGGGAGTAAACAGCAATTTTAGTGCTAACAGTGAGAGTTTTTCAATTAAATAGACTAGTTGCTGATATTAGAGCTGATATTTAACAGTCGCCTCCATTCGCTCATCACAGGTATCCTTTTAATCAATGTGAATATGTTTAAGTGCATCAGATTTGCTCTGGCTACTATTAGAGCTTAAGGCCAGGTGTGCAGGTCATTGGAAAATTTCCAAAAGGGAAATTTTGTACATCAAGAACAGGAGATCAGTGTTACTTTATGAGCTGAAGTGTTTGGGATCTGGAAGGACAGGCCAACGATAGAAAAATGGATCATCTTTTGTTTTTCCGTACACCGGCAACTGCTCACGCAAAAGATAAGATCAGTGTTAGTCTCCTCCAAGCAAGTCTCCCATTAGAGTTATTTTTACCCCGCTGTCGTTACCTGCACTTTTGCACGCTTCAGAGATAAGCGCATTTCCATAAAAGCAGAGAAATCCAGCTGCATTTTGTTTCAGTGGATAAAAAAAGAAGATTGTCTTTTAAAGCAGTGTACTTTGAGTATTTTTCAGTTAAGTATAAAAATAACCGTGTAGCTTTGTAGTTTCCCAAGGTGCCTTACTGAGCTCTATAAGCAGTGCTTTTTTCTGAGTCTAGCAGAGCTTGGCAGGTCCTAGTATGTGACCCTCGTTGTGTGGTGGTGCTCAAGGCCTTTGATTTTTCTCAGATGAAGATGCGCGGTGTGGTTGGTTCATGGTCCATTTGTACTCACTGTATGTTGCCATACAGTGCTGTTCCATCCACCAGTTTCACGAATGCCACTAAGGTCGTCTCTGAAATGATCAGAAAGACTGATTATATTTATGTTTTCTTCATTGTCTTTCTGCTGAATGCAGAGCTCTCCATTGACTTAGGACATATAATGCCACAACCAAGTGACCTGATACATGTGTAAAACAAAATGAAGGCCACTGCTGAAGGACATTTATAGAAATAAAACCCGGCATCCTACCAGTAAGTCACATGAAACTTAAAAGTCAAAAAGGTGACATCATGCTGTAAAGGAGAAGCAGGAATCGAAGAAGCTCAGCCAAAAGGGTATGCACTTAGACACAGACTATTGATTGCTGTTAAAACAGTTTCCCTGGTGCTTACACTTACGCTCCCAACAATGACACTGTAAAAGAACGGGTCACTTTTGTGGTTTTCCTTTTCTCACAGGTTTGAAATATTTTTCACTGTTTCTAAAGGACACAATGGCCCCATTGTGTAAGAGGAATAACCTCCAATCTTACAGTTTCCAAACTCCAAACACATCTGACTCTACTGAGACATGCCACTGCCCCCCCAAATCAGTTTTTTGGGCCTAATGAGATTTCTAATTATAACCAAGCAGTTTGGATAATGTCATAATGTCAAAGCACAAGTTACTCCTTGCAGAGAGACCCTTGCCAGGTTGTATTCCTACCAGACAAGCTTCATTTAATTTTGTAATGAGTCCCTCTCAACTCAGAAATGAAGCGTTGCAAAATTTCTTGCTTAAATACTTTAGTGCTGTGCCATGTGGTGAGCAGGGACAGGGTTCGGTGACTGCAAATTTCAAATACTGGTTTTGTCATGGTGCATTTCACGTAGCCTGCATTGGGACTTTTCGTATTAGTCAATGTTACTCTATATTTTTGATATAAAAAATGTCATTGATATTGTAACGGCGCTGAGGGGGGTTATACCGGCTTCCCGTAAATAGTTGATGTTAGTGTTCATGTGTGTACATAGTTGCGTGTGTTATGTGCTGATTGGTTGTCCTTCTATTTATGTTCAGTGTTGAAGAAGGGAATTCTGGGGAATCCCGGGGGTAGCCCCTTAACCGTGGGGTGTAGTTAGGGGTGGTGGGAGTGACCCAGGGGGATTCTCCAGTGTTCTGTACCTCTTGTACTGTCTGAAGCATCTGTGTCAAGACTGCTGTTGAAAGACATGTATGCAGTAAATAAGGACCATGTTTGTTTTACCCTGACTCCTGAGCCAGTTTCTAGTAGCTCCTTAGGGGGATGCTACAATATTATATGGGCTCTATTCTACATATGCTTATGTTCATGCTGTTGTTTACAGTTCCTATTATTTTTAATCTTTATTTAGCTGATACTTTTGTCCAAGGACACCTATAATGTTAGGTTTGTATACTCAGCTACTCATAATTACTTACCCATTTATACAAGGTCCTGTTTCTCTACGCATTCAGGGTAAGCATCTTGATGAAGGGTTGGTAGCTCAATAGTGACCCACATGGAAAGCCAAAGTAGACCAAAAGCACTCCAACTTAAAGTTCTAAATTTAGATTCCATTCCATCACGAGCATTTATCTGCTAATCCTTTTTGTCTGTGGTTTTAACCAAATGGCACAGTTTCCCCCCCGACAGAACAATTATTTTTGTCTATGGCCACATAATCCTGGGGGCAGATTGTTTTGTGAATGTATAATCTATCCCACCAGTGTTTTCAATGCTGTTGCGTAACTGCTGAAAAAGAACTGTTTGTTGATGCTGTTTTTCTGAGATAAATAAGGGGCAGCTCTTTTTTAGCAGTGGCATCCCTGCAGACTTTAGCTTCCCCTTGGCACCTCGTGGAGCTGCACCCTCAGCGAAACCGGAAAGTCCCACAATCTGAAATGTAAGGGAAGATTTGCGGTACGGTCCATTCCGCTCATATGTCTGGTGCATTGTTTCTAATTCCAGTGTGACCTCAGGATTTGAAGCATATGAGGCATTTTTTTCTTCATCTACAAGGCCTGAGTATAAAACTTGGCCTCTGCTTGGGGGAGCAGGCAGAAGAAAGTCATTCACTTTCTGACAGCCATTGTTAAGCCACCTGGCAGGACAGCAAACCCTAACCTTGCCCTTAACCCTAACCCTAAGACCGAACAGGCATAAAGATCACGTGGGGCCCTTTTCAACACCAAGCAAGGCCAATCACAGCTTCCATGAGAGAAGGGCAATGAGCCCTTCTTCAGACTTAGTTGGCCAGACCACTTCCAGATTTTTATCTGACTATCAGCCTAGTTAAGTCTAGTCCTTTTCTGACAGCCCTGTCCAGCCTTCTTGGTCATCTTCAGAGCTGAGGAGGCTCTTGAAGTTTTATCGGCTATCACTGATGCTGCTGAGATCCAGAGCATAATTTTTTTTAAGTCAGCTCATATTTCCATGTCCCCCAAATATTAGAATCGTATAATTTCAGTGTTTCAGAGAACGAAATAACGTTAACAGTTTAATATCCAACAGTTCAAATATAATATACTTCACATCAGTGAATACATTTGAGCAGATTTTCTTTCATACATACTGATATTCCATATTTACGAAAACACAATTAGTATAAAATGAAGGCTGTACTTTCGTAAAGCACCCTATCCTAAAAAAACCGTATTTCAAGTAACCTGTATAAAACTGAATTTCACATGTCATGAGATGATTTCAGAGATAACTTAACAGAATATTACTGCAAACAACATTTGTGAAGTCTCTCTCAAATCTCTCAGCAGTAACATTTTACAGTTTTATCAGAATTATATCACATGTGCTATCACACAATTACATCACATGTTAGATCACACAGTCTCTATGGACATGATCCCCTGACCCCATGCCCCACGTGCAGTGCCTGTTTTCCTGGCAGCAGGGCTAAGCGTGTGTTTCTGTTTCCAGTAAGGAACGTGCAATTAATCTGTTAGGACATTAATGAGTTGTCATGCCACATATTTACACACTCCTTCTGTCCTAATCCAGATCTCTGGCTGCAAATGTTGACATTAGAAACTGCATGTCCACACTTTCACTGCAGCATAACAAACCGCAAACCCTTTCCATTATTACAGCTGGAGTGCTTTCTTTGCAAGACCTGTGTGACATACAGAAGGTCTTATTTTCACCTGTTTTACCAGATCTTGAGAATTAACCATTGTGAAAGGTGCAACTGGAAAATCAAAAAAAAAAAAAAAAAAAAACAAACTTTCAAAAATATGTCTGAAAATATATGCAAATGGTTTTTTGGAAAACATACCGAAGTTAATTAGTTAGAAAGTTACAAATAAAATAGGAGGCAGCTGAGAGTGAAGCGGGGGGCGCGTTGGCTCAGTGGGTTTGGCCTGTGCCTGTGGTGGGTCTGGGGTTTGAATCCTGCTTGAGGTGCCTTGCGATGGATGGGTGTCCCATCCTCGGTGTGTCCCCTCCCCCTCCAGCCTGGTGCCCTGTGTTGCCGAGTTAGGCTCCGGTTCACCGCGACCCCTCGTGGGACAAGCGGTTTCAGACTGTGTGTGTGTGTGGTAGCGAAGTTCATAGAGCTATTGCCTTCAGATCTGAAGGATCCAGGTGCAGAATTTCACCTACAGTTGTGGTAACCCTGAGAAAGTCCTTAAGCCCTGAATTGCTCCACTAAAAGTACCCAGCTGTTAAAATGGGTAGTAATTGGAAATTGCTTTGGAGAAAAACATCAACTAAACGGGGGAAAAAAATGTAACAGGATACTTGTACTGGCCAGTTTATTTATCATATGACCAAAAAAAGATACTTGTAATGACAACCAAAAAAATGTAAGCTTTCAACTAGATATGTATTTCATTTCGGCTCTACTGGAGTATCATTGAAAAGACCCAAGTGTTATTTTGAGTGCTGGCATTCAATTACGAGTCAATGAGTTTTTACAGATAAAACATTAAACCTCTCAAATGAGGCATTCCTAGAAGAAACTGATCCAATATCTACATGCACGCCCTTTGCTGGTGGACTGCTGTCTAATTAAATTCCATAAATGGAAAATGCAGGCTGTTTTAATTTAATCTCCAACAATCTTTGACTGGGGAAGGTTACGCATCGTGCATCTTTTTTTTTTTTTTTTTTTGCTAACTGCACAACACCAAACCCATATCTTGTTGAGGCAAGCGGCATCTTTATGACTCACTACTGAGATCAGCCCCGCGTGGATTAACAGTCACCTCACGCCGCGACATGTAAAAGATTCCACCTCCCCCTCGTCTACCCCCTATACCCCTGGGTGGCAAAGAACATATTTTCTGACCCAGGTCAAACACAGGAGAGGGATCAGTCGTTCTTCACTGCCTCCCGTCATCTTGGTAGCCATTTGCCTGAATGTATTATTAACCATTATTATTCCTTTTGCCTGAATGTATTATTAGCCATTATTATTCCTTTGATTTTCCTTTAATTGAATTTATTTCCCCGCAGGGGCGCGGTGGCGCAGTGGGTTGGACTGGGTCCTGCTCTCCAGGGGGTCTGGGGTTCGAGTCCCGCTTGGGGTGCCTTGCGACGGCCTGGTGTCCCGTCCTGGGTGTGTCCCCTCCCCCTCCGGCCTTACGCCCTGTGTTGCTGGATAGGCTCCAGTTTCCTGCAACCCCGTATGGGACTAGTGGTTCAGAAAGTGTGTGTATTTCCCTGCAGTCATCCTGAAGCTGGTACTGTCCATGCTGCGGCGGACTGCTGTTTGTGTTTTACGTTTGTTTCGCTCTCAGCCTCTGGATATTGTCCTCCACACATTCCTTGAGAGCAATTCCTTCTCGTGAGGATGTAAACATTGTTATTAATTGCTTTGTTGCTGCTTTGCTCTGATTTCAACGCAGGGCAAACAGAACCTGTAGCCTTTCAGTTTTGAGCAGTCACATCGACCCCACTTTAGCGAAGGCAAGTAGGAAGCACTTCAAGCAAGGCAACAGAGGCAGGTATGCCTGAGAGCAGTATGGTAGTGCCTCCTAGTGGATGGCGCAGAGCACTGCAACACATCCGCAGTGCTCCGCAGCACAGCCATCGCCTATGCATCTCCGTCAAGCGTGACTAAATTTAGAGCTAATTATGAATGTAGAATGATCTCCTTGCTTTACATCATGAGCTCGTGTTAAATTCCACTAATCCATCCATATCACTGCTTAACGACCTTGCAATAAATATGTGGCACCTGAAAATACAAAGTTCTAGACCCAAATAATACTGAAGAGCTTAAACCAGTGTCTGATCTGCTTGCCATCTAATTAATATACATGTTGGAAAAGGTTCTTGCTTTGCTTTTGCCATACAGTGGCAGGATTTGAGAGTTTTATTAACATTGTTAATAACTCACAATCACACGAGGCTTTTTACTGCTGCTAAAGATGTTTTGCTGCTTTAAGCCAATACTTATCTCTCTGGATTAGTCCTTTTTGGCACCTTTGCGGTGTTATATGTCACCAGCTGCTTTCGAGCTGGCTTAATAGTACTGCTGGCTTAAAAGCAAATGATTTTTTTATCATATAACTTTGTGCTATTTGATAGGTCTCTACTTATTCAAATAAACAATGACTCCTCCAAGCGATCTGTGGCCATTCTGGCGTTCCACAGGGTTCATTGTGAGGGACTATTTTTAATCCATGTAATGCTTTCTCTTTTTCATTATTCATGCACTTCCATATTTTTATTATCGTAGTCAGAAGGCGATTTAGTGGTAAAAGAAATGGGACCTATGACAAAATTCAGTCATGTTTAGAAGCAGGGATTTTTAGGGTAGAGGGCACTTATGTAAGCCCTAGGAGACTGAGAGGCAAGGTAAGTGACTTGAATCAGCCTTTAAGAAAACCTACATCATGTGTTAAAAATGCACTTTGCATGACATGAATGCATATGAGAAACAGCCAAATGAAATTAACAGTTTGCAGCTATTTTAGAAGCCATTTGAACCAGTATTTTAACAGCTGCTATATCCTTGGATGACATATAAGTGCAACTGTTAACAGTATGTGAAAAAAAAAAGTGTTGAACTGTAAGATCTGTACGATTAAACCACTCTGCCACTAATACCATTATGTGCTTGTTGACGTATCGGTCAGTTTCTCTATGTTTTCAGCAGGTCCTGTGTTCTATTCCCAGCCCTGCTTCCCTATATGCTTTGCCACCATCACCCGCTGCGTGACTTTTTCTGTCCAACTTCCTGTTGATCAGCAAGGCATCTGCGGGCCGGCCTGCAACTGACTCAGCCTGTTCCGTAATTATGTAAGGGGGACACAACCTGGCAGCTTCCTTGCCCTTTCGGCCGCCGTGAGATGAGATGGCTCCTATCAGCGCCCTACTTTCAGCCATCTGCCCGCTTGTTGAGTAGCATTTTGGTGATTACGATTTTAGTCCTGATTGCCATTTCCAACTGGTTTTCTGTGTAATATAGCAAAGTGATGCAAGTGGTAATACTGGTCACACTTCCAATTTTAGCTCCAATCTGTAGGCGAGTTCAGGTCTGGTTCCAATCTTCACCTTTGCGTACCTGCTGTAGATTTATTGTAGATCTATGCACTCTGCAGTCTTGCTTGCCAGTTACAAGTGTAATAACCTTGTGGCTGTCAACATGTTGGTAGTAACTACCTCTTGTCTTTTCTATCTCCTATTGGGAGCCACCACTGCATACCATGGCCAATGGGATCAGCAGCTTTGGGTGTGCATAACGAATTTAGCTTCCACAGACTATAGCACAGTCTTGACGGTTGTTTTTTCCTTGGACCTACGCGTTTACAAAGGTCCCCTGTCGACACATTAGAATGCGCAAGAGGAGTGCATAGCCAGTGGTACCAACACTCCAGAGGTTTATTTTTCTCCCTTCCTTTGCTGTTGCCAGTTTGTTGTTTTCCTCTCCTCGGATGCCTGCTGGCTTACTATACAGTGAACTTTAACTGTTCCTTATCTCACCCTGTAAAACTGGATCACTTACAATAACTTCGTTCGGCGTTCACACACATTGCATGAAACCACGGCGAGCCGGAGCCTAACCGGCAATGGAGGGTGTAAGGCTAGAGGAGAAGGAGACACACCCAGGACAGGACACCAGCCCGTCACGAGGTACCCCAACCGGGACGCAAATCCCAAACCCACCAGAGAGAAGGCCAAACCCACTGCGCCACCACGTCCCCCCTCGTTCAGTGTTCAGCACTGCGTTAAAATATTGAACTCGGAACTGAAAGATATTCTGAAGTGGAAAGATTCCTTTTTTTCATCACTTTCAGAAAATCACACAATATTGTTTATCTGCAGCCACCCACCAGATTTCCTTCAAGAAAAGTGTGATGATTAGGACAGTAATTGTTGCAAAACCTCAGCTCAAATGTATAAATGCCTTGGGATCTGTAACTAAATTTAATTTTCTGAGCCTTTTAGCACAGGGATTAAGCTTTAATTCCACAACGTTTTGACACAAGCCATTCGTTCCCATTACCTCGTGCAGTATAAGATTATGACATAAATGTATTCAGTTAAGACACCTTTTTTTCAGTTTTATTTTTAGCTGACTTCCTCTTCATTTGGAGAGGTGCACATGTTTCCTCTGGGCTTTGTGGAGCCTGGTAAGGGATTGGATGCCACGCAGCAGGCCAGACATTGTTCTTCCCTGTTTTCCTTTAACCGCTACCACACAGCAGCATCCACAACTGCCAATTATTGCTATTTCAGGAACTGACCTTAAAGGTCCTCCACTTCTGGCAATACTGTGCTTAAAATAAAAGGATGACGTCAAGAGGTCCAGGAGCAACGTTTTAAGCTGACTTGCATGTGATCACTTTGAGCGTGGAAAGATTGTGCGTCTGTATGCGTATGCGTGTGTCTCCGTCCATGATTTTTGACGATGGAGGTTCCAGCAAACGTGTGTATCGCAAGCGCTCGTCCACCGCTGCAACCTGCCGTGCCCTCCATTCCGATCCACAGGTTTGTACATGTTAAAGGTTTCTGCGTCAGCAATATAATCCGCTTTTTCATCTGTGCTGTGTGTCAGTATGCTTTGAACTGTTTAAATCGGTTGCCGTCATCATCGCTATCTACTTCTCAAATTGGCCTCTGCGTAGGAGCTGAGTTGTTTCCATTGCAGAAGCTCTCTGTATACTTGGAAAACATCAGAAATAAGCCCTTTGTGCACTATTTTGAGCCATGCTCTATCACTGACCCCCATCCTTGTGCTTCTTTCTCACAAACATCTGAGCATGAGGCTGTGGTGTTGTCCCGAACTAATGTACCCCCCACTGAGAAGCCTTCAGGGGGGTTCTGTCACAGGCATCAGAGGGTGGTAAACAACACAGTGGTTGGAAAGACTTGGAAACTTGGAGCTGTAACTCAGGAGCAACAAGATTTCTATTACTTCCGTTTGAGTTAAAATATCCACTTGTATGAACATGTACTTGTTTAATGCTGTGTATGTCTTTTTAGAAGATTAACTACGGGGCAGTGTGAGGGCAGAGCCAGTGAACACAAAGGGCGTAGGTTTGAATCCCTGCTGTTGCTCTGGTACCACTGATCAAGGTTCTGACCCCTCAATTATTACAGCAAAAATTTCTCTGCTGTTTACATGATTAAAAGATTGTAACTTGGTGTACAAACCTAATATCATAAGTGGCTTTGCAGAAGCAACAGTTTAAGGATCATTGCCAAAATGAACACACACACACACACACACACACACACACACACACACACACACACACACACACACACACACACACACACACACACATTTTCAGAACCGCTTGTCCCATACGGGGTCACGGGGAACCGGAGCCTACCCGGTAACACAGGGCGTAAGGCCAGAGGGGGAGGGGACACACCCAGGACGGGACGCCAGTCCGTCGCAAGGCACCCCAAGCGGGACTTGAACCCCAGACCCACAGGAGAGCAGGACTGCGGTCCAACCCACTGCACCACCGCACCCCTTTCCCAAAATGAACAAATACTGTAAAGAGATTTGGCTGCTGACAGTAACCCATTGCAGGTGCCCAGTGAACACACCGCACCCGTAAGCCACCTCTCCTTACGTGTTTCCAGTGGCAGCCCTCATCACACGTACTTCTTGTTTAAAAACTTCAAGGCGTAGTGATAAAATCAGTGTGATTAGCGTCACAGTGCTTTCTCTGCATTTTGTGAGAACATTCTGTACCAGTTGATCACATTCTACAGATCTTCTGTCCCTGGATTGTGGTTATTTAAGAGTCAAGCAGACACTTTACTCAGAATTACAGCTGATCATATATATTTCATTTTCCAACACTCTTAGGCACCTCCGGCGACCTGGGTTTCAGGCAGCGTCCCACACTCACATCTCACTACGAGGGGCTCGTAACTCTCCGTGGTCGTGTGCCTGCTTGGTTGTTGGGACGACACCAAGCTGATTCAGCGTGCAAATTTAACACCTCTGAGGCTGGCGAAGGTGTGTGACGCAAGAGGCGTGTAAATCCCTGAAGGAGCTTCTTTTTCCAGTTTCGGAGCTGCGAGGAATTGCTGCAGAAATGGCTTTTTTTTTTTACAGCCAGCAGGTTAGTTTTACTGCGGCAGTGTTGCGTGGACGTTCCAAAAGGGGACACATTAGGGGGCCGCGCAGAATATGAAAAGGTCATAGCAATAAGACAATCAATCCCAGGGGGCATATTTTCAGACCGGCCTGTTTCTGTTTGCCTGACCTTTGCACAGGTAAAGCCACTGGACCTGAAATCATCCAGGTTCCAGTGAGCACATCACTGATATAATGTCGCTGGTCATCTCAGTAAGAGGTAGCTGTTAGGGTCAAAAATAGCCCTGAAGTCAACCAGGCTGCAAATGGAGGGAAATGCTAATATTGACTTTACAGCACGATGGTGGAAATGCTGGAAGAATTTTGCATGTCTGTATGTGTGGGTGTGTGTTTGTGTGTTTTGGGCGATACACGGACCTGTATTTACCAGCGAAGAAACTTTTTTCCAAAGCTAAAACTTAGCAAGAGGGAATGGCACACATGCATCAGTACAAAAACACCCCTGGGGGTAATAAGCACTAATAAGGAAGACTGAAAAAATTTACAATGCACAAGCAGCACTGATTTAATCTGCAATCTAACTTTATGTTCTTTTTTAAAAAAAAAAAAAGAAAAAAGTTTAACACTGCTTAATGGAAATCCAACACTTTTTAAAAAGCAGTGTTTGCTTTTCCCTCTTCACAATATGGGCTTTGTTACTTTCGTCTTGTTTTTGTCTTCCTTTGCATCTTAAGAAATGCCTTAAATCGCTTGTACCATGTGATTGCACCATGATTTAGAAAGAACAGAATGTACTCTATAGGAAAACTACTGACGTCACAAATTGGGTGTGAACTCTGGGAGCAAAACACATTGTTCTGTAGATGCGGACTGTTTTCATTCCACGTATTTTTGCGTTACATTCTAGGGGCTTTTTTGTTCAGGTAGTTTTTTTAGGATCTATAGTATCGATACTACTTTATCTCCATTCCTCCTGCTTCACCAAAGCCCTTTTCTAAAGCCCAGAGGTACTGTAATTAAATTAAAGCAAATGCCACATCACTTATTCAAAGATATATTTAAATGTGTTGCTATGGCAATGATTTTGCTCACCACACATTATGACACTTTCACTCAGCATATTACTATAGTAACACTATACAACAGCAAAACAGTAACACGCTCCTGTGTTATTGGGGTTACTGTATCCATAGTGCTGCACTCCTGTTATTTTTTGGTACTAATTGCATCATTCCATAACTATATTGTGTGTCACTTGAGATAGGAGGTGCCAAAATGCCAATAGAGGCAGCATGTGGTCCAAGGGTTCAAGGCCTGGATTCCAGTCAAGGGGCTTCGTAATGCTCATCCTTCTGGTGGCTATGAGATTGTCCCTTCGCAGTGGCCTACTTTCTACCATCTGCTGGGCAGGGTTTCAGTAATTATTCGTTTCAAGCTTTGATTCCCAGTTCAGATAAAAATGACAAATATTGTTAACGTTCTGCTGAGTTTTTCTTTTCTCCCCTGCGCTGTTGAGCATCATCCAAGTGGGTCAGGATTTCATTTCATCTGTAGGTGTGTGATGTACGGATGTATCGATGTGTCTGTGCTGTACTGCAAAGCTTCAACTTGACATGAGGTCACTTTATCCCATTTCAGAGGTGCTGTTTACTCTATTCCTGCAGGGGTCTCTCATTATTCCACGGAGCCGTTGTGTCCCATGCACAACCGGAGAAACGGCGAGTCCATCACACATGCCTCCTCATCAAGCCTGTGTCTGCTCTCTAAGCATTTCTTACATTCATCAAGAATCATATATGGGTGCAATTTGGTCCATCAGTATATGGGACATTCCATAGTCTATGCTTTAAAAAGAAAGACTTGCTACACCCAACTTGACATTAACCATTTGCAAATTCTTACAGAGTGCATTAGCAGAGTACTTGCCATATGGCTTGTGGAATTGAGATCATCCATCTCAGTGTCAATATTTTTGGATTGTGTATCTGTTTCCCTGACTTTTGCACAAATTTATCCATCAGAGCTGAAAACATCCTGGTCCCACTGAGCACATCACTGGCACAATGTCCCATTTTATTTGCGGCTGGTTTCCAAGTGCATTTTACAGAAGGAGTCAGAACGACAAAGGCAAGCGGCATCGGCTAGATGAGAAACAGCGATTTCCCGAGAGGAAAGGTGGTCACGTGAAAATAGTTAGAATTACAGTGGACTTCTGGCCAGCGTACTGTACTTTTCTTACTGCTGTGTCCTCAAACTGGCCTGAAAACCTAAATCACTCCTTTTAAAAACCCAGCTATGTAAAAGGCTACAGAGGTATAATTTTAAGGATATAATTTCATTGACTTCACAAGAAATTCTTGTCCTCTAAATACCACTTAGTAGCTACAGCAGCTCCTGTGATTGAGACCAAAACCAAAATTATTAAAACAAGACAACTCCATGGTTTTGAGCAGCTTCACCAGGTACAGAAGGGAAAAAAAATCCCAAATTTGCAATCTGACATGTAAGTAGACATACTTCCAATAATAGAAATGTAAAACAGCATCTTAACTACAATGAAAACCTTCTCCAAGACATGGTAAGTACAGATCATGTCCCAAATACACACCATTACATAAACACTGCACTTTGAAAAGCTTATGGAAACAGTAATATATTCTTAACGTGATTAAATGCGGCATCCTTCACAATGCTTTCAAGTCATTAAATAAGTAGTTATTTACTCTGAGTGTGCAGCTGAGGTACTTTGCTTTTATGTCATGTGGAAAGGAACCTACTTTTCAGGAATGAGAGCCACTGAGCTGAACTTCAGACAAGAGCTGCTCAGAACACCGTAAACATTGATATGTTAGCAGGTGTTTGTGGTTCTTCATCAAAACAAAGATAATGTGATGTGTCTTTCCATGTCCCATTTCTTATACGTTCTAATCTGCAGTACATTTGGTCCGTGCACACCTTTGCTCTTGCTTTAACAAACTTTAAAATTCAGTGTTACAGTAAAAACACAGAATTCATGCAAACTGTCGATCTGAAAAGCAAATAATATTTTATCAATGTTTTCGGTGTGGGAAAAGGTGTGTTTGTGTTTGGTTGGATTGGACCAATGCTAAAGACACTTCTGTACAATGATCTTGGTACTGCTGAAGGCAAAGTGTTCTTTATGTGTCATACCGAAAATGTATCGGTAATGGGATCCACAGATCTATTACCACATTTTCATGGGTATCTGTTAAATCACACACTTACACTGCATGATAAATGTGTATAACTTAGTCACCTTGGTGAATAAGGTGTGTGGGTTGATAACGCCACACAAAGTTCATTGGGGGTCGCTTTGGAGAAAAGTGTCTGCTAAATAAATAAACGTAAGTGTAAATGTATAACTTAAGCCCGAAAATAGTTGAAATTGCCTTTTCCTTATTCAACGTTTTTCTTGCACTTAAAGGACATTATATCTTCGGAGCCGCTTGTCCCATACGGGGTCACGGGGAACCGGAGCCTACCCGGCAACACAGGGCGTAAGGCCGGAGGGGGAGGGGACACACCCAGGACGGGACGCCAGTCCGTCACAAGGTACCCCAAGTGGGACTCGAACCCCAGACCCACCGGACAGCAGGACTGTGGTCCAACCCACTGCGCCACCGCACCCCCTTTAGGACATTATATTTCATTTTCAATTTATTTCTCTTACTTTTCATGTGTTTTTTTTCTTTTTTTCCAGGATACATTCCTGATATGAGGCATTAGGAAAAGTAAAAGGTCGCTGGAGCAGTCATTTTTGAGCTCTTACTCTGGTTGAAATACAGAGATTTTCTGGATTCCAGTGACTGCAAACAAGAGCATGGGTTTCCACTGAGTATCCTCCATGATATCCAACCCACTTGACTGCTCCAGATTTGTAAATCTGTGGAATGGCTCCATGACATCATCACTTTGTTCAGATGAATGTGTCCAATATGATTTGAAACTGCGTGAGATGCAGTGAACAGCAGGTCAATGAAGAGTCATTCACTCACTCACACACACACACACACACACTGCCTGAATCGCTTGTCCCATTCGGGGTCGCAGGGAGCTGGAGCCTAACCCAGCAACACAGGGCTCAAGGCTGGAGGGGGAGGGGACAGACCCAGGACAGGACGCCAGTCCGTCGCAAGGCACCCCAAGCGGGACTCGAACCCCAGACCCACCGGAGAGCAGGACCCAGTCCAACCCACTGCGCCCCCCTTCAATGAAGAGTCGAACCAGGAAATTAAAATCAATATATTTTGATAAGCAAGAGCCTTTATTACAGAGAAGATCAAAGTTGGGGTATTTTGGGTTGCTCATTTGTCACGGACTATTTGCCACAGGTTGCTCCTTGGTGCATCCACAGAAACAGCAAGCACCCAAACTGTATAAATTACCTGGAGGATGAATGTGGCTTTTCCATTTTACGATTTGATTAGCTTACTCATGCCAACAATGCAGACATACTGTTAACATTTCTTGGGGTCCTCTAGTGTGATGGTAAATGTCTTCTTTATTGTAATGTAACAAAAGGGAACGTTTATTAAGATTTGTTTGGCTACCAGTTCAAGCAATGAACACAAGTATGCAATTTTACATTTATTCAGTTTTTATTGCTTATTAGGATATTTTGCAGATCATGCTAAAGCACTCACTGAAAGGCACTGGGGTATTTTCTTCCTCCTCAATGTATAAGCTGTACAGAACCTTCAGCCTGTCATTTTTCACCCAAAAATGTTTTGCTCATATTTTGCTCAGCTGAAGTAAAAGGAATGCATTAAGCTGAGCAATGGTTCTGAATCAGACTCTTCAGCAAACCCCTGTGTATGTTGCAGACTTTTCCACCTGCTTTCAGTCTTTGATGAATCATAGTATAGGATTCCATCCAGCGCAGAGTGAGTAGACAGTGTTGTCGGTACAGTACTATGGCCTAATATGGCACTGCTAGACACGCTGACAAACATGATACTACTGGGACGCTGCAAACCAAATTGGGACTGATGGACCACATCATGAATTTGGTGGATCAAAATGGGGTCAGTGGATTACTCTGTCTCATCACAGTGTTAATTCAGCAGTGTGAACCTTCATTGAGTCTCTGGAGTACTATGAGTCAACACAGAATTGATAGGGCTGTGAAACAACATGGACTTGATGGAATGTTGATGATATCTGGACTAAACATAGAGTCCGTGAAGACCAATTTAATGTTGATGGAACACTGTGAACATTACATCACATTTATTCATTTAGCAGACGCTTTTCTCCAAAGCGACTTACAATGGATACTATGTAGTGTTATCAACCCACACACCTTATTCAGCACGGTGACTTACACTGCTAGATGCATTACTTACAATGGGTCACTCATCCATACATCAATGGAACACACTCTCTCTGTGTCATTCACACACTATGGGGGCACCTGAACAACACCCAGGTGCTGTGAGACAGCAGCGCTACTCGCTGTGCCACCGTGAAACAACATGACAAGGACAAAGCACTAAGAACCAGCATGGAGCTATGGAGCACTGTGGACCAGTATGCACTCTCTGAATCACTATGAACTACTGTAAAAATGGAAGCACAGTGGCATTGTTGTCTCACAGCACCTTAGTGGTATGAGAGGACATGGGTTTGATCCCAGCTCAGTCTGTGTGTGACGTTTGCATGTTCTTCTCTTACTTGTGCTGGTTTCCTCCAAGTGCTCCAGTTCTTCCCACAGTCCAGCAACATGTGCAGCAGGTGAACTGGTGAGTCTAAAATGCCCATCGTGTGTGTATGTGAAAGAGTGTGCTGCACTACTGTATAGATGAGTGAATCATTGTGTGTAGTATCCCTAGAACTGTTAGATTTGGTGAAAAGGTGTGGGCTGATACCACAAGATTGTCTCATTGGAAATTGCTTTGGAGAAAAGCGTTTGCTAACTGAATACACACACATTTTCAGAACCGCTTGTCCCATACGGGGTCACGGGGAACCGGAGCCTACCCGGTAACACAGGGCGTAAGGCCCGAGGGGGAGGGAACACACCCAGGACAGGACGCCAGTCCATCGCAAGGCACCCCAAGCGGGACTTGAACCCCAGACCCACTAGAAAGCAGGACCGTGGTCCAACCCACTGCGCCACCGCACCCCCTAACTGAATACACACACACACACATTTTCAGAACCGCTTGTCCCATACGGGGTCACGGGGAACCGGAGCCTACCCGGTAACACAGGGCGTAAGGCCGGAGGGGGAGGGAACACACCCAGGACGGGACGCCAGTCTGTTGCAAGGCACCCCAAGCGGGACTTGAACCCCAGACCCACTAGAAAGCAGGACCGTGGTCCAACCCACTGCGCCACCACACCCCCTAACTGAATACATTTAAGGGGAAAACAGTGGACTATAGAACTGATGGAGCACTATGAGGCAGAATGGAATTATCAGACCATTATAGACCGGCATGGAATTCATGGAGAATTGTGAACTTTGCACAAATTCCTGGTGTTAGGGCTTTGAGATCACCTAATGACTAAAATAAACACTAGTAGCATCCAATACATTCAAATCCAGTAAAAAAACGTAAGCTACGTTTCTGAGAAAGTGATGTGCTTCCGTATAAATGGGTAAAACTACAACCTGATTAACATTCTTTGGACCAAAGTGTCCACTCTGCCAATAAATAGTTTTCAAAAATTTTTTCCAGGTGGGCAGCCTATGTTTCTGGGAACAGAGAGATAAATCATCTTAGTCAAGCATTACTGATAGAATGCAATGAAAGTCTTTGATTCAGAGGATGCTTATTAGTGCGGAAGAATTAAAAAAACATCTGCACAGGCTGACACAATTTACTTTTACAACCTGCCTTGCACCCTTTATGACCTCATAGTTCCCCAACGATACTTCTTGAACAAAATAGTTCCCAGTTACTGAGTGTCCCTCGATTCCATGCTTTGGGACTAAAAATTATTGCATGTCTTGGCAGAAAGACGTCTTCTGACTCATTTCCTTGAGTGCTGCAGGCTGCTTAACAAGCTGTGTGGAGCTAGAAGAGTCCAGCTGCAGAACTTGCTGAAGCTGCGTCCTCTAAAAGTCATTAGAGCAGGAAGGAGAATGCCTGTGTGTGCGAACATTTTCTCGAGTGATTTACCAAAGAAATGGCAGATTTGTCCATTCCATATCATAAGAGTAAAGCTCTTTCTTAACCATTTTGTTGCTGACAGTAGGCTGTGTGTTGCCAAGCCAAACTTGACTCATGGCGACTACTCGCTTGGATTTCATGGGAGCGTATGGAAGTGCTTCATCATAGCTTTCTTTCGTGTCTTTGAGGGGAATTCCATGAGAAGACGAGGAGAAAAACTCCACACAGACTGAGTAGGATCCAAAACCACATTTGAGACTGCAGCCTAAAAGATATAACCTTTTGATTATAAGTCAAGACCTCAATCATTAGAATGTTTTTGAGCCGTTAGTATGAACAACATATAATACGACACAGAACCATCATGGAGTCACTGGGGCACAGCAGAAAGTTGGTGGAACACTGTGAACCAACAGGGAGTAAAACATATAGGATATTGTTTACTGGATTGTATTATTCATCCATCCATCCAATTTCATTAACTGCATGTCCTGGTCAGGGTTGCAGAGCTTTGGAGTCTATCGCAGAACCTTTAAATGCAAGGCTATCTATCTATCTATCTATCTATCTATATTTTATTTTATACTTTAAAATATTTCCTTTGTCAGGATCAAAAGTTTGCAATGAATGTTGAACTCAGTATGATCAGATTTCGTAACCTCCTCAGGTCGAACTTGGGTTTCACTAAATCTTCTTACAGTTTTAGATTATACTGTGACTCACAGCATTTCAGTGTCCCAGCACATCTGTCCACTGGCCTGCCTCATTTGTTTTGTTTGCTTGCTCACTTCTGCTTGAATTGTTTATCTTCGCTTCCAAGCCAGGTCTAAATTCTAGTCACTGCAAATCTAATTGAGTTGGATTTCCTGGAAATTTGCAAGAACAAATTTGCAACGAGAGCCAGAATTACATTATGTGCGTGCATGAGAGACTGTCGTGATGTTCTCCTTGTATACTTCTCTGAAGAAGCAACACAGATGGTGACAGTAAGAACATACTCACAATAAACTAAACATTAAATGTACACCAATCAGCCAAAACATTAAAACCACCTGCCTAATACTGTGTAGGTCCCCCTCGTGACCCGTTGAGGCATGGACTCCATAAGACCTCTGAAGGTTTCCTGTGGTATCAGGCACCAAGATGTTAGCAGCAGATCCATTGAGTGCTGTAAGTTGCAAGGTGGGACCTCCATGGATTGGACTTATTTTTCCAGCACATCCCACAGATGTTTGATCGGATTGAGGTCTGGAGAATTTGGAGGCCATGTCAACACCTTGAACTCTTTGTCATGTTCCTCAAACCATTCCCTAACAGTTTTTTGCAGTGTGGCAGGGCCACTGCCATCAGGGAATACCATTGCCATGAAGGGGTGTACGTGGTCTGCTACAATCTTTAGGTAGGTGGTACATGTCAAAGTAACATCCACATGAATGCCAGGACCCAAGGTTTCCCAGCAGAATATTGCCCAGAGCATTACACTGCCTCCGCCGGCATGCCTTCTTCCCATAGTGCATCCTGGTAAATGATGAATACGCAGCCGGTCGTCCACATGATCTAAAAGAAAATGTAACTCATCAGACCAGGCCACCTTCTTCCATTGCTCCATGGTCCAGTTCTGATGCTTATGTGTGATTGTAGGCACTTTCGGCGGTGGACAGGGGTCAGCGTAGGCACTCTGACCGGTGTGCGGCTATGCAACAAGATGCAATACACTGTGTGTTCTGACGCCTATCCATCGTGGCCAGCATGAAGGTCTTCGGCAATCTGTGTTACAGTAGCTCTTCTGTGGGATTGGACAAAACGGGCTAGCCTTCACTCCCCATGCACATCAATGAGCCTTGGGCGCCCATGACCCTGCCGCCGGTTCACCAGTTGTCCTTCCTTTGACCACTTTTGTAGGTACCAACCACTGCATACTGGGAACACCGTACAAGACCTGTTGTTTTGGAGATGCTCTGACCCAGTTGTCCAGCCAATTTGGCCCTTATCAAAGTTGTTCAGAGCCTTACGCTTGCCCATTTTTCCTGCTTCCAACACATCAAATTCAAGAACAGACTGTTGACTTGTTGCCAAATATATATTAAGCAGCAAGTCATCCCACTTCTTGACAGGTGCCATTATAACTAGATAATCAATGTTATTTGCTTCACCTGTCAGTGATTTTAATGTTATGACTAATCGGTATATAGGTGATCTGAAATTCTAACAGTGAAAACATCTTGTAGAACTGGAAAAGTTCACTATCACCTCATGACTGATATTGGTGGAGGAGCTTATACGTTGCGACCTAGGGCAAGGTATATAAACAGAACTGATGTGAAAAAACAAACAGCTGTTTTCACAAAATGTTTGAAAAAATGTCAAACTGTATAATTAGTTTTAATTTGCAAACCAACTAAATCAAGAGCACTTGAACAGTTGTGCCAAAAGCCAGGGGCAAAAGGAAAAAAAGAAACTCAAGGGAAAACACTCATTTTGAAAATTCACTGAATAAAAGTAACAGACACTGATTGAATGGCGATTATCTAAGAAATTCCCTTATAAGGTATGTATTTTCTTAATGTCTTTGAAAACTGGAGAAAAAGACTGGGAAAAAAGCCTGCATACCTTTGATTTCACAATAATCTCTGACATAATACATCGATTTATAGTTAATTCTCTCATCTGTTTCCTGAGCATCTTATGTAATTCTGCAGCGTTATCATAAGATACCATGAATTCCCTTCAATATTTCTGCTTTTTTGTTTTTTTTTAACTGGGAAAATTCAGTTGAGCATTGCAGTTAAAAAGTGACCCTGAAGTGCAGCAAACCATGAAGAATTGATTTCTTTCTGGCTGTTTTTTTTTTTTTTTTAATGGTACTTCAGTAAAGATGAACACACTGGTAGTGTAGTGGTTAGAGCTGCTACCTTTAAACCATAAAGATTCTAGCTTCAAATCCCATTTCTAGCTGTAATAGCCTCGAGTAAGGTACACACACACACACACACACACACACACACACACACACACACACACACACACACACACACACACACACACACACACATTGACTGAAGCCGCTTATCCCAAGTGGGGTCGTGGCGAGCCGAAGACTGACCCGGCAACACAGGGCGCAAGGCTGGAGGGGGGAGGGGACCCACCAGAGAGCAGGACTCGGTGAACCCCATTGCGCCACCGCACCCCCCACTTGAGTAAGGTACTTACCCTGAATTGCTCTGGGAAAATATAAATGTGTGCATAATGACAAGTTTCTATGGAGAAAAGCATCTGCTACAAATAAATTTATAACAACAGACTTCCCTTTCTATCTGCTTTAATTAGAGCTGCCTATTTTGAAATTTGACCTGATTTTGTCAGAAGTGAGACTGATCACTGCTGCTCAACAAAAGTCTTTGAATGGGCACATTGGGGTACGACACACCTAAACTGCACTCTTTATTTGGGGTTCCTCAAAGCACTACATTTTACAAATTCAGATATGATTGCTCACTCTGATTGGCATTTGTTGCCAAAAGGGCAGTTGCTTGAATAAGGAAGAGGTAGAACAAGGTTTTGCATACCCTGTTTTTGCAGTCTCCTTTCTGTCAGTTCTTTTCCATATCTTTTAATTACACCCAATTTTCACATAAAAATTTAATAGAAATTATGTCAGTATCTGTACTTTACAATAGAAATCATACTGTAAAGATGTAAATACTTTTGTGCTGTTTTGAAAAGTATCTGAAAAGTCCCAAAACCATTAGCAGGATCATTTTTAACAATTAAACAATTTAATATACCCAGCTCTTTCTCTCCTTTCCACCTGGAGCATCAGACATTTCTGCACACATTGATGCCTACATGTCAGACATCCCTGCTTGAATGTCTGATCATCACCTCCAACTCAACCTCTCCAAAACAGAGTTTCTTCACCTGCCATCTGGCCTGTCCTCCTGTCACGACCTATCGATCAAACTGGACAACTCAATCCTTTTGCCTACCTCCTCGGCTAAGAGTCTGGAAGTGACAACTGACTCAAGTTTATCTTCCTCTCAGCACATCGAAGCCACAACCCGGTCCTGCAGATACATCCTGCATAATAGCGGCAGGATCCGTCCCTACCTCACAACAGACTCTGCCCAACTACTTGTACAGGCCACGGTGACATCCCATCTGGATACTGAAGCTCTCTCCTGTCTCACCTTCCTGCTATTGCCATCAAACCTCTGCAGCTGGTACAGAATGCTGCTGCACGAGTTGTGTATGACTTGCCAAAGCGCTCCCATGTATCTCCTCTACTCATTTCTCTGCACTGGCTTCCTATAGCTGCCTGGATCAAATTTAAGACCCTGGTTATTGTCTACAAATGCATCAATAGAACTGCTCTCAGCTATTTACAGGACTTGATCAACTGCTACACCTCAGCCAGACCCGTTTGCTCGTCTACTTCTGCTCGCTTGGTGGTCCCATGCACGAAAGCTAAAGTGCGGAGGTTCTCAGTTCTAAAGGTGGAATGACCTCCCCCTCTCACTCAGAACTGCAGAAACTCTGTCTACATTCAAGAAGGGTCTGAAAACTCACCTTTTCCGGATTCATTTCACGCATGATCTCTCAAGCTCATGTATGGTGTAAATGTTCATGCACCTTGATTTAAGATCATGCCAAGATAAGTATTTAGATAGCTGCTACTCCTGTATTGTCTCTAAATGTTTGTGTACCCTTTTAAAAACAGAAAAAAAAAATTGTAGGAAGGTGATCAGGATTAGGGGGGTGCGGTGGCGCAGTGGGTTGGACCACACTCCTGCTCTCCAGTGGGTCTGGGGTTCAAGTCCCGCTTGGGGTGCCTTGTGACGGCCTGGCGTCCTGTCCTGGGTGTGTCCCCTCCCCCTCCTGCCTTACGCCCTGTGTTACCGGGTAGGCTCCGGTTCCCCGTGACCCCATATGGGACAAGCGGTTCTGAAAATGTGTGTGTGTGTGTGTGTGTGATCAGGATTAGTCTATCCTGAGTTTTATACACCTACTCGTGCGATGAACATCGGTGGATAAAGTAGAAAGGAACAAACTAGGTTTACTTAAGAATCACATGTCTGCAGCTATGTCTCTCTTTCTCCTAATGTAATACACAAATTGTATTTTCTATGAGGTGTACGTCGCTTTGGAGAAAAGCATCGCTAAATGAATAAATGTAAATGTATGTAAATGTAAAAAACAATTTTTTACTCAATGCATGCAATATGTAGCACAATATATTTTTCCAGAACAGGGGCACAGCAGCAACGGGTATGAGGTTCGAGTCCTGCTTGGGGTGCCTTGCAACAGACTAGTGTGCTATCCTGGGTGTGTCCCCTCCCCCTCCAGCCTTACTGCCAGGTTAGGCTCTGGTTTGCTGCAACCCCTGCTTGGGACATGTGGTTTCAGACTGTCTGTATATATGTTTTTCCATTTACTTAAAGAAAAAGTCATTAATCTGTCACATTTAAACTCATTAAAACTTTTTGGAGTGCACCAAATTCACGTCCAGTCCGCCTTCTGCTAACATTTCCACTCCATAGCAGTATCCCATAAAAACCTAAAAATAATTGTGCCCAACAAGGGGCAATCAGTGCAAACCAGTGCACTTTGGTCTGCTTCCTGCTGTTATACAACGGATGGTTTTTGAATTAAAAAATGATGGAAGAAAGCAAAATTCTTCTGCAAAGAAGCACTAGCCAGCTGGCTAAAATTTTGGGTTTTGAAATAAAATGGCTTTGTGACATGGCTCACATTTAACCTGAAGATAAAGGGGAAGGGATAATAACAGCTGAATTCACAAATGTGTGCAAAGGGTTATGAATATTTTACCATGATCTACTGATGCTGGCATGCTAATGAGTTTTGTTATGTCACAAAGGAACTCTGCAATAGGGGGGACTGCAAATGATCTTCTGAAATATTTAAGAAAAACATGAAAAAAACAGGACATCTTGAAAGTAAGTGAATTTTTTATTGCTTCACAGCTCCAGGATTCAAATCTTGCTAAAGGTCTGCCTGTGAGACAACTGCGTTCCCCAGAACACTTGATTGTTCACTTGGATTGTTGGCTCCAGTACTACCCTTGGTGTGTGACTTTCCTTGTGTTCTCTGTAGTAGACCAGCATTAGGCACTTAATTAGCATAGATTCATAATTCCAGTATCCTAGTCGAATAAGCAGTGAGTGAAAATGCATGAAGAGGGGGGGTGTGGTGGCGCAGTGGGTTGGACCACAGTCCTGCTCTCCGGTGGGTCTGGGGTTCGAGTCCCGCTTGGGGTGCCTTGTGGCGGACTGGCGTCCCGTCCTGGGTGTGTCCCCTCCCCCTCTAGCCTTATGCCCTGTGTTGCCGGGTTTGGCTCTGGTTCCCTGTGACCCTGTATGGGACAAGTGGTTCTGAAAGTGTGTGTGTGTAAAAATGCATGAATAGTAGTAAACCAGGAGGCATGGTGGCACAGCAGGTTTGGCTGGGTCCTGCTCTCTGGCAGGCCTTGGGTTTGAGTCCTGCTTGGGTCACCTTGTGATGGACTGGTGTCCTGTCCTGGGTGTGTCCCCTTCCCCCTCTGGCCTTGCACCCTGTGTTGCTGGGTTAGGCTCTGGTTTGCTGTGACTCCTCTTGGGATAAGTGGTTTCAGCCTGTGTGTATGTGTGTAACAAAGCGAGTGTTGCTTGTGGAGGATTAAGTTACACAGAAATGTACTAGTGGTATGTCATGAGAAGGTGTAGTGGTTAGAGCTCCATTCTTCACTCAGAGGACCTAGGTTTGAACCCCCCCTCCTGCTCTTGTACCCTTGAGGAATATAATTAAATTGCTACAGTAGAAATTACCCAGTTGTGTAAATGGCTAAATCATTATAAGTAGCTTAACACTATGTCACTTTGGAGAAAACTTTAAACTAATTAAATGAATGTGTGAGTGTATTATTTTATTATTTGACATTGCATCCCCTTTATGTGGGTAAGGTATTGATTGCCAAAGAAACATTTGAAGCCCTTGAGATGTGGGTGCAAACTTATAGACTCTTTCACAGTCTATAGCTGTGTGGAGATGGATTTATTCCCAGCTATTATTAATTTCTTTGAACCCGAGCTGTTAGTGTACGTAGATTCAGTCATTCATTCATTCATGCAGACGCTCTTACTGTAATTCCGGTTGCCCTTTCTCTAGGCTGAGGAAATGGCTAAAGGCCCAAGACTTCCCCACCTGAAAGTTGAACCAGCAAACTTAAGGTCACAAAGTTTTGACCATAACTGCTACCCCGCCAAGGGCACTAAACAATTAAAACCCGGTGACAGCGGTAGCTCAGATGTATCTCTGTTCTTGGCTGTTTTCTGGGGCACCCGGCGCTCGTGGCGTCACATCTGTCACAGCCTGTGGAGAAAAATCTTGGCGTTAGGTTGATTGATGCGCCCACCAGCAGGGAAGCACACAGATCGTTCTTTACTAACGGCTGTTCAAAATTGCATAACGGAAAAAAAAAGAAAAAGACAAGTTTTATTTCTTTGTTTATTGGATGTGTTTTTGTTAGACGAGACAGTCAGACGTATACAGCGTATGTCTTCTGGTGATACATATTGTCCGTAGCTGGTCCTCCTGTCGCCTGGGCCTCGGACACAACCAAACAAAGACCCGTCTGCTGTGAGCACAGCTCTGCATAAATGAGGAAATTTAGAGAATTCACTTTAATTTCCATGAGCAAAGGGGACCTGAGCACTGAGGAAACACACACACACACACACACACATTTTCAGAACCGCTTGTCCCATACAGGGTCACGGGGAACCGGAGCCTAACCCGGCAACACAGGGCGTAAGGCCGGAGGGGGAGGGGACACACCCAGGACGGGACGCCAGTCCGTCACAAGGCACCCCGAGTGGGACCCGAACCCCCGACCCACCGGACAGCAGGACTGTGGTCCAACCCACTGCGCCACCGCTGAGGAAACACCCTGATACTAAATCACACGGAGCCTCGTTTTCTGTGTTTTATTGTTACCTTATGCTGGAAAGGGGTCCGACGCTCCTTAAACTTCTTCTAAATTAAGGAAAGTACGCACACATATATACAAAGCAAAAACTATCACTTTACATATAAATAAAGAGCCAGAAGGAAAATACAGTTTGAATTTATAAATGTTATTTTCCATGTAGGTAATGATAATGTATGTGAATATTATGTATGCACAGAACATAAAATTTATAACGACGCAAGTAGAAGACGATTTCAATACTGAAGTGTGTTAAGGGAAAAAAGATAAACACTATTTACTGTGTAGAGCAAAAGTTTGTTTCATAGAAAATGTCGCCTGCAAAGCTGCAACATTTGAAAGGCACAGGCGGTGGTGTGTCATGCCATTTACATTTATTTATTTAGCAGATGCCTTTCTCCAAAGCAACTTCCAATGAACTCTATGTAGTGTTATCAGCCCACATACCTTGTTCACCAAGGTGATTTACACTGCTAGATACTTACACTGAGTCACTCATCCATACATCCATACATCAGTGGAACACACTCTCTGTCACTCACACACTATAGGTGAACCTGAATAGCATGTCTTTGGAGTGCAGGAGGAAACCAGAGCACCCCAAGGAGAACACACAAACTTCACACAGACTGAGCGGAGATCAAACCCACATTCTCTCGCACCACACAACCACACAAGCACTGAGAGACAGCAGCACTACTCGCTATGCCACCATGCTGCCCATGTTTTCCATTGCATACCATGTTTACATAATGAGGCAGCATATCTTTTAATTTTCTAATAAAACTGTTTATTTTTAAGCAAGTATATTTTTTATTAGTTTTATTTTTTCCAAGATTAAATTTTATTTGCTAATTTTATTAGCAAAACTTGGTGTTTCTACGGGGGTGCGGTGGCGCAGTGGGTTGGACCGCAGTCCTGCTCTCCGGTGGGTCTGGGGTTCAAGTCCCGCTTGGGGTGCCTTGCGGCGGACTGGCGTCCCGTCCTGGGTGTGTCCCCTTCCCCCTCCGGCCTTACGCCCTGTGTTGCCGGGTAGGCTCCGGTTCACCGTGACCCCGTAAGGGACAAGCGGTTCTGAAAATGTGTGTGTGTGTGTGTGTGTGTGTGTTTCTATATTTCAGTAACCCTAGGCAATTGCCTGATTTTGCCTCACTATAAAACCCACTCTTTTACCTTTGTTACATTTGACCCATTTGGTATTTTTTAGGCCTGGTATTGTATTCTTATCTCGGACTCTTGCATCTCAGAAGTTGGTCTAAATTGTTCCTGGAGGCATTTCAGGTAAAGGGTAAAAACTGTGTCAGTGCTGGGAATTGTAGGTGAGAGCCATACTTTGATTTTCTCAGAATCATCCTGGGATGTTTAAGTGGAGATAGGAAGGACTTCAATGATCTGAAGTGCAGAAAGAGTTTATTAATCTGTGTTAGACTTTTGTGTTTATTAAAGCTTGGTATTTCAGCCTTAACACTTTGTGTTTAGAAACACTTCAGTTTAAGAAAACATTAGTAATAACCAACTGGAACATCAGCTGTCCACACCAGACATTTTTGTAGACCTTACATAGACTGTCTACAGCAGAAAAAGCGAATTCTGAGTGAATCTCCATACTTGTAGGGGAAACGTATGAAACATATTCTCATTTTCTTTCAGTAACTCAGGTTGTGTTCGTGTACAAGGTATATGAACACCCAGTAATACTCCAGCGGCCCACGCTCTGTTTTCTGCAAACCCACCGTCACCCCACCTTTATCCCTCTTTTGTCCAAAAGTGTCTCTTGTGGGGGTCCAACAACCTCGCTTGGTGGCAGGTGCGAGCCCTCTAGCACGCTCTAAGCCTAAGGAAAGTACAGTAGGCATTTGACTTAGACACATATCCACAGTGTTATCCTTCCAACTCCAATTTTCTTTTTTGCCAAGCCCTGTCTTAGTCAAGACCTGGACACACTTGTGTTACAGGTCTCTGAATAGGTCATGCACCTCCAACAGGACACAGGGTAACTTCCATCACACCACAGCGATGACTAAAAACTGCATACTCTTTTTGCATCACTTTCGGGACGTCAGTGTCGCTGAAGACGTAAGAGCACTGTCATTTCTGCTGTTTTTTTATATGCACAGCTCTATAAGGTTTGTTTGTTTGTTGTCAAAGCATGACTAATAGGCAACACCCCATGTGTATGCAATTACTTATGTCTCAAAAATACCTCTTTAAAATCAGTGAAAGAAGATGCATGGGGGTCATGAGGTGGCATTGTAGGTAGAATCCTCACCATATTGTCAAAGGAACCGGAATCAAATCCCTGCTTCTGCTATACCACACTTAATCAAGGTATTTACCCTGAAATACTAGAGTAAAAATGCTCTGCCGTGAATAATTTAATCAGTGTGGAGAACAGTTTCATCTAAATGGATTAATAATAATATTGAAGATGGGAGCCTAAGTCAACTTCCAGAATCAAAAGAAAAATATCATTCGCAGGATGTCTTGGAGATGACAGATCAGGACTGTAATGTGATGTGGGTGTCACAACAGGGTAAAATGCAAATACTTTCTTGTAATAGTGCAAATGACAGAGCCTTAGATAGTAGGTTCATTCATGCCTAGGATTCTCCATGGCAGCTTTCATTTAGATTCCGCTTAGGTTCCTTCTGTTTCCTTGGCAGCAATGATGCATTAAATGCATTGTTTTGTTGGATTTGAAATAAGATTATAATTTAACAAATTTATCTCCATTGCTTAAGTAATTCATTTATGCGCATAAAATTACAGCTTTCCTATTAGTCACCCATCAGGGTAATAGGAGAATCGCTAGAGTTTTTTTTTGGCCATCAATAATGACTTACGATGACTGCAGTATACGCATAACCATGTGCAGCCTGTTTATAACAGGAAATTATAAACAGAAAGAAATTGTAAAGGACAGTTCCCCTCCCTCAGGATGGGTTTTTTTCCCCCCAAAAAATGCACTGCGGGAAGCCTATGGGGTAGTGGATGACGTCAAGCAAGGCTTAGTGTTATGGCTTAACATGCTCAGCGGGGTGAAAAAGGGAATTCAGAGGTAGACAAAACAACCAGAACGGCTTTAAAAACAGGAAGCTGTGGACTCATAGGAAATAATGTGTTTTTATAGACATTTTTCTTCTGTGTTGCAAGGCCCATGGAGATCCTTATTTGCAAGGATCCTGTTTGTAGATTCCAGCTCTGCATTTAACACCATCATCCCATAGTAAACTTGCCCAGCTCACTGTGCCAGCCTCCACCTGTCAGTGGATCACTAGCTTCCAGGAGGCAGCAGGTGAGACTGGGGAAGTTCATGTCCAACTCCTGCACAATCAGCACTGGTGCTCCCCTCCGCTCTTCTCCCTCTTCACCGACTGCACTTCAAGGGATCCCCTGTCAAGCTCCTTACGTACGGAGACGACACAACCCTACTGGGACTCATCAGAAATGGCGATGAGTCTGCATATAGACGGGAGGTGGAACAGCTGGTCCTTTGGAGAACTCAGAACAATCTGGAGCTAAATACACTGAAAACGGTGGGGATGGCAGTGGATTTCAGGAGGAACCCCCCCCAATACTGCCCCTTCTTCATTTTTAACAATGCTTTATCAGTGGTGGACACCTTAAAGGCCCAGTAGAGAAGGCACTTCCTGTACCAGCTGAGGAAGCTCAACCTGCCACAGGAACTGCTGATCTAGTTCTACAGAGCAGTCATTGAGTCTGTACTCAGCTCCTTCATCACAGTCTGGTTTGGATCAGCAAAGGCTGCACCACATAGTCAGGTCTGCAGAAAAGGTCATCAGTTCCAGACTGCCTTGCCTCCAGGACCTGTACTTCTCCAGAATCTGGAGACGGGCAGCAAAAATCATGACAGACCCCTCTCACCCAGGTCACAGCTTTTTTAAACTTCTCCCATCTGGCAGGCGCTACAGATCACTGTGCACCAAAACAACCAGATACGAAAACAGTTTCTTTCCCACAAGCTGCTATGTCCATGAACAGCTGATTGTTGTTAGTCTGTGCAATACTGTCTCCCTCTTACTTATTGCCTCCCTCGTTATTTATTCCATCCCTCGTTATTTTCTCTATATTCTCCGGCACTGGCAATGCATCTTTGCAGATGTTGTATGTATATTTGTATATGTGTATATATATGCTGTGTTTTTTTTTTTTTGGTCTACTCTACACTGTGAGTCATTGGGAACCGAAGCCAAATTCCTTGTATGTGTGCATACTTGGCCAAATAAATTGGATTCTGGTTCTGATTCTGTCATTTGTATGAGGTGAACTGCAGTGGTATGTATGTTCCTTTAAGTATATTGTTCTATAGTAGTTCCCTTTGCAGACAAAGGTTACCAGCTTCATCAAGGGTTAGTTGAACCCTGTCCGAAACTACTCAGAGGCAGCAGGTGCCATTGTTGTTAGAGCTATTGTCTTGCAAAATTGATACAAAATACTAAATTGATACAGTAAAAATTACACAGCTGTTTAAATTGGTCAACGATTTTAGGTAGCTTAGTACATAAACCTAACATTGTAAAAATCTCCAGAGTCCCTCCTATAATACATGATCTTTCGTAATGAGTTAGAGCACCGAGGCTTCGTGAAGGACGGGTTAGGTAACCCGCCTAACACCCAAACAAAGCCACGATGGCAAGTGTGAATATATAATACATTTACCAAAATGGTGTGTGAATTTAAAATAATATGTACATCATAAATACATATAAAGCCAATGGCACAGTTCTAGGCCTCATTGCAGGTATATTTTTATTTGTCTAATGGTCTTAACTCTTGATGATTTGTATGTTTGAACAGGTATTTGAATAGAAGTGTGTGTGTGTATACATACTGTATATATCAGGGACACAGCGATACTCAAAATACAGACTGATTGCTCCAGCCCTCATCCAAGCGAGGACCTACCGCTGATTCACTTGTTGTCCTTGAGTTGAAGAACACATGGCCTTCTTGAGTGCTGTTCCTCCATGGCTTTAGAGGGCGAGCAGCCATCAGTTTCCCTGTTAAACGTATCTATTTATTCTTCTGGTATTCCTAGGGGAATGGATCCTGTGTGGCCTCTTTCCAGGACAGTTTTACAGTCAAACTTGATAAAGCGCCATTGATCGCATTTTTACTTTTTCAGAAACAAATCCAGCAGGCACACATGAAAGAGAGAGAGCATAACCATATTGTTCCAGGTTTCGCAAGCAATACGCTTATGCTTAATCATCCCAAGAAGCTTGCAAAATAGCTTACGGTTAACATTAGACCCTGGAATCAATATATCTCAGAGAGGAAATGGCCTTCTGTCAGACCAATGTTTCCATACATTCATAAGTGAGGTCAGAGCATGCACATGTGTGACTGACACATAATCATCTCAGGAAGCTTCCAAAATAGCTGTCTCTTATGACAAGAGTGTGGAATTGATATGTCCCAGAGCTGAAGTGACCTGCTGACCTCTGTTTCCACATACCCATGGGTATTAACCTAAGGGGGTGTGTGATTGACACAGCTGTCTTCTTGCTCAGAAAATGCACACGGTCTCAGTCGTTACCTATGTATGTATGTCAATTCAGGTCGTAGGATGTAGGATGGAGGACTCAAACTGAACCCCACCTCCATGAGACACTCATTAGATTCCTGGTGATGTCACTCATTTTCTGCAGTACTAAACTCTATGTCAGCTACCTGGAAAGAAATCTTGAGAAGGTTTGTTTTATTGCTCTAGTCCACACTAGCAACTCCCTCTACAATGGGACTGACCCAAGTCTCTGACCTCTTTCCATTGAAAAGCTAAACATTTGATGTGCAAAAATCATTCAGATAAATTATCTGTTCACTCACTGCTACATAGTCACCCCTAAATATTGTCACCTATTGCATATCTGTGTGTATTAGCAATATCTTGGTATACTGTAACTATTTAATTTTTTTTTAAATTATGCAAAACTATGAAACAAATATAGAAAGAAATTAGTATAAAATGATAAAATTATATAATATATAATATACAGTATAACATATAATGTATTCATAACTGTGAATTTCCCTGCAGGGATTAATGAAGTATTATACTATCTTAAATGACAATAATAATAATAATAATAATAATAATAATAATAATAATAATAATAATAATACAATATTATAAAATGTTATATATAAACAGAAACCAGAATGCAGACCATAACTGTTTCACTCTACACTGCTCTCTGTGCAAATGCTTCTCCATCACCATATCAAACTCTGGTCAGAATATATAGTATATTTAATGATATATTCAAAGAATTGTAGTTTGTCAACCCCTTGGTACACCTTGAGCATGCTGGGGACATTATGTTCTCAGTTTTGCATTTCAGACATGAGAGAGAGAGTAGCCAAGTTAAAAAAAAAAATGTCCCTAATTTTCTCTGTTCCTTATTGAACAAAAGGCCCTAGATGTCACATCAGAGCTGCAGCCAGAATTAATGCATCTCTTGTCACCTTTGACCTTTCGCACTGATTTCAAGCAGGATGAGTAAATCTGTGGTCTGGAGTTTCCTATTTTCTTTTTCTGCGCTGAAAGTCAGGGCAACACCTTCACCTGAAATTTGTGTACAATCAGATCACATCCATTAGGACAGATGGCGGTGGCTCTTCCTTCTGGGGTTTCCTAATCATAAGTCATAGGAGAAAAAGAACATTGTAGACTTCTTCAGAACACGGATCAAGAATCTTACATTTTAATTTACTCTTTACCATTGATAGAATAAGTGTCAGAACTGTGCTCCGCTCCAGAAGGTTGTAATCATCACAGTAAAGACAGCCTCAAATACACAACTACTCCAAGGAGGAATTAACAATATGTGCTCATTTGGAAGTTAAAAGACGCAACAACATGTATAGAGAATAAAGTAACAGCTGACTGGCTGGACTTTTGGAGGTGGATGAAAAAACCACCATAAGCATAAAGTTATAGGGAAGCCCAGATACACAACTAATCTGAGACAGAATTTTCGAGGTTACATCTGCATATTTATTTATGTTTTTTTTTTTTTTTTTTTTTTTACAAAGAAACATTGGTGTTTTGAGCATTGAAATGTTAGACTCACATTATCTGGACCATGACTGAAATGCAGCATGGTCTTAATTTTAGTCTCTCAACATGAAGCTGGTATGGCCTTAAAATAAAAATATATGCTGCCCTTTGTTACCCACAGGCTCTGTAAACATTTTGGTTTACTTTATGTCAGCAACAGAGGAAGGCAAGAGACTGGTTGAATAAATTTACGCTGGGCTGTCACCCAAATGTGACCTTAATCACCGCAATATTTCCTTCCCCCACCCCCAGCCCTCACACGTCGATCACACAAATTAAATACAAACAATTGTTAAGTAGCTTTAAAAATCCCATAATTTACATCTTTTAGCTTTTAACAAAAAAAAAAAAAAAAAAATAAGAAAAAAATTTTATGCTTATATGTATCTCAAAAGGAAGGGGGTGCGGTGGCGCAGTGGGTTGGACCGCAGTCCTGCTCTGCGGTGGGTCTGGGGTTCAAGTCCCGCTTGGGGTGCCTTGCGGCGGACTGGCGTCCCGTCCTGGGTGTGTCCCCTTCCCCCTCCGGCCTTACGCCCTGTGTTGCCGGGTAGGCTCCGGTTCCCCGTGACCCCGTAAGGGACAAGCGGTTCTGAAAATGTGTGTGTGTGTGTGTGTGTGTATCTCAAAAAAAAAACTTCTAGGAAGGTGGTTAGGAATTGTCGATATTCTGGTAAAGTTTTATGCAGCTAGTTGTGTGATGAACATGGTGCATATGGTGAAGGAAATAAACTAACTGTACTTAAGAGTCACACACCTGCAGCTATGTCTCTTTCTCCTAATGTAATACACACATTGTATTTTCTATGAGATGTACGTCACGTTGGAGAAAAGCATCTGCTAAATGAATAAATGCAAATATAAGTGTAAAATACATTGTATATGCAACTAATTTTCCAAAAAAAAAAAAATTCAGCCAGAATAGTAAACTAGAAATTTATGTTTATTGATCAGACACTTTTCTCCAAAGCAACTTCCAACAGGTACTATGTAGTGTTATCAGTCTACACATCTTATTCACCATGGTGACTTACTGCAAGAGACACTACTTACAAGGGGTCACTCATCTACACATCAGTGGAACACAGTCTCTCTGTCACTCACACCCTATGGGAGAACCTAAACAGGATGTCTTCAGGCTGTGGGAGGAAACCAGAGCACCCAGAGAAAGCCCACACAGACATGGGGAGAACATTCAAACTCCACACAGACTGAGCAGGGATTGAACCCATGTTCTCACACACAACCCAGGCACTAGGAGACAGCACCACTACTAACTATGCCACCATGCCACCTGAAGCCATACGTTCTTTGGCAGTAGTTCTACTTTATTAAAGGAGTATTTCTGTTTCTTATCTGTTGCTTATCTTGTGCTGGACTAATGCAGCTAATGTAACTGGCAGCAGGGCTTAATGGCTTTAGATAGATCTGTTTTAACTAGACACTCAGCTTAATGATTAAATGGTATAAGTGTGTGGGTAACGAGTTGTAATTGGGGGAAAAAGCCGGTAAGCACTTGGCCGAATGTCAACATGTTGGAAACACGCAGCTGAGAGTGGAAGTGGATTGCAGGGGTTAAGGCTAAGTTCGGCTCTGCTGCGAGGCCACATTATACGCCCCAGATGTTCCCCATAAGCCTCCTTCGGTCCAAAAGAAAATATACAATTATGTAACTCTTTATTCCTAATTCCCTTTAAGAAGAAACCAATGTCCTCATTTCCAAAACCAGTTTTCGGAGTGCCGAAGTATTATTTTGCATACCGTGAGTATTTACATTCTCCGAATTTGACTGCTGGGCTGTTTTTTCTGGAGATGTCTTTGTCTCTATTTATGTTTTTGGAAAGTTGATTCCAACATTGGCATGAATGGTCGAAAAACATAATTTGTTACGTAACCCGTTAATAAGAGAACCCATAAAAGCACAGCTATGTACTGTTCATCACGGCAGGTGAAATACCGTGCTGTTAACGGCTTTAAGTTCTTAAAACAAGTTTTACTTCCAGATAACTGTGCTGGTAAATGCTTCAGTTGTGAACCGCCTGCAGAGGAGCCTCTTAAACTTCTCCCCATTCTCAGTGGGCAAAATTCTGCACACGCTGCAATACGTCCAAGTTAGAAATGGTTTTCCAGCTTCGAAGAAAAATGTTAAGGCAAATAACAATGCTTTAAATTTTCCTTTTCCCAAGTTCCCACATTGTTCACATCTGGATTTTAGTAGCTGGCTTTAATATACTGTTAATGTGTCAATTCATATTCTATATTTTTTTACATCAAAGGGGTGTGGTGGGGCAGCAGGTTTGACCGGGCACTGGTCTTAGGTGGGCCTGGGGTTCGAGCCCCACTTGGGGTGCCTTGTGATAGACTGGCATCCTGTCCTGGGAATGTCTCCTTGCACCCAATGCTGCTGGGTTAAGCTCTGGTTGGCTGTGGTCCCCCCCTGGGGACAAGCAGTTTAAGACTGTATATGTATTTCTACATCCTAGAGCAGAAGGTAGCAATTACAGCTGCTGCCTTGCTCTCAAAAGATCTGGGTTCAAAGCCCCACTCCTGCTCTAACACCATTGAGTAAGGTACTAATGCAGAACCAATACAGTAAAAAAAGGTGAAAAATTTTAAAAAGTATTGTAACAGTGTAAGTTGATTTGGATGAAAGTGTCTGACAATCTATTTTTAAAAATAAATTAATTTGCATTATTAATGACTGAGTTAGTGAAGAAAGCAAGGGATCCTGCAAAGGACTGTTTTTTTGGTGAATGTAGGTCATTGAGCATTGCTACAATCTCAGCATGTGAGTATCTTACACATGATGTCCTCAAGAGCTTCACTCACATCTGGACAATGTAAGAGGAATAAAGAGCCTCTTAAGTACATTATGGTACCTGCAGCTTTGTGCTGTTTTCATGTCTGTGAACTACTTTTGATCCACGTGGAAAAAAACTTAAGAGAAACGAGTGAATGCAAAGAACTGTCATTTCCTTATTTAGAAACATTTTCTGGGGCAGCCAGATAAGCAAAAGTCTCTATTATAGTAATTTAAAGGGATATTAATGGATTCTGTATTAACCAGAAGCTCTGCTTTTCATGAGTGAACGGTCTAAGGTATTGCTTAAGCATTTTATTTAGTTGTATAGGGCCATTTGTCATAGGCTTTTGTAGTCATTTGCACACAGGAAAAACAAGCATGCAGTAGATGTTTTACCAAGGAGCTAAGAATGGATTATTTATTTATTTTTTATGAGTTAAAATGCCATGTTCTTTAATGCAGAATAGAATTGAATAGAATAGAAGAGAATAGAATAGAATAGAATAGACTGAAAAGAATGGAAAGTAGCTCTACTGAAAATACTAAAACAATACATTTACAATCAACTTAATACATGTATGTCTGAGAAGAGAACATAATTATATTGCATAAAGTCCAAGTGAAATTCAACACAGTCATCAAAAAGTGATATGATCACGTTGCAATAAAATGTTCCAATCTATTCAGACTTCTAACAGATGGTGTTCACTCAACATGGTTTTACTGCTTGTTCAATTTACTTAATTAAAACCAGTTAATGCAACACAGTTCTTTTGCATGTTGTCTCAACTTAATTTCATTGCGTACTTTTTTACTTACTCCAGTTGTGTTCAGACTATGTGAATAATATTTGTTGGGTCAGTGTATTGCTGAAACTGAACTGAAAAAGGGAGGCTCTATTAAAAAATATAAATCTATTTATATAGTATAAATAAAAACTATATATATAGTTTATATAGTATTTATATAGTATATTGCAGTATATATAGGGGGGTGCGGTGGCGCAGTGGGTTGGCCCAGGTCCTGCTCTCCAGTGGGTCTGGGGTTTGAGTCCCGCTTGGGGTGCCTTGCGACGGACTGACATCCCGTCCTGGGTGTGTCCCCTCCCCCTCTGGCCTTATGCCCTGTGTTGCCGGGTTAGGCTCCGGTTCCCCGCGACCCCGTATGTGACAAGCGGTTCAGAAAGTGTGTGTGTGTGTGTGTATTATATATATAGTTATAATTTATTATATAGTTTAACATTCTATCACTTTATTAATATATATGAATGACACGTAATTAATAATAAATATAATTAATAATGTTATGCAGATGACATACGGATACATGTTTTTTCCGTGATCGGATATTCACAACAGTCAATTGCGATAGTTGCAACAGTGGCTGCGAAAGCCACGACAGTAGTCGCGATCGCGACAGTCGATCGCAATCGCGATAGTCGCGACAGTTGCATGTAGTTGCGAGAGTTGCACGATAGTCGCAGCAGTTGATCGCAATCACGATAGTCGCAACAGTCGTGCGATAGTCGTGACAGTTGAGCGATAATCGAGATAATTACGTGATAGTTGTGACAGTCGATCACGATCGCAATAGTCCCATGATAGTCGCGACAGTGGTCGTCGCGGGAGTTGCCTCTCGCTATGTGCCGGTGTTCCAATGACTGTTTGTAATTGCTTTCTTTATGTATTATCTTTGCTTTCATTTTTATCAAATTTTATGTGTCGTATGTTTGCTGTCTCTCCATATTCAGAACACTCACTATATATTTGTACATAAAGTGTATTTATAGTCTTCCCCTGTATTGTGAAAGTAATTTGCTCCTACAATTTTCCTTATTCATAAGGAAAATTCTCATAAATTGGAGACCATTATTTTCAATAGCCAAATTTCATACACATTCCTGAGCCCCAGAACTGATATCCAGTTATGCTAAAATATTACATAACACAGTTACTTTGATAGTTAACATTAGTTATGACATAACATTGCCATTTCCCTTCATTAATGGTCCTATAACACTGTATGACTGCCTACCTGTGCTTTTTACATAATACCCAATTAGTTTATTTATTAATTCAATCTTTAATGCAAAAAAAAAAAAAAACTGAATAGTAAAGACAAAAGAAATCAATGAAAACTATGCAAATTAGTTCTAACTCACCAAACAAGATGACATTGATGGATAGCTAAAGGGGGGGCGGCATGATTACAACAGATTGTAGGGATTATAACAGATGAAAATTAGAAAACAAGAGTTTAGGGAGGTGGAGAAGTTAATGCAGTATGAGCCAAACCAACAGGGTGATTTCTTCTGCCACTCAGCTGTTGGATGAAATCCAAATTTTCTCCTTGTAATTGCAATGAAAATCCTTGTAAGCCAAAGCAGGGATGTTGAGTGAAACTCCCCATGAAGTCAAATTCCCATAATCCCAAATGTCATGGGGTATGGCTATATTTGTACATACATACAATCATACACACATACTTGCTGAAGCTGCTTGTCCCAAAAGGGGTTGTGGCAAGCCAGAGCCTAACCTGGCAACACAGGGCATGGGGCTGGAGAGGGCACACCCAGGATAGGACACCAGTCCATCACAAGGCACCCCAAGGAAGACTCGAACCCCAGAGGCACTAGAGAGCAGGACCTGGCTAAACCAGCTGTCTCACCATGCCCCATGCAGGTACATCTCTGTACATATAAATATGCAGCACTGCTTAAAAGTATACGAACCCTATTTGGATGGTCATTATTTTTCACATACTTTCAAGCAGCACTGCATGTGTTTATATATGCATGTGTATATATAAATATATATAACTGATAAATGGTTGTTTATTCCTCTGTTAGACTGATTTTGACAGTTGAATATCTTTTGCTGGCCTTTGTCAGCTGACTTTAATAATTTGCATATTTATATTGTATGTCCTTTACTTTACATTAACCCATTCCTGTAAGTCACCTGCTAAATAAATTAATAAACTAAGAAACATTTGTATTTAAGCAGTTATCAGATATCAGATGTAGACGATGATAAATGACCAAAAGCATACTGAGAAATAATAACAGACCATTTTTATTTTCTGAAACTTTGAACAGGTTGCTTTACAGTAATAAAGAGATGGAGATAAACTGCTATTACACAACAGTGTAGATAAATTATTACAGAGCACATATGAATCACTTTTGTCTGAAACTTCCAGAATTCACTTGGAGGTTTATCATGCAGTGGGGTGCTGCTCATTTCTTCTTAATGTATGACCATTCCTACTGGGAGAAAGTAAGTTTTCATAACAAGGTCCTTTTTACATCATCCATGTAGGGCTTCAATTCTTAGACAGTAAATTTTTAAGTCTGAGAAGAAAGATTTGTTACAACTGTAGCAGATAAAATTTATTTGGTGGAGACTTGTTATAGCTCCCGTCTTGGGCCTCGGGCATGAGCTCAATTTGCAATGACGCATATATGAGTCAGTCTTCCCTCTACCATTTCCTTTTATCTCAGTGCTGAATAGGTTGTTTCATGTTCTTTATGCTAAAGTTACCTGTTTTACCTTCTTGTGGCCTTTACAATGCCATTTATGATAGGAAATGAAACCATTAGTGGGTCATGCTGGCATACAGCGTAAACATAATATGAAATCCATTAGTAAAAGCACCTTTTCAGAGATAAATATGCAAGTCCTGTGGAATACTAAAGGAAAAATACTGGGATGGGTGATGGTCAGTCCACAACTTAAATACCCGTAAGTCTCTAGGAAACAGCATGTAACCAACGAGCTGAGATAAACAGCAAAAACTCACAGTACCAGGGTGTGTCCTGTCATTACCGATGGAGCGAGGATCTTGATGTTGAGCTACGAAGGTCTAGACTTATCACGTTTCCTCATATGAATCTCGGAAAAAATCACTGGTGTTAAAACCTTTTTCCCTAAACATACGGATGCGAATTTCAGTTTATGTTTACATTTGTCACGTTTCTAAAGAGAGATGTATGGCTCAGGGTAAACAAAGCATATCAGATGGAGATTAAGAGCTTTAGACACAGGATTATCTGATTACAGTTGGTTCGTCCGATACCACCATGGTACTGGTTCACGTCACTCCAGTGGCTGCCTACAGGTGACTTTCAAATAGCAAATATATAGATAATAACAGATAATGTAATTTCATTATAATCACAGCAGTTGGTGTTGGACCTATTGTAAATTAATTACTTTAAGTGGGTCTGAAAGAACTTTAAGACCCTTCGATGTCCAGCAGTTCTGAGGAAGGACACAATAAGAGGCAACTGGTAGCATAGTACTTAGAGCTGCTGTCTTTAGACCCAAAGGTTGCAGGTTTGAATTTCATCTCTGGCTCTATTACCTGAGAGCAAGGTACTTACCCTGAATTGCTGTAGTAAAGCTGAACAGCTGTATAAATGGGTAAGCAACTTAACATTGTAAGTTGCTTTGAAGAAATGCATTATTGAAATGAATAAACGTGAGCAACACCACAAATTAAACCCACCTGTGACCTGGCTCTCTATTAAAGTGGTGTTTATGGTGAGAAAAATTTGCATGATAAAAAGGTCTTGGATGAGATGATCGTGGAACTGGGGTGACCTTTGTTTTCGCAATGCTGTTTTCCATCTATAAAACCCCCTTATAAAAGCGTTTATCTCATAAAGTGCAGCAGTGATCAGTGGCAGCTGGGTAATGTGGAGTAATAGTGCTAAGTCCTCCTGATGGAAAATATAGCTATAAATTCAATTTTATACATTGAGTGGCCTGTTTACCATCTCTTTGTCTTTCCATTCCAAACAAGTGGCTCCACCATGTGGTAAATTCCACTGAGGAATGGCATCGCTTCAACGGCCCCAGTGTAAAAGTTTGCTGAGAATGACTTTCTGCCATCAAGCACTGAGGGTCTCGAACGTCCTACATCTGTGCCGCACACGAAATGGGGGCAGATCGCCACACATTTTTTTTCTCCAAAGCATTGAAGTGAACTGTGCAGTTGGTTTCATTTCAAATCAAACTCTCCAACATACCCATTTGCTTCATCCTGAATTTTATGTACAATGTGCATATGGTACATTATCATATTTGCATATAGAAATATGGCAAAGCTTTCATTTCATGTACTGTACCTCAGTTATACTGCCTTCTAGTTTTAGCTTGCATATAATATATATATTACACATTCAAGACACACAGGACAAGGTGTTATACCCCATGCGTATTATCAACGACTGAACACAAAGACCCAGCCCAACCAACATGAAGCTACAGAGAACATCTAGCGTAGCCAACCGACATCTCCACGACCCGAGACCAAGAAGCTTAGCTACATTCTCCAACACACCCATCAGCCAACCCAACACACCAAATGCACCAAACCAAACAAATCCAGAAGACCAACACACCAAACCCACCAAACCAACATGCCCACCAACCAAACTAAAACTGGAAGGCAACATAACTTATATACAGTATATATATAATATATATACACACACACATTCTATCTACAACCGCTTGTCCCGAGCGCTATCACGGCGAACAAGAGCCTAACCTGGCAATATAGCAGACAAGGCAGAAGAGGAGGGGACACACCCCAGACGGGACGCCAGTCTGCCCCAAGGCACCCTAATTTAAACTTAAAATATATATAACATGGCCTTACTCAAGGGGAATTGAAAGATACACATATATAATTTGTTACATATCCAACCAATTTCAATAATTGCTTGTCCCAAGCAGGGTCACAGTAAGTCAGAGCCTATCCCAGAGGGACTGGGTACAAGTCTGAAGGAGTGGAAGAGCACACCCTGGATGGGACACCAGTCCATTGCAGGCCTATAACTAGGCACCCAGGCAGAGGTACCAGAGCAACTGCAGGGTAAGTACCTTGCTCAAGGACACGACAGCCAGAGGCAAGGATTGAACTAGTAACCTTTAGAGCGAAAGGCAGCTGCTCCAACCATGGTGCCACCAGCTACCCTCATATTAGGTGCTTTTTAATATAAATTAAATTAATTTAAATTTGTTCATTTAGCTGATGCTTTTCTCCAAGGTGACTTAAAATGTTGAGCTAGCTACAATTATTTACCCACTTATACAGTTGGGTAATTTTACTGGCACAATTTAAAGTAAATACATCCCTAACCTAGGGGGGCGTGATGGCGCAGTGGGTTGGACCAGGTCCTGCTCTCCAGTGGGTCTGGGGTTCGAGTCCCGCTTGGGGTGCCTTGCGATGGACTGGCGTCCCGTCCTGGGTGTGTCCCCTCTCCCTCCGGCCTTACGCCCTGTGTTGCCGGGTAGGCTCCGGTTCCCCGTGACCCCGTATGGGACAAGCAGTTCCGACAATTACAAAATCAAATACTATTAAATCTAGCATATATAGTAGAATTTGTTTTCAGTCAGGAGAGAAAGAGTTGGGAGGGAATGAGAGGGAAACTGGAATAAAACGTAGCATTTATTTTGATGACTGCATTTCCGAATGGAGAATTTTCACATTCCTACTATCCAATTCCCAGAAGGTCATCTTAGGGAAAGCACACAGGAGGTGCCCGCATCTTACCACTGCACATGTGGACATTTCCAGGAATGAGCTGAGCAATGCTGGGTTTATCAGATGTGGTGAAACAAAGGAGAGATGGGGATGGGCACATTCTCCCCTTGCTTTGCTACGCGATCCTTGCTGTGCATTACTGAGTTCATGGGGCACTTGTAGTGAGTTCGTATTCCATCGGTCACAGGACTCACTGCAGATGCCCCATAAATTCCAACTTTGGAATTTTTTAGCACAAAAAAATTCCATTTCCAAAAACTGCTTATCCAGCTTGTGAGACAGTGGTCCAGAACCTATTCTGTAAACACAGGTTGTGATGCAGGGGACACCCTGGGTTGGACCCCACTCCACAGCAAGGCAATCACACACCAATTCAGCTACAGACACCCACTGAAGGCAATTAAGAACAAAGTCCACCTGAAACACATGTCTTTGGAGTGTGGGAGGAAACCAGAGCACCCAGAGGAAACTCATGTGAACATGAGGAGAACATCCAGACTCCACACACTGAGCTGGGTTTGAAACAACTCCCCAGAAGCTGTGAGGCACCTTGGTGCCCAACCACCACACCCATACCAGCAAGTAAAGTTTGCCCCCCTCACCAAACAGAATAACTAAAAAATAAAAAATAAATAAATGCAAATACAGACCAAGTGCTCGAGGGGATGTCTGTGATGTGCTTACCTGACCACAACCTGTTCACCTACTTTATATACAGTATGTTTGTATGTTTCCAAACTTTTTAGATAATTTGTATTGATATGTATTCATTGCCAGCTTTTATGCTTTGCTTTAAATTTCCTTTGTGTTCACCGTGAACATTATTTTTAGGACATGGTTGTTCGTTCTACCCGAAAAGTCTATAGTATCTACAGATCAGTAAACTGGGCCAAGCCTGGAATGGCCAATCTATTTTTGTTGACATTGTTCAGTTATAACAAAGAAAAAAAGAAACACTGCTGGTATTGTGTGCAGCACAATGCCCACTGAGCTGGCAGGGTCCGTGAACACGAAGGTGAGGTCAGGGACGTCTGTCAGCACCGCGGGTCGAGCGGAGAAAAACAGCGGCTTCGCGATCGGCCCCATCCGCCTATTGTGCCTCCGAGGCTCCCGGGAGAATATTTGGAGTTCGCAGGGGGCACCACCCACTTGTTAGCAAGTCCAGCTACACCTCAGTGGCCTTGAACGTCTTTGAGCAAGATCAGGGACAGGATGGCTGTTGAAATGTTGAAAGACACTAAATGAGGCTCAATTCATTAAAAAAAAAGTGTCCATGAAAAAAAATTGCCACTTTGTTCCACAACAGCGAACAAGTTTCATATAACAGTGATTATTTGCTGTTTGCTCATTCAGCAGTTTCCTCCAAAGCGCCGTACAACATAAAGTTTATGATTTAAGCCACTGAAGATTTTTTACCTATTTATTCAACTGAATATATTTTACAGCATCGATGAATGGTAAGTACCTTGTTCAAGTGGAACGCAACACCTATAACCACTGCACCACCTACTGGCCAAAAGAGTCTTGCGGTATGACTTACACTTACATATTATTATTATTATTATTACTGATGTTGTTGTTTTTGTTGTTCTTGCTGCTGCTGTTTGATGCTTTATTATATTACTATAATTACTTATTGGGGGGGTGTGGTGGCGCAGTAGGCTGAACCGGGTCCTGCTCTTTGGTGGGTCTGGGGTTCGAGTCCCCCTTTCGATGCCTTGAGACGGACTGGTGTCCCGTCCTGGGTGTGTCCCCTTCCCCTCTAGCCTTACGCCCTGAGTTGCCGGGTTAGGTTCTGGTTCCCCGCGACCCCGTATGGGACAAGCAGTTCAGAAAGTGTGTGTGTGTGTAAAATTACTTATTGTTATTATTAGCATTCATGTAAAGTGTACGTTACACATACCATATCACTGGGGTTGGATGTGAGTGGTAAAGGTGCAGGATAACACCAGGTGTGTAAGGCATTGCGACCTGGACTGTACAAAGGCGTCATTGTAGCCCAGTGAAATCGCAGCCCCTGTTGGCATCCATTCCCATTCCCTAGTGGGTTGTGACCCCTTAAGGGTGTCCGGTTACAGGGGGCCCCGCAGACTCCTGAAACAACTGTCTGCTTCAGCTGTTGTGCCGAAGATGGTGAGGTAATCCCTGCACCCACCCCCACCAACTCAGTACAGGCAAGTTGGGCCATGTTTGAAAACAAGGAGACATATGAACTCATAATTTTCCACCATTCGCAAGCGAAATGTAAGAAGCTGCTGCGGCCACAGTGACGGATGGAATACAGGAATACTGGTCACCGGGGACATTCCTTCGCAGCAGGGCTGCCTGCGGAGGAAGTCGGCTGCATGCGCGCACTAATTACGTTCCCTTAGCCATTTACCTTCGCTTACATGGAGTAACAGATAAGAGGAAAAAGATCATTAGAGTGTAGATGTCATTTCTGAAGCAGAACATTGTCGGCGCGGTTCTCAGTCCATTGGGGGTGGCCAGTGGTGGTGTACTGCTGCCCTCTTCTGGAAGCACATTCAACTACAATTTGGAAGTGTGTCGCAATGACTTACCTTACTTACCTCATTGTAAGGTAATTGTGCGAAGGCTGGAGCTTTGGATCCCACCTCCAGCTGTAGCACCTTTGAGAAAAGTACTTACCTAAATTGCTTTAGTAAAGTTACCAAACTGCAAGTAGCTTGATGTTCTACATCAATCTGGAGAAAAGGGTTATCTAAATTTATTTATTGTATGATCAAAGACAGATCTTCAGCAACATAGGGCAAACTATAAGATGTCAAACTGGCCTCATGTAGCCAAAGTTTAACATCTGTATCATCGATGTTTGTCAAATCCACTGGTGTGGGTGTGTATGTGGGGCAGTGATCCAGCAGATGTTTTGCAATTTGTTACTGCTCTCCACAGGGGGTGCGGTGGCGCAGTGGTGCAGTGGGTTGGGCCACAGTCCTGCTCTCCGGTGGGTCTGGGGTTCGAGTCCCACTTGGGGTGCCTTGTGGGGGACTGGCGTCCCGTCCTGGGTGTGTCCCCTTCCCCCTCTGGCCTTATGCCCTGTGTTGCTGGGTAGGCTCCGGTTCCCCGCGACCCCATGTGGGACAAGTGGTTCTGAAAGTGTGCGTGCGTACGTGCGTGCGTGCGCGCGCGCACACGTACTGCTCTCCACACGGGCATCCTGGGCTGCCTGTGTTATCTAAATGAATAAATGTAATTCTTCCTTACAGTGATGGACCAACAAGTAGCACCATGGAGACTTGTGGGCCTGGGCCTAAAATGCTGCAAAGGTTTATTTCATAAACATCATAGTTCACGTGCTTCCAGTGAACATCCAGCTTTGATGTGTCAAAGACAACTGTGTAAACTAGGGAATGTGTGAGCAAGGAGATGAACAATGCACCTAATGAAAACACAATGTAGCCTGGGTGCCATACTGTGACCAATCTAAATGACTCATCATTACATTTGTTGATTTAACAGAGACTTTTCTCCAAAGCAACTTTGAATGAACTCTATGTAGTGTTATCAGCCAACACCCCTTATTCACCGCAGTGACTTACACTGCTAGATACACTACTTACAATTTATACATCAGTGGAACACACTCTCTCTGTCACTCAAACACTATAGGTAAATCTGAACAGCATGTCTTTGGACTGTGGGAGGAAACCAGAGCACCCAGAGAACATGCAGACTCCACACAGACTGAGCGGGGATCGAACCCATCTCCTCTCATACCACTCAGGCAATGTGAGACAGCAACACTACTTGCTGTGCCACTGTGCCACCTTTCATGTTAATTATTCTCAACATAAATACAGGAATAGGTGATAAAGGTGAAAATCGAAGGCTGGGTTCCTTCCACGTGTCCTGACAAGGTGCCCTTTCCTCACCACTGCTGTGCTGAAGATGCTGTATGGCATCTCCAGTCCCACCTCAGAACATGGTCTCCAAACAGGGCCTTTGCATGCTTGACTGACATCTCTGCCTGAATGCCTGACCACCTGCAGATACCCCTGTCCAACACAGACGTCCTCCTCGTCACTGCCTGCACCTCCAGCCACTGTGAACCATCCATGGAGAGCATCAGTGTCATCAGAGAAGTCACCATGAACTCAGCACCCCTGACAATGAAACCCTCAGGGTGTCAAAACACACATGTTCAGTGATTCCACAGTGGATTTCTCCACTACATCCAAAGGATCTGCCCTATCTTCACCACACTCTGTACCAAAATTCTGTCCTTATCTCAGTTGCTGAACCTCACTCATGGTTGGACAACCTGCTTGCATCCTTAGACCACTCCAGTTCATGGTGGTTGAAGCTGCATGACTTACACTCGGCCTGTTTATGTTACATTTACATTTACTCATTTAGCACACGCTTTTCTCCAGATGCATGTACATCTCTGAGTGAACAGTACATTTCACCAACAGATGGAAAGAAATTGTTTCAAACACACGATTCCACGAAGAGCTACCTATAGAATGTTGTGGTAGCGCAGCGGGTTTGGACAAGTCCTGTTATCTGGGGGGTCTGGGGTTTGAGTCCTGCTTGGGGTGCCTTGTGATGGACTGGCATCCTGTCCAGGATGTGTCCCCTCCCTCCCCAGCTTTGCACCCTGTGCTGCTGGGTTAGGCTCTGGCTTACTGTGACTCTGCTTGGGATAAGTGGTTTCAGGGAGTGTGTGTGTGCATAGTGACTGTGAACATCCCGTCATCTATTATCAATAATTACTTATACAACGCAGGGTCATGGTGGTCTGGAGTCTATCCTTGAACCATAGGGCATGAGGCAGCATACACTCTGGATGGGATGTCGGTCCATCTCAGGGCAATCACACACACTCAATAACTAAAATAGGCACAGTGAGGGCAGTTCATGCGGAACACATGTCTTGGGATCGTGGAAGAAGCCGACACAAATGCAGGGAGGGCACGCAGAACTGCACCCAGACTGGGCTAGATCCGAACCCCCAATCAAACCCAAGGCCCTGGAGCTGAGAGGCATCAGCATTACCTGTTCTACCCTGAATGTGAACATGTTTATGGAAAATGTGTTCGGCGCGTGCTTAGAGAAAAGCAGAAACAACGTAAACTTTGTCTGAACGTGAAAAAGGCACCATGATCACCTCGATGGCAAGATGGGAATTTAAGTTCTTTAATTGCCACCAGAGCAGACAAATTACTCTCATAGTTGTCATTCCCATTAAACAGGAAAGAAGGAAAATACAGTATCTTTGTAGAGCACTGGTTTTGTTAATTATGCTATTCTGTTACACTTAATGAATATAAATAATTGTTAATTTTGTGGGGGTGCAGTGGTGCAGTGGGTTGGACCGCAGTCCTGCTCTCCGGTGGGTCTGGGGTTCGAGTCCTGCTTGGGGTGCCTTGTGATGGACTGGTGTCCTGTCCTGGGTGTGTCCCCTCCCCCTCCGGCCTTACGCCCTGTGTTACCGGGTTAGGCTCTGGTTCCCCGTGACCCCGTATGGGACAAGCGGTTCTGAAAGTGTGTGTGTGTGTGTGTGTGTGTGTGTGTGTGTGTGTGTTAATTTTGTTGCAGAATGGAATAGTTAATGGCAGAGCAATTTGTATTTTACCCGATCTTACAGTTCAGCGGTACAAGGCAAGTTGTTCATGCTTGTTTGCTATCTAGTAAAAATAAAAGGAAGATTTGACGTTTATAGAATAGACTAGATTTGTTTTGGACATAAATTATTCATAGGGATTCAGCAGCTGTGAGTCAGAGGGGGAGACCATTCCTTGATAGTGGAGTTGCTATTAGATGTTATTGGATTTAAATCTTAAAAAAAAAAAAAACAAGTAACTGCCTTTCCAGCTCCCAGAAGCACAGCTCAAAGGTGTGTTCAGGTCTTCACATCTTTTGATTGTCTCATCTTAAAAAGTACAGCGACGGTTTTATTAGGCCTGTTCCCTCAGTGGTGATGTAATCTCTCCATCTCAGTCATAACTTGCATATATTTACATTTACATTTACATTTATTCATTGAGCACGCCCTTTTTTCCACAGCGGCGTACATCTCAGAGAACAATGCAAAAAGTGCACAACATCAGAGTGCAGCCAATTTGTCACATTACACCATATGAACCAGTTGTAAATAGGGTTTTTATTTTTTAAATGATATTTTAAAATTGATTTCTATCATTACTTATGATACCAGCAAGTCAGTTATGAAGGACTTCAGCAAAGAAAGCCAGCAAAGAAATATTTTTGACCAGTAAGGAGTCGGACTAAAAATCAGCCACTGTCACATTCCTACGAACTTACCTGTATTTGCTGAGCTGACACTTTTCCACAAAGCAACATAATTTTTTACCTATTTATACAGGTCAGTAACTTTGCTGGATCAATTTAGGGTAAGTATATTGCTCACGAGTACTACAACTGGACATAGGATTCAAACGTGCAACCTTTGGGACTGAAGGCAGTAGATCTTACCAACACTCTGCCAACTTTTGCTGGAATGTATTTGTTTTGATGGGTATGCTCTGACATATCACATGCAGCAACAATGCACTAAGGTGTATTTTTGCAACCTTTAATTTTATTGCATTTAAAATTTCTCTTTAAGCTTTTTACTGAAGGACTCCTAGGGACAGAAGCGTTAGGTCAACTAATAAAAAATACATGGGACAATGATAATGTTACTACAGTTGAGCAATATTAAATCTCAAAGTCTTTCTTGCTATTGATATTATTATTCAAATTATTTGTCACTAATTTACCTGTAGAGTAGTGATACCATTCTTTCCCTCCCTGATCAGGTTTGCTGATTCTGTTCTAGGAAATAAATTATTTAAAGGGTCCTGATGCTGCGTTGGAAATAAATGCCCTTTTAGCCACTTTGCATTTCACACACTTCATTCCCGTGTCTGAATATAAGATCATCCATGTTCTTTTCATTGTAGATATTGAATTTTTCCAGCAGATAACTATTCTACTAAGGGAAATCATGAAAAAAGCTTTTTTTGCTTTTTCGGGGTTTGGTTTTCGGGGGTGACATACTTTCATTACATACCAAAATAATGAGACTTTCTGAGCAGTAACTGCTGCTATGGAAGCATACTCCCACCAAAATGTTTATGAAAATTAAAATGAGAAAAAAGAAATCCCATTGGCTTTTTTCATTTTCAATTTTGCCATTTCATTTTCATTGAGTGCATGCATAATCCATGCCATTATTCAAATGAAAATTTTAATGAGAACAAGAAAATGAAAAACCCCCATTTGCTTTTTCATTTCCACTTTTTCCATTTCATTTTCCGAGCGTACACTCATTATCCATGCCGTTATTCAAATGGAAATTTTAATAAGAACAAGAAAATGAGCAACCCATTTTCGCTTTCTTTTTCATTTCCAGATTTTCTTTTTAAAAGCCCGTGCCCATTTTTCATGCCATCGTGTTTTCTTTTTGAGTGTTTTGCCTTCAGTTAAACATTTACAGTCTAAGTAGCCAGCTTTTCAAATGAGTTACATTAACCTTGTTTCTTTCTAACTTTCTGTTAAAAGGTGTATTCATTCCGCTCTCTTTATTTACATGTTTGTGGCATTTATTTTTATCTGTGGTTTTCTTTGGTGTTTCAGGCTTCCAGTCAGGACCAGTCCTGGGAAAGTCAGGCACGAGGCACAGCAAACCCAGAATAGGATGCCAGAGTACTCACGCACTAAAGGAAATTCAGAGCAGGCAATTCACCAGAAGCCTGAAGTCAACCCGCAGAATCAGGCTGAAATTCAAATGCACAACCCAAAGCAGTACAGGTTGTGCTGTGCTTGAGTGGTGCGGGTAGGATGTGGGTTTGGTCCCCGCTCAGTCTGTGTGGAGTTTGCATGTTCTCTCCACGTCTGCATGGGTTTCCTCTGGGTGCTCTGGTTTCCTCCCACAGTCCAGAGAGACGCTGTTCAGGTTCACCCATAGTGTGTGAGTGACAGAGTGTGTGTGCTCCACTGATGTATAGATGAGTGACATTTTGTAAGTAGTGTATCTAGCAGTGTAAGTCACCTTGGTAAATAAGGTGTGTGGGCTGATAACACTACATAGAGTTTGTTGGAAGTTGCTTTGGAGAAAAGTGTCTGCTAAATAAATAAATGTAAATCCAGTAAGGCTGCAGTGTCACCAATAAAAAAAAAAACACTTTCATAACTTTGGTACTTAGGGTACAGAAGATTTGTAGAATGGAGCAGCAGGTGGCGTAGTGGTTAGGGCTTTTGCTCTGCAATCTGAAGGACCCAACGTTCCAATCGTACTCCTGCTGTAGTACCCTTGATCAAGGTACTTAGTTTAAAGTGCTCTGGTAAGAACTCCCTGCTGCATAAATGGCTAAAACATCGTATTCAGCTTTGTGGACATATCTGACATTATACATTTCTTTGGATGAAGGTACAAGACAAATAAAGGTTAATAATATGATCCAATAGCTGGTATCAACTGATCATCTGAAACCAGACTCCCCATCTGTTGTAGAAGCAAAATCAGCTTAATGAGGTAAGCTAGAAACATGAAATGGAAATCATAATACTAGTTCACAATAAAACTGCAGTATTACTCATGTAAACAAGCCATTCAGATGCAATAGATCCAATGCACACTGTCAGCGCCAACAGGAAATCTGTCCAGTAAGCTGATCCATTTTAAATTCCTTATGAGGACCTGAATGTGATCTTTGTGCTCCCATGATAAATTACTTATCAAAACAAACATTCCCATGTAAATTATGGCCTCATTAAAACAATGAATTATTTTATGCTGTTTTGTGGTACTTGAAAAGACATTTTTTTCCTTTATACACCTTTACATTCAGTCTTTTCTGGCATGCACTCATCTGCAGTACTTAGCAGTAGGTTGTTTGCTTGTTCTCAGCTGAAATGACCTGGTGGCTACAGGAGATAACTCAGATTAGTCAAACTTAAAAAAGAAAAAATTGATTTTCTATAGAAACAGTCCTAACCTTTTCTCATGTAAACTCCACATTTATTTAGAAACGTTGGTCCATTAACCAGGAAATCTTGGTCATAGAAATCTTCATTATGGACAAAGAGTTGATATGAGCTGATGTTAAGCATAATTTTTTTCTTGATATTTTACCCATATTTTGCTATTCAACAGTCTTATGACGTGTACCATGTTACCTGGACTTTAATTTTTTTTCCCCACATAGTTCTCATCATAAACCATTTCAGGAATGTATAAGGGTGTCTATATTTTGCTTAACTAGAGAAATGTTCATACTTGTCATAGACTATAGCTCCCAGTACAAGTCTTTCATGTTTCATGTGAAGATGCGTAATTGATTTTTGTTGCAATCAAGGAGCTGGTGTAATATTATTAGGTGTCAATAGCTAGAAAAGGGAAAAGTCTCCTTATTGAAAAAAACAGCCATGGTCAAATTAAATGAGCTTCTCTGAAATTAAAATAATGCATTTCAAATTTTCAAAATGAAGCACCACCCTTTCAGATGAAGGACAACCCACCAATTCTTAACAAAATGTTTTTTAAGTGTTTTTTTGTTTTAAACCTATATATCATGTGATTTTAAAGATAATTCAAGTGAATTTACTTCACACTATATTACTGCAGCTAGGGTCAAACAAAAATTAAACGTTATCATGTATTAATACTTGTGCTTTTGTATTTAGAGGGAAAACATGGTAAGACAGAGTACTCCGCCTAAGATGAACAGAGCATGGCTGATGTGCATCTATCCTTTTCTATCGATCGAGGGCCTTTGGGATCCCGTCGAATCCTGGAATGATGTTGGTTTATTGCTTTATTGATGCTGATCTTCTCTGTCAAACTGACAGAAAAGCAACAGAGACACACACAAAGTTCCAGAGGATTACGAACGTAGCTGTGCCTTTAAACAAATTTGAAAGAAAAAGCAAAGTGCATAATTGAGAATTTACAATAAACCAATGTCATAACAAAGGAGGGTGAGTGAGTGCTGACCGTTTAGGCTGATCCAGATTTGTGAAAAAATACACGAAACACTGATGCAACCCTGCAAAAGCTACACGACATGTAATTTTGTAGTCGTTATTGTCAAATATTATGACATTTCACACTCCAGCATTCGTCTAACAGCTGCTTTTTTATTCAACATATAACCACACAATGTGTTAGTGGTTTACAAAATTTGTCATGACAATACTGTCCTACAGCACCCTTTCGTGCTGAAACCAGACTCCCCATCTGCTGTAGAAGCAAAATCAACTTAATGAGATAAGCTAGAAACACACACACACATTTTCAGAACCGCTTGTCCCATACGGGGTCGCGGGGAACCAGAGCCTAACCCGGTAACACAGGGCGTAAGGCCGGAGGGGGAGGGGACACACCCAGGACAGGACACCAGTCCGTCGCAAGGTACCCCAAGCGGGACTTGAACCCTAGACCCACTGGAGAGCAGGACTGTGGCCCAACCCACTGCGCCACCGCACCCCCAAGCTAGAAACATGAAATGGAAAATATAATTGTAGTTCACAATAATATTGTGATTATTATTATTGTGATGAGGGGGGGTGCGGTGGCGTCCTGTCCTGGGTGTGTCCCCTCCCCCTCTGGCCTTACGCCCTGTGTTGCCGGGTAGGCTCCGGTTCCCCGCGACCCCGTATGGGACAACGGTTCAGAAAATGTGTGTGTGTATTATTGTGATTATATGTGAATATTGTGAATACAGATGAGTGGTATTAGTACAGTAAAAAAGTTATTTGCATAGGATGAAATACCATTGTATTATTGTGATAAAATCTTGGTCTGTGGCCAGACTCTCATCACATTTTTAAACAGCAGTACCATGGTGTACTTCTGTCAGCATTTACAATGTGAGAGGGACACTAAAATCAACAATCCCTGGAAGAACACATTAAATAATTAGCAGTATGAACATCTGTTGGTACAAAATTTGTGGAACAAAGTAAACTACTACCATTACGCACTGGTGTCACTGTGGCTTGTTATTAAGTGCACCTTACTAATCCACTGTGGAATTGCTCTTGACATGAGGGAATGAGCTCTTCTTTACCCTGGCTAAAATGGCTAAATTGCAACCCTTCTATTCACCGGTGATGCTATAAAAGCATAATCATTATCATTAACTACTTTTTGTCATGTTTAAAGTGTGATGCATGAAATTTTTCATTTACATTACAAAGACATAAGGCATAGGTCCTTTTTTCAGATGTAGGGTTTTTTTTTTTTTTTGATTAATGTAGCCATTAGTTTCTTTCTGTCTAACTGGTAGTTTAATTTGTTTAAAATATAGATCATCTGTCTAGGTGTTGAACATTCAGCTCCTGTGGAGGGACCAACATTTCAGACAGCACAGATACAAGGATCACAACAGGATCTAACCAAAGGAGGCAGTTCCAATTGCCACTTCCAAGAGAAAAGAAGCGTTCAATCATGTGGGAGCCCTCAGCAAAGAAGAATGCAGGAGCAGTGAAGTACGTTTCTACGTTTCAAAAGTAATATACTATAAATTTTGACTCGTATTCATTTGGTTCGTGTGTGTCTGCTTCTCACTAATTCCAACACTACACTCCACAACTGTTATTGTTTATCAGACACTTTTGTCCAAGGTGACTTACAATGTTGACATAAAAAACTTTACAACGATTTACCCATTTGAACAAGAATTTTTGTGCTCTTACACTATTTCAGGATAAGTACTTTGATCAAGGCTAAGAGCAGCATTTGAACCCAGGACCATCTACAAAAGAATTATATTTATTTAAAAACCACAGTGCCCCCCCCCCCAAAAAAAAGAAAAAAGGCAAAGCATGAGAAAACCTTCTGTAAACTTGTTACTTAAGAGAAAGAATGAGCAAAAAAATGTATTTTATGTATACATATCACCACTAATATCTTTCCCTCACACAAGCTTCTAAGTAAAAAATAACATGGATCTATCCTTGAGAAAAAAAAAAAAACTTTACATTTAAAAAATCTCTGTAAATCAGGATTTAGATACAAACATGAACAAAGTTAGGTTAAAGACATTGTCCAAATGGATAAACTATGTTCAAAACAGGTGGAACATTTAGGAAAATGGAAACTAAGATTCTTTCACAGCTGAGTAGGTGCCATATTTTACTTTTTATTTTACATATCGTCTATATAAAAGAGTTTACTTAATATTTGTGATTAACCCCTTGAAATTCTGTAGTATCCAAATAGCACACCCCCAGAAAAAAAAAGAAAAAAATTTATTTCTTTTCTAAAATTTCAAAGAGCAACTGTGTTTTTTTTTCCCTTTTCAATTAAAATTTTTGATGTCGAGATAAGTTTTGAATTCATGAAAAACTAGGTGGCCAACCATAAATTTAGCTGCGTTCTTCTCGGCAAAGTTCAAAACGTATCCCTGCGGAAATAGATACTGTGGTGATAGTGTTTAAGTCCTCTATCGTTTTCTTATGTACTAACTCATGCAAAAATGGTTTTAAACGGACAGAGCTCAGCTAGAGTTTAAGACCCAGTAGTACAGAGACCCAGTTCATACATAATTCATGTACACACGTATGAGAAAAGCCAATTTGTAATGTTATGCATGATGAACACATACCCATACCGTACAGACAGTATTAACTACAACAGTCGCGACTATTTCGATATTTTAATAAAGTAGAGAAGTGTTTATCCTTGAAGACGGCGCGGAATGTGTTTAGGGAAGACATACAACCCCCTCCCGTGACGAGCGAAACTGTCAGAGCTCCACGGCTGGCCGCGTAACCCCGTGTCAGGTTACAGTCGTCCCACCGGCCGCCCGTCCGCGGAATTCGTCGCGAGGCGCCGCGAATCCCGATTGCGCCCGTCTGGTGATGGCGGACCGTGGTCTCCGCAGGACGGCGCCGCGCACGTACGAGCCGACAGCGGCGGCGGATGAGCAGCGGGAGCGGCGGCCGGGTAGCCCTCGCTTGAGCTCAGCGCACGCGGGAGAGCCCCCACAGGAGACGCCGCGATGACAGGAAAGGATTAAATAAAGATTTATAAATTTCAAAAAGGGAAAGCCGAACGCTGCTGGCTGGCCGCTGTCCCGGGCTCCGGCGGAGGTGGATTCCTCGGCGATTCTGCGACATTTAACCCGCATCCTTCGGGAGGTAATATTTTGTTTCTCGACTCTGAAATTTTAAAAAATAAAATCGGCAAAATTTGTCTGGCTGCTGTGTACTTTACATTCGCCTTCCCTCCACTCCAGGTTGATTCTGTAAAATTTTACCTCAGACTTTTTTTTTTTTTTTTTTTTTTAGGAAATACATCATACACATACAGTTGAGTTGTGGCGAATGTTCTGTTTTTTTATCTGTTGAATTTTCGAGAGGGGAAAAAAAAACTTTAGAATTTGTATTTTTTAACCGAACAAATGTGTCAGAGCGAAGTGGAGAGCGAACATGTTTGGGAGCTTTTTTTCGTTTTTGTAATGTTTTCTTTAAAGTGTTCCCGTCTGTCGGTCTCTTTTCAACAATCTAAAAACACAAAAAGCTCGCATCTCGCGCAGCCATATTTAGTGGCTTTTTTCACATTTTATTTCCAAGTAATAAAATAATCCGACATTAGAAAAACCTCTTCGATATCTGTGACCGCTGACAAACATGTTGCTTTTGTTTTCAACTCTTAAGTTTATAATTTTGGGGGGGGAAAAAAAAATGCGAAATGTTGTTCGAAAAATTCATAGTTGCAGGTTTTTAATAGCAATTTCTTATTAAATTGGCGCCACCTGTCGGTAGATATTTGATTGTTGTACAAAATTACAATTAATTTTTTTTTTTTTTTTTTTTTTTTTTTACTTTTCCAAATCCTTTGAATTCAGCAGTTTTCCGTTTCGGTCTTAAGGCATTTGTCATCAAAACGTAATAGTTTTTTCCACAGTTTGCTAAAAATGAGAGAGGTTTTTCTTACTTGCGCGTCTGGCTGTTTTGCACATCATCATGATTCGCCTGTACATTGATTGCATATTATTATAAACAAAATGTAAAAAAGAGAAAATATAGTTAAAACGTTCAGCTCGGTTCGAACAAGCTCAGCTCTGCAGAGTCACTTTGTGCGAAGGGAGCTGGTTGTACTCGTTATTTTTATGATCTCAGTCTATTAATGTTAATTTCTGCGATTGTGACACTCACTGGGGCTGAAACCACAGGCTTCTCTTCTAGCCTTTTTCCCTTTTCTTTTGCTCGTGAATTACCCCGTTGCCATATTCTTTAGTTTTGCCTCTCACATTGTCTCCTTTTTTTTTGTTTTTTTTTTTTAAATAATATGCAATATTTACGGAAGTTTTGGTGAGCAAAGTTGTTTACTTTATGCATGTATTACACGGTTGTTTTCTTGAATTGATGATGTGGATTGCATGTTGTGAATTTAGGGGAGGAAATTCCTCACGCCAAAAGGGATAATTACTTTTAAATTCATGCAAATGCTGGAAACTCTTGTTTCGTGCTCATAAATAACGAACTAATTACACGTTTCAAACTAGTTTGATGCTGTTCCCATGAATTCTGCATAATTTTTTTTGAACCTGTTTTTTGTTCTGAAGGATTTTGCATAACCTAACAGCTTTGGCAGAGCGCAGTTTTTCTGCATCTCAGTCTTTGCAGGATCATGTTGTGTTGAATTTTGTTTTTGAGAATTATGATATAATTTCTAGGAAATGTCCTTGAAGCAATTTTAATATCTGAAGCTAAACAATTTTTGTATTTTGCTCAAATAAATGTATGGACAACCTTTTTCTGTACACTAAAGTTTTTTTTTCCTTTTTCTGTATAAAAAAGAAAATGCTTTATTTTTCTCTTTTTAAGCAGTTCATCTTAGTTTTTTGTTTACAAAACTGGGCTGATCCCTTATTTTAATTGAAAAGATATCTGACCCCAGAAAAACATTAATGAAATCAGACACCAAATGGAAAATGTTTGGTCAGCAGATCACGGAACTGGAAAAACAATCATAAAAAAATTCATCTGAGTAGAGTAATGCTGTGGACAAAAAGCAATGTACTATTTTAACATTTATTTTTCCAGTCTATAACAAAGCTTAGAAGATGGATTTTATTTTTTTTTTCTCCATAGACTCTGTATACCTAAAGGTTGATGAAATATTCTTGCTGCTTTTATTTGTTAGATGACACTCCAGTCACTGTGTTAATAGCATAAACATTTAGGTTTCTTATAAATTGGCTCGTATCATCCTTTCTTATTTTTATTTATTTAGGTTTGCCACGTGATCTTGCTGTCATTCATTTTACAATGTATGCAATTTTTTTTTTTTTTCTTCTCAATTTGCAATGTGTGTGAAATGGTGGACTTAACTTCATGCGTAGACTGTTAGATTTTCTTGGTTTGTATTGATGTCCATTGTGGTGGAGTGTAATGTATGGGCTTTTGTGTAAAGCAGGTGCGTGGAGAGGGTGGAGCATTTCAGAAAGAAATATTGTTTCACTGATTCTTAGTTTAATGAAAATGCATGTTGACTTACTTCAGAGGCTTCAGCTCTTAGTATTACATAGTATAATTCAAAGATGTACACTGACATATAACGGACTACATGTTAAGATACATCCTGCACAAATGTTTTGAGGAATTGCTGAGTGTGAAGCAAATATGACCTCTGTAATGTCCATTGTCTCTTGCTTTCTGTGACCCAGTTACTACATATGTTATATTAACTGCTTAATAGTTTGAGCTACCCAAAAAGGAAATATTGCATATTTATAAACTGTAAGTAGTTGAAAAAATTAAGAATTCCGGATCAGTGTCTTCTGCTTAATTTTATACACTGTGTGTATCTGTGTTTCTGTCATGTCTTTGCTGATGAAATCTGACATGTCTTTAAAAACCCCAGAATATGTTAGGAAAGTACCTTGAGACAGATATGACTTTCCATGCTGACATACTTAAACATTTTTCAACAAATAACTTTTCTGGTTTATACAATAGTTCCAGTCATCGCTGTTTTGAAAATCCCTTTGAGGAGTGTTGCAATAAAATTAAGCTTTATGGAGTACAGGAAACAGTTTAAGTTTCTGTCATCCAAGACCTTGTCACTTTTTTCACATCATTAGAACCATGTTGGGAGTGTCTTTCAATTGTGAGCTTGTACTTTCTTTGAAATAATTTGCTTTTAGCCTGAGCATTATTAGGACAGGACATGCCAATTTTCTACAACAGTGGTTTAGGCTTGTAAAATAAGCTACAAGTTTCTGCTTACCAAGAACTTTTTGCTAATGTTTAGATCACTTTCTGGGCTGCTGGTTCCAGAAGAAAGTGAACACGAAGGCCAAAGCTGGACTGGAGTTGTCATACCATAAAACAACCGTATTTAGCAGGTGAGCTGTTTTATTTACATACACATCTGCCCAGCTTCATTGTAGTTAACATAGACACTGCTTTCCTGGTGCAGATGATGTCCTTTTTTTGATCACATCTGTGTGACATTTGAGGCAAAGAAAAGACTGTTGGCATATGATCAAGTAAATAAGATCTTTTTTCAGAGTTCCTGAGGTCTTACGTGGACACTGTATGATATGTCTTTTTTCCATCTGGGATTTCAGAATTTCACAAAAAAAATTGTAGCCCCCCCCAGCCATATCATTTATAGCTACTTGGAGAACATAATGTGGGATTGATGGATGTTTGGATGAATGTATAAATAAAATGTGGTACGCGCTCATTGACGTAAGTCTTTTTATTTTATAGGTAATTTGTGTTTGTGCATGCTGAGACCAAGATTGTAAAACTGTAAATTTACAAAATGGTGGACCATATGCCTTATTCTTAGCAAAGTAATTATGGTATTTTAAAGCAAACCATTTTTAAATGATGGTCTTAAAAATCTGAACTCCTTGGGCAGTGGTGCCCATTTTAAGCTCTGATAGTAACAATGCAGCATGGATATATCAGCTTTTTATGCTGTGCTTGAGTCATCCTCTGTGTCTGGAATTTAAAATGGCTCCGAAAATGGAATTGCCTTTTCTGTGCCGCAGAGGTCGATATCTGAGTTTCGGACTGCAGTGGAAAATGGCTGAGTGCTACCTGAGGAAAAAAATAAATAAAAATATGAGCCCCCCCTCTCCCCCCCCCCAAGCTTACAAGAAAGAATATCAAGTTCTATGAATAATTAATGAGTAAGTAGAATTTATTGAGCTTTTTTGTCTTTAAAGAAAAGTGTAATGGTTTAAGGTTTCTATTTTAGAAAATAAAATAAATTTGCAATTTGCAGAGAGAATCTCATTTGTGAAAGCATTGTGGGGGGGGTGAGGCTCTGCTCGGTTTAATGAAACCATAAATCACAATGAAGCAGATTTACAGTCTCTTCCCCAGTCTGCTATGCAATTTTGATTTTCATCAAAAATGTAATCTTGCAGCGTACAAGGGCTTAGTCGCGGGCCAAGTGCTGCCCTGAATTTCTAATTTTAGGCATTTCTTGCAGGATTTATTTTTGTATAATTCAAGGCCGCTTTTCAATATCCTTAGTTATTAAATTTTAATTTGCTGCATTAACATATAAATTGAAAAAGGTTTGGAGTTTGGTATGGAGTTTCAGAGCTAGTAGGATGAAAATTTTACGACTTGATATGTTGCTGTTTTCAGACCATTGCAGTTAATAGGATGAAATGAGAAATTCCCGTTTTTTTTTTTTTAAATATTTCTGTTGTTTTAAAAAGCATGCTGGAAGATGTATGTTAGATAGTAGTAGAAGTGTGATTTTTCTACAGCAAATATACTTGGAACCATTTTTTTTCTAACAAGAAGGTTACCTCTTTATTGCTCTCTAAAGATTAGCACAATAAAGACATAATTCTATGTTTGTTTAATCTTAAAGTTTTGTTTCAGAAAGCATTTTTATTTTCATTCAGTGACTTTCCATAATGGTGTGTAAATGCTTCATCCAAGGCCTCCTTTACAGCAGAAAATATTTTGGCTTTTATTTGCAGCATTGAAAGTGATGGCAGCACCCTGTTTGTACAGAATTAGTTCAGCTGTGTTTTTGAAATAATGTTCTGTTTAACATGAAGGTGCATGCGATGTGTAATATTTGCATTGTCTTCAGAATGGCTTCAAAGGTCAAATATTAAAATTATCAGCTGCCCTTTTGACCTATTATCAAATGCAGCATCAGTGAAAAGCACATGAAAACAATACTCACTGACATCAGAATATCGCTTAAAAATAAATTGGGGGTGACAAATTGAAGTGGTTTTATCATTATAAATGGACTAGTCTATATAATTTGAAGAAAAAAATGTTCCTAATTAAAGTAAGCATGTTAATTCATAGCATATTAATTTCAGTGTGTGTATAATTAATGCAGAGATGAGCATAAACCATCAGAAGTATTATGCATTCTGTTAACCCAGTGTATTAGTTGGGTTGAGCAAATGCATGTAGCAGAAAATGCAATTCAACAATAACCTTTCTAAGAAGTACCATCCTTCATGAAGCATCCTGTCACCGAGACATGGCTGTAACTTCTTGGTGCAAACCTTTTTTTTTTTTTTTTTTTTTTTTAAATGGATCATTCATACCTGCAAGAAACACAATAGAGCGTAAATTTTGTATTGCAGCTGCCTCCCAGGAAATCCGTGCACTATGTTTATAAACAGCCATATAGTGTGTATTGTTTATAGTGTTAAATCATTCACCAGTACCATTGTGACACCTGCATGATCCTTCCATTACCATGGGTTCTTAAGACTGTAAACGGGTTTAATTGTTTAATGCAACAGTTTCCTCTTAATCTAAAAGTGAAGGTATATGGACTTGAATGAGTCCAGCTTGTCTCCTGTTGTCTGGTACTTGGAGCTAATTCTGGAGTATGTCTGGACACTCGCCCTCCCTGCCACCGAGTAAAAATGAAAACTTCCTGACCTTTCTGACATTAATTCGTGTGGAGTGATTAATTTTCCTCTCAGAAAGCTACAACAGTTTTGTGTGCTTAATATTCATGACATTTTAAGGAAGCATTTGTCCTTGATTCTCAGAAAAACTTTCATTAATGCGCTTTGTTTTTTTTTTTTTTTGTTTTCTATCTATTAAGATGAAAATGCTGTGCCAATTACATTTTTAAAGCTAAAGCATCAGCAAAGTACTTCAGTTTACTTTTGAATGTGTATGTTGTGTATGGCCTCATTTTGGTTTGTTGAAAATAAAATATTAATTTGACCCAGAGTTCTTTTTCTCCGGGTTGCCATGGAAAGGGAAGCAGTAAAAAGCAGTGTTTTTGAGTCTCCTGGGTTTTCATATATTTTATCTTTGCTGCATTGCAAGATCAGGTTTTCCATTGCTAGAGGTGATGGTGTTGAACAATATCTCCCAGGTGTGTCCTGCTGTATTGTTGGAGGACAGTTTATGCCTGTTTAAATGCTGCCCTGTTGTTAATTTTCAACATATATCTTAGCTCACACAGGAAGTTGATCACATTCATTACTGAAATCGGCCAGTGAAAGTAAATGAATTGGTAGTGTTTATCACTTGTTCTTGATGAAGCTTGAATAGTGTGTTCAGTTTACATTTGCATAACATTTTTTGTTCCGTAGTCACTCTCTGAAAGAGCGTATATCTCAGAGACAAATACAATAAGTGCATTATATCAACAGGAGGAGAGATTTAGATGCAGACATGTGATTCTAGAGTACAGACAGTCCCTGGTTTAGGGTGGGGTTATGTCCCGATAAACCCATCGTAAGTCGAAAATGCATTTAGTGCACCTAACCTACCGAAGATCAGAGCCTGGCATACGTGCGATGGCCATTACGGACTTGCTGCCTTCATGCTGTGCAATTATCTTGAGTTTTTCCTCAAGAATAATTGCCTTCCTCTTCTTCTTCTCACCAGTAGCAGGAGGCACAGATGGGTGTTTCGTAGACATGATGGATGAACAAAACACAATGTAGGTATGGGGCAGGTATCCGAAAAAACGCTTACAACACAGAAGTCTAAAGTATCGGTTGCATACACGAACAACCACATGGCAAACTGGAAGATGCGGATCGCTGCCACTGCCCAGCATCATGAGAGAGTATCGTACCGTGTATCACTTCCCCGGGAAAAATTCTAACTTCGAAGTACAGTTTCTACTGAAGGCGTCTCGCTATTGCACAGTCGTGAAACTGAAAAATCGTAAGTCAGACCATCGTAACTCAGGGACCGTCTGTACAGTTAATTGGTCACAATCCACCATGTGAACTAGTATACATCACACAAGTAGCTGCACAAAAGTTTATCTGTTTTAAGTTTTAAATTTCTTTCAATCTCACCAACCTGTCTATTAAATTTTTCTTCAGAGTTTGTAATAGAAAACCTGCAGTGTGGTGGCCTTAGGAAAAAAATTTTAACACTACATGCAAGTGCAGTATGCTCTTCATAGTGATTATAAATTCAATACCACCTAAGTCTGTGTAAAATAGTGATATTTAACTGTACATGTCTTCTATTTTGCTGTAGAAAAGCTGTCTCTCTTGCTGGCTCGTGTTGTTGTGCAAGTGTTATTCATATAGTCAGAGGTTCGCTCTATTAAAGGGCAGAGCAGAAATTATGCCATTTATGCATGCTTTTAACAAAGAAAATCTGGAGCTCTTCTACTGCTCATATTCTGGAGATGAAAAAGGAATGGATATTGATTGGTGTGTGGCATTTTGATGTGGTTACATGCTGCTTTTGACTTCATATACAAAGTTGTGCCGGTGCAAAAAACTTAAGTGGGTGGGCAACTTCTCTTCAAAGCTCATTCAGTGAGTGCTTTGTTTATTTTGCCTTGTTACTTCAAGGCCTAAATAAACACTTTTGAACTGTACACCTTGGCATTGCCTTTCACATTTTCAGACTATACGAATTGGTTTGCCTCTCAATTTAACAGTAATGTGACTGGTTTATCGTAAGGGAGGATGCTTGGGTTTGGATGTGCAACACTACGGAGGACTCAGGAAAACACAGTGCTCGGAAAATTGCTTAACAGGGGCACTGATACCATGGAGCCAAATTGGTGGCTGTCAACATTGTGAGGAATTGAAAAGTTTTGTGAACCCAAGCAGATAATTGCAAATTCTGAGGCAAGCAGAAAATGGCAGAGGAACTCCACAAGCATGGTCAAAGAACTATACTTCTCGCAATATGTGAGAACTGTAATTTTACTTTGTTTTTCAAATACAGTTTGTAAATATCTCTAGTTTTAGAAAAAGCCTTTTTTTTTATTTTCCTTTGAATTAATTGTTCTTAGGTAAAGCAGTGTCAATTCTGTTCAGCGGTTCAATTGATATGCAAATGTTGAAAGACTCCTAGTACATAGATGGTTTAAGACATTACCGCATACACAGATATGTAGATGGATAGATGTAATTTAAAATTGTATTAGGTTTCAGGACGTTTTTTGGCCTTGCAGGAAATGACTGAAAAACAGTAGCTTTGGTGGAAACTTGTATTTTTATCAGTACTCCCCCTTCCCTACTGATTAAAATCTCTTTTTGAAATACTCTAATTATATTGCTATTATTCATAACATATTAGTAAAATGAAGACTGCAGCTACAGCAGAGTAGATAATGCATTAGTGACATAGTTATTCATTGTGCACCCCCCCCAATTTTTCGAATGACAGTGCACAGCAGTGGGAGACATTAACTAAATGATAATGAGTCCTTTATATGTAATTACAGTGAGCCGAACATCATAGTTTTGGTGTGGTTAAGTTGTTTAGTGTTTCTCAGTTAGTGTATCCCTCTGCCGAACACTTGATTTCTCTTTGGAGAAGTTGTATACACTGCAACATTTCTACATAATTTTATGTCACGGTAGTTATTGCTTTAATTTAAAACCACAGCATTTGGCAACTGTGAGACAAACACCGTTTTAATTTCAGCTACAAATAAAAAGAGAACTGGAATTTACCCTGTGCAGTTTGCAAAGTTCTTGCTCAAAACCTTAGTTTGTTTTAATGAACAAATTAAACCTTAAGAAAATTTTTTGTTGGAAAAATTCTTTGTAATACACCATCTTTTGATTCTCAGCCACCATGTATATCTGTAACAGTTGTTGCTTTGCTGCCTGCCAAACTGGGCTTCTTTATGTTAAATGTGCTTTCAAGTCCAAAAAGTTGCCTAAATCAGATGAAGCACTACTATTTAAGAACAGTCTTTTAAATCTATTTTAAGACTACAAATAAACATCTGCTATTATTAGGTCAGTTCATCACATTTCATCCCCTGTTGAACTTAGAGGAATTCCCATTGTGGTTAATAACTGAACAGACTTGCTTTAGCCATTACATTTCCTTGAATACCAATGAGTCGTTTACCAGAAGTTTTTTTTTTTTTTTTTTTGGTCCTCTCTGAGGTACTAAAATCAGAATCATTGTTTCAGTTTGACTCTATGAAGTCAAACTGCGTGTATGCATGCTTGTAGATTGCTTTTGGCTAGTATCCTACATTTGTATGTATTCCACTTTTTTGGAATGGTGATAAGCAAAATATGTAATGTATAATAGCAATGTTGACAGTCTTTTAATGAATTAAGTCTTAGCCTCTGCCTGAGTAATGTGAAATCTCAGAGGATTCTAGCTGTTTTTCACATTAACTTCAGTTTTCTCTTGTGGCTTAAAAAGCAGGAGAAAAGGTGAAGATTATAAATTTGTTTACCAATTTACATAGATTGCTTTGTATACAAAAAAATGCCCTGAGATATTTTTGTTTTTTTATTTTTTATTGAACACTTTGTGAGGTTGTCTTAGTCCTCAGCTTTAAGCGCCCTATATACACCAGTTCTCTCTGTGTGTGTGTGTGTGTGTGTGTGTGTGTGTCTCTCTCTGTATATGTGCCCGAAGCAGTGAAATACTCTTCTAAAAGCTTATAGCTCAGCATATTTCACTGATTTCCCGCCCCCCCGCTTCGCCTCTCTTAGGGCCAAAAGTTCTATTCTCTTTTCTGATTTATTCTAGAAATTTCTCTATTTTATGAATCGGACAGATTGTCTAGAATTTTTTCCTTTTTTTCTGTGCATCTTGTGTCTGAGGTTTTACTACAATTCCAGATGGCTCCGATTTATAACAACGTAACGCTTTGGCCAATGAGCGGCACATTACCATGTCATTTGGAAGGATCAGTCAGACTCTGCTGGCATTCACTTAAATGAATTCAGTTGGTTGAAATCCCGAAATGATTGACATTTGATATAAGTCCCACTCGCTGTTGGGCAAGTGGAATGGCATTGATGGCTGGTTGTCTGAAATTACTGGAGTTTAAAGGGCAGTTTATGGAGAAATTTCAGTTTATGCTATTCTGACAATGGAGACTGAGTCATAATCTGAATTTGCAAATAACTTTTGAAAAAATATCTATCTTTGTAGTTCATGTAATCTTTATTTTAGGTATCGATATGGCCAGTCTCAGAATCTGAAATCTCTGACCTCTTGATATCACCCAGAGACACCACCTTCTCGCTAGATCTGATCCCATTGTCACTCCTACAGACCATCTACTCGCAACTCTCCACCTTCATTTCTAAGATCATTAACTCCTTGTTCTGCTTTGGGTGCTTCCCATCTACCTTCAGAACTGCTCTAATTTCACCTCTGGTAAAGAAACCCTCTCTCGATCCTAACTCGGTCTAAAACTATAGGCCAGTCTCCCTCCTCTCCTTTCTGTCTAAAACTGTAGAATGAGCAGCCTGTGATCAACTATCTGAATCACCCAGAAGCATCTCCTTGATGGGTATCAGTCTGGATTCAAAGTTAGTCGCTCCACGGAGACAGCACTCCTGGCAGTGTCGGGTGCTCTTCAGTCAACTATAGTGGCCTCTCAGTCCTCATCCTCCTTGACCTGTCTGCAGCATTCGACACTGTCAACCACCAGATTCTACTCTCTCTTAATCAGCTTGGGATCAAAGAACAGCACCAAGATGGTTTGAGTTCTGTCTATCTGGCAGATCCTACCAAGCGGTCTGGCAGGTCTCCCGTTCTTCTCCTCTGCCTCTCCCAACCAGTGTCCCGCAGGGCTCGGTACTGGGTCCTCTTCTCTTCTTGATCTACACCTCCTCCCTCGGCCCGGTCATAGCCTCCCATGGATTCAAATACCACTGCTATGCTGATGATACCCAGCTCTTCCTCTCCTTACCACCTGGAGCGTTAGACATTTTCACGTGCTTTGCTCCCTGCCTGTTGTACATCTCTGCATGGATGTCTGATCATCACCTACAACTCAACCACTCCAGAACAGAGATCCTACACCTCCCAGCTGACCTGTCTTTCTGTCATGATCTCTCAAACTGGACAACACACTCATTTTGCCTTTGCCCTCGGTTACTAGTCTGGGAGTGATGATTGACTCAAGTCTATCTTTCTCTCAGCACTTCAAAGCCACAACCCGGACCTGCAGCTACAACCTAAATAACATCTGCAGAATCCATCCTTACCTCACAACAGACTCTGCCCAACTACCTGTACAGGTCATGGTGACATCCCATCTGGACTACTGCAGCTCTTTCCTGTCTCGCCTTCCTGCTACTGCCATCAAACCTCTACAGCTGATACAAAACGCTGTAGCTTGAGTTATGTTTGATTTGTCGAAGCCATCCCCTGTATTTTCTCGTTTCTCTGCACTGGATTCCTATAGCTGCCTGGATCAAATTGAAGATCCTGGTTATGGCCTACGAATGCATCAATAGAACTGCTCCCAGCTATTTACAAGACTTGATCATCTGCTACACCCCAACCAGACTGCTAAGCTCTTCCTCATCTGCCTGTTAGGTGGTCTCACATACAAAAGGTAAAGTACAGCGATTCTCAGTTCTGTTGTGGTGAAATGACCTCCCACTCACTCAGAACTGCTTAATCTTTGTCCACATTTAAAAACAATCTGAAAACTCACCTCTTCTAGACTCACTTCGCTCATGATCTCTAAAGTGCATGTAAGGTATAAATGTTCATGCACTATAAGATCAAGCCTGGGTCAGTCTTTTCCACTGCTAGTCCTGTAATGTAAATGTTTATATGTATTTCAAAAAAACTACTAGCAACGTGATCAGGAATCGTTGATATTCTGGTAAAGTTTTTATACAGTTACTCGTGTGATGAACATTGGTGCATATGGTGAAAGAAACTAACTGTACTTAAGTTCATGTTCAAGGTTTATTTTCATAAGTACAAGTACAGTGTACAAAGTACTATGAAATTCTTGCTAGAATGCTTTTCCACAGACTATAGACAACACAATAGATAGTACTACACACAAAAAAAGCAATAAATAATGCCAATAACAGTAAATAACCAGAATACTTAAGTGACATTGCAAGTGATGTATTTGGAGGGATCAGTAAGTTCTAGTTGCAAGAATTGACAGTGTAAAGTCCAGTATCGTTGTTGATATTGCACATTAGTGTATGTTGAACACTCTTATAGCATTGGGGTAAAAGCTGTTCCTGGACCTAGCGGTGCGGGTTTGAATAGATCTAAGCCACTTTCCAGAGGGTAGAAAAGTTCCCCTTGCAGGGTGACTGTGATTCTCCATGATTCACTTTGTCTCTCTGAGACACCTTGTGGTGTAGATGTCCTGTACTGCTCGTAGCTGTGTGCTGATGTTTTTTTGAGGTGTTTTAACCACCCTCTGTAGGACTTTCTTGTCCTGTGTGGAGTAGCTGCCACACCAGGATGTAATACACCCTGTGAGGATGGGCTCCACAGCACACCTGTACAAAGTGGTGAGGGCTATAGTGGACATCCTGGCTTTCTTCAGACGCCTGAGGAAGTGAAGACGTTGATGGGCCTTTTTGATAATGGATGCTGTGTGCTCAGTCTATGTGAGTTTTGCAGTGAGTGTGATCCCTAGGAATCTGAAGCTGTTGACCATCTCTACAATGTCCTCTCCAATGTAAATAGGTGCATGAACCATATCCTGTTTCCTGAAGTCAATCACCAGCTCCTTAGTTTTACTGACATTGATTGAGAGACAGGTTGTTGTCCTGGCACCACTCTGCCAGGAGCCTCATCTCCTCTCTGTAGGCCGTCTCATCGTTGTTGGTGATCAGACCCACAATGTTGGTATCGTCAGCAAACTTTATGATGGTGTTGGAGCTGTGACTGGCCACACAGTCATGTGTGAATAAGGAGTACAGCACCGGGCTCAGGGCGCTTCCCTGTGGAGTGCCAGTGTTGAGGGTCAGTGGGGAGGAGGTATTTCTGCCAATCTGCACACGCTGGGGTCTGTTGGTGAGGAAATCCAGGATCCAGTTGCACAATGTGGCACTCAGTCCCAGACCTAGTAATTTGTGGATCAGCTTGGTTGGGATGACAGTGTTAAGAATCACACATCTGCAACTATGTCTCTTTTTCCTATGTAATGTACAAATCTTCTATGAGATGTACATCACTTTGGAGAAAAGTGTCTGCTAATTGAATAAATATAGATAAATTTTATAAGTTGTTGTGGTTTTAAAGGCCAGGCTAGTTAAATGATTTGATTTTTTTCAAGAGTTTCATCTTTTTTTTTTTTTTAAATCTTATTTTCTAAATAAAGCAGCCAGATGAACCATGTTTCTTGCCGTTCACAGGTAAATGGGTGGGTAAAAGTTTTTAAGGCCAGTACATCCTTAGCAGGGTGGGTGTCTTCCTTCTTTATATAATATATGTTGTATGTTAATACCTTCTTAATGTAGTGTTAAACTGGACCCATACAGCACACGACGTGACACCCCTGAAACCACAAACTCATCTCGTTGAAACAAATCATGTTACTTTCACATATTATGAACATATGAAATAGGCAATTATGTATGCCACGGTCCCTGAGCACATAGAGCGCTATCATGAGGTTTTACATATCGCGCATTAAATAGTAATAATGGACGGTTGGACCCGCGGGTGGACACGATCCTGTCGCGCTTTAAAGGATCTTTACTGGGCATGAAAACAGGGAATCTATTATACAGAGCAGTGCTCAAATAACGGCCCTCTGGCACTATACAACGGCCTTTTTGTGCGTTATATGGGCCATTTTTAGCGCTGTATCGAATCTGCCTCTGGTTAGCGTTAGGACGTTTTGTTGCCTTAACAGACTGTTGCATCTACAAGACAACTTCTGGTTTGATCCAGTCATACCAAACTGGCTATTTTCACACGCGATCGAGAAGCTCTCCCTCCAAATTCGCTTGGAAACAATGACTACAGGAGCAGTAATAACTTTTTTCCGCAAATGCGGTGTTTAAATGAAGACCATGTGGCGGGGGGGGTGTGGCACTCCTGGTAACTCGACACCGGTATTCTAACGCCATGTTGTCCGCATCTTTGTCTCACCACGAAACGTCCACTTCCCATGCTGGAATTTAGTTTTGTTCTACCATATGCATTTGTGCTCCCGTTTTGAAAATGGACCATGAAAAATTCATCCGAAGAGCGGAGAAAATGATGGGTAAGGCTGCCAATGCTGAGAAGGTAAAGAGAAACAGAAAACCAATTTCTATGAAAGAGAAATTGGATATAATTAATCGCTTTGAGCACGGTCACAGACTAAAGGAAATCATAGCGGCTACAGGCCTGGCCCCTTCTACAGTTAACACCATTTGTAAAAACAAGGAGAGGATCAGCCATACCGTGCAGAACGTAACTGGCGCCGCGAGGCTGACGCACGTGAGGCGCTCGCGCCACGCGGTTATCGAGCGCACCGAGATGCGGCTCTTCCGCTGGATGGAGGCGAAGAGCGAGAAGGGCGCCCGTTTAACGAGTAAACTGATACAGCAGAAGGCGTCGGCGCTCTTCCAGCGCCTCCAGCAGAAGATGCTGAAGGAGGGCGACGAGACGGCCAGAGAAGTGAAGTTTGCGGCCAGCAAGAGCTGGTTTGACCGCTTTCGCCGGAGAGCCACTCTCCGGGACATGAGGATACAGACTGAAGGTGAAGGATCTGCCGAGACTGAGCGAGTGTCTGTGGTGCAGGGGTTTGTTTGGAATTTAGATAACCTCGACTGAACACTTGAAAGTGTTGCCGGCACGATTCGGTGCAGTATTTTCTCCGAGTTAATTTTATCTGCATTTGTCGGGCTGCAGGTGGTACTCGGGTTCGAATCCCGCCTCGTGCTACAGCGAGGTACTCCCTAGAATTGCTCCAGTTAAAAAAAAAAAACACTTCCCAGCTGTAGTGCGTAAATCATAAGTGAGTATATCATTGTAAGTCGTTTCAGAGGAGAGCATCGGCTGAACGAGTAAATGCATAATACGCATGTCGTTAAAGGGCCCTTGGGCCGGGAAGGTCTCTGATGTTAGCTTTATTGCCAAGTATGTTCACACATACAAGGAATTTGTCTTGGTGACAGGAACTTCCACAGCACAGACAGAATGACAGTGGCAAGATAGATGAGAAGATAGAGTATGTGAATAAGAGTTGAAAAATATATGAAAATATACAGTACCCAATATTATATACAAAAATAGTCACTAGTTACAAATGCAAGGGAGTGTGAGAAGAGATATGATGTGATAAAAAGTTAGAAATATAAATATAAATAGCATTATGTATTGCACTGGTTTACTCTCTAGGGGAGAGATTTAGGTGTTCATGAGGTAGATGGCCTGAGGAAGGAAACTTTTCTTATGCCTGGCTGTCCTGGTGCTCAGTGCTCTGTAGCGCCGGCCAGATGGCAAAGGTTCGAAGAGGAAGTGGCCTGGATGCGAGGGGTCTAGAATGATTTTGCTAGCCCTTTTACTGACTCTGGACGAGTGCAGTTCTTGGAGAGCTGGGGGGGATGTGCCGATGATTCTTCCAGCAGTCCGAACTATCTGCTGTAATCTTCTGATGTCTGATTTCGTAGCTGAGCCGAACCAGACAGTTATAGAAGTGCAGAGGACAGACTCGATGACTGCGGAGTAGAATTGCATCAGTAGCTCCTGTGGCAGGTTGAACTTCCTCAGTTGTTCAGTTCCTCAGTTCCATGATGTACTATGTGTTAAAGGGCTCCAGTGTTGCACATGCGACTTTACAGAAATTTACCCATTGATGCAGCTTGGCAATCTTACTGCATTGTTTGGGATAAATACGTTCTTCATGGGGCAGCAGGGGGATTCAAACCCAGAACCTCCAGACTGCAAGGTGCAAACCCAGACTAGACGGCAACCCAGCGCCCCTGTGATCGGACTGCTTTGTTTAGTCTGAGGATGTTGCAGTAAACAGTTTGGTGCCCTTGACTCTTAATAAGCTTTTACAGGCCGTGCAAGACTTTTATTTACGTATTTATTTATGTATTTATTAGGCAAGGCAAAGTATTTTACCAGCGGTTTTTGGAATATGAAATTAGTAATATAAAAAGGTATGCGAAATTGTAAGTTGTCATTCACTTTGACCTATTTAAGAGGGGGAAAAAAAACGGATGTAACCCAATCCCTTGGAAAAGTTGAAGCAGTTTTCCCTAAAGAAACAAAAACCTGAACTTGATAAGAATGAGTAATATTAATATGCATTATTAATGTGTATTATTCTGCTTAATAATAGTGCACAGAATGACACTGCGGGCCATGGCTGCAAAAGCATAGTGATAAAAGTGCTTTTGTTTAAACATTTTTTTTTGCCTTTCATTTGATTTGTTGATGCTGGATTAAGCATGTTTCATGTTTTTTTTTTTTTTTAGTTCGCAGCATACTGGTTGTTTTAGCACACTTGAAGCATTTCTGCGCATCGTTTCATCTCTGCGTACGTGTTCTGCATGTCCTTGAGCCACTTTTGAAAGGCTATCCTCATCCTCACTATAAATTGCTATAGGCATAATTACCAGGACACCTGTTTTTCCTCTCATTTAAAAATGAAAGAAATAGTACATACATCAAAGAAACTTTAATTTGTTTCCTCTGCAAGTTTTTTTTTTTTTTTTTTCCCCTATTTTTTAAAATGCTTTTTCTATGGTGTTGACAAATGAGAGCTTTGAGATACCAAACAAAAGCTTTGGAAGGCAGGGGAATGTTTTGATAAGCGTGTTTGTCACCCTATATGTCTGTCTGTCTGGTTGCACACATTTGTGTGTGGGCTTTAGTGTTTAAAGTACTATGCAGTAACCACCCCTAACCTGCCCAGCAGCTGAACCTGAACGCCTGCAGGGCTTTCCTACCTTTTGTATATGCTACAATGTTATGAAACATCTCATCTTTACTGTTTACAATCATTTATATGCTGTCATTTTCAGTTTTTTCATCTGTGGAGTGCAGATAATAGTGTGTAAATAACATTTGAATGATTAATGTTTAATTTATATGAAGACAAGATGAGAGTCCCCCTCCTCTCCAACTTTGTTTTGACTAAGCAGCATTATTGTTAAACATTATCTGGAATAATGCAGACAAAAGACTGTGTTTAACAATTCTAACTGATATTTAAATGTACGTGAAATGCATTACCAGTTTTCTTCAGCGTAAACGAGCAAAGCTTTGTGACTCATAATGAAAGAGTTGTTAGTCACAGTATTTTTCTTTCCACATATTTCGTACCATTTCACGAAAATGCTTCACAATCAATATATGTATGCCTGTCACATATACAACACAAACAAGCAAGGCTTGTTACTAGTTAAAAGAACAAAAGTTAATAAGTTATTACATAAGGACATTTTTTTTTAATGTAAAAATTGCCCCTTTTGGACATTATAAAAAAAGAAAAATCTGCCAGTATTATGGTACCATGATTGTAGGAAAATACCTCATACATGCTGTTGAGAAACAGACTTATTTAGTGCTGTTCTGAGTAGTTTCGAAAATAATAACCTCCTCTCCGTGGAACAGCTGCAGGTGTAGACCTCGAGGGAGCCATGAGTACTCGCGACGCCCCCGGTGCTGCGCAGGACCAGGTCGAAGCCGGGGCCCCCAAGTCAACAACATCTCCGCCTGCTGGACAGCAGGAGTCAGATCAAGCTGCATCGACAGCAGCCAGTAACGGGAAGGTCGGGGAGAGCGGCGCACCTGCCGAAATCTGCGTGGTCATTGGCGGGTCCCGCAATGCTCAGACACAGGGTATGGACCACCATACAGTCAGCAACAGTTTAGAGTTGCTTGTCTCCTCCCAGGGTTGCTAGCCAATCAAAACAGATGTTTTATTATATTTATAGATTCTCTTTCTTCTGTTTGAAAGCTCATATGTTTATCCACTAAATATGTGTGAGAGCCTTAGGTACATTACACCCTTCAACATATCTGTGGAGGCAAAACAATGTAGATATTTACTTTTTTTTCGTCCCTTCAGGCTCCTATGTTTGTGGAATATGCGGGAAGAAGTACAAGTACTACAACTGCTTTCAGACACATGTCCGAGCGCACAGAGGTAAAGTGTGCAGTAGGGAAATCTTGCTAAATGATCTTTAGAGCATGCATTGGCAGATGGCTTCGTCTCAGGGGTTTAAATGCATGTAGATGTGTGAGTGGATGAATTACCAACAGCATGATGTCTGTATGAGGGTGACGAAGTCCATGTTCCTCTAATCTTCTCCCTTTAGACTCTGATGGTGGGTCCAGAGAGGGAGGATCTCAAGCAGTAAACAGTAAGTGTCTCATAATTTTTCATGAAATCTGATGCATTCTAGGTATTTGTTTGCCTGTATTTGGGGAAAAATGCAATTAATGATGGCTACTCTTCCTATAATGGTGTAAAACCTTGATTGGCTGAAGGGCTGGCTCTACCCAACCCCCACAAATGACGATTTTTAAATTAAAAAAGTGGAAAAGGTCACAACTGTATGTTAGCTGCATACTTTCCAAAGGAGTTTGGAATTGGACAACAGCGTAAAATTGAGGGATGAAAGAAATACAATTTTACATAAAGAAACCGAGGAAAATGTTGAATAGATTTGCCCTCAGGAGGGCTCTGGAACTGAACTTTTGTCATATCAAAAAATAACTTTTTTTTTTTTATTAAACAAAAAGGTAATAACTAACTTCAGAAATATTGATTTGTCATTTGCAGCTTTGAATTATGAAACTGTGTTCTTGCCAAAACTGAAATTGCATTGCAAATTGGAAAATTATAAATCAATAATGTATTTGCAATTTAATTTTCACAATGATTAAACATGATTTATGACTAAATAAAAATTTAAGCGTCCAGTTTCCATTCTCATTTTTGAGATTCATGATGTACCCTGTTGGCCAAGTGTCAAATGAACATGCAATTTCCATTTGGCATTTAATTTTCTCAATGCTTTCACGTATGACCTTGTAGAAAAAAAGATTCCGGTCTGAAATTTAATTTCCGTCTGTTCATGCATTAACTAGGTCAAAATTCAAATAATTTCAATTGCACTGTAATTTGAATTTCCATTTTTATGTTAGTTTTTCGGTTTTCTCGGTGAGCAGATGACACCTGTCAGTCATTCACTGTAGACTAGAGGTCGCTGGAAATAGGCATGTTGTGGCTGCTGAGGGAACAGAGAAGCAGTATTCATCTTTTTGTTTACTACTGGACCTCTTATGACATCACGTACCAGCGGCTGTTGCTCTCTTTATCCTCTTGGTTCACCATTGTTCAAATTGCCTTGTTTTTCGTTAAAAGAATATATGTATGCTCTTTTTCAGCACAGTCAAAGATGATACCTGGGAAATGAAAATGGAAGCTGGATGCTTAATTTCAATTTTGTCATAAATCATGCGTACACACTAGAAATTAAGTAACAAATGTGTTATTGATTTTAGTTTTTCTATTTTAGTGTAATTAGATTATTTTTTTATTTTTATATTTAGGTGTATTTTTCAAATATAACTTTATATTTGACAGTCGGCTGAGATGTGTAATCACTGGCTAAAGTTTTGTGCTTTCTCCTGCCTGTTCAGAGTTTATAATGCACTAAAATCTTTGCAATGCAATGTACTGCACTGTAAGGTGTAGAAGGTGTTTGTAACTGAACATAATATGTATAACAGTTTTTACTGAAGCAATTTGGGTTTAGTGCTTAGCTCAAGGGTGCAACAGCAGGCTCCTTTCTGGGACTTGAACTGGCCCCTGTGCTACGTGCTTACTTTTATCTTAAAGCACCTCTCTATGCAGTGTTTCCCTGTTAATTCATGCAGTAGTAGTGCACTGCTGCAGCAAAAATCATGTAAATAACTGAAGTAAAAAAAAAAAAGAAGGCTGGAAATTGTAGTCCTTGGGGCATGCAGCGATACATCGTTTGATGCACTGAGACATGCATTCATATAGAGATGTGTAAACTGATGGTTGCATGACAAATACACTGAATGCAGTGTATGCACACACATTTCCTCAAATGCTCACAAAAATGTTAATAAAGGGCTGCACACATATACAAATATATGGTTGCATCGTACACCTACAGAATATGCACATACACTTATTCACTCTGCACACCTGTTACACACAGGAATGCATTCATGCACACATACACACCCAGAGGAAGTAGGGGGTGTCATTCATTTGAGTTCTTACTACATTTGCCCTCTCCAGCCCACTTGTATTTCTCCAAAAGCATGTATAGGTGGTCCCTGATTTACGATGGTTCAACTTGCGATTTTTTTTGACTTTACAATGGTGAGCTGGCAACAGACGGTCAGTAGAAACTGTATTTTGAATTTTGAGTTTTGATCCCCCCCCCCCGGGCAAGCGATTCACAGAGCGATACTTTCTCGTGATGCTGGGCAGTGACAGCGATCCGCATCTCCCGTTCTGTCATACAGAGGTGTGTATTAAATGCATTTTCAACTTACGATATTTTCGACTCATGGTGGGTTCGGGGAACGTAACCCCATCGTAAATCGGGTACCGCTTTTATGTGACAAAGATCACACACACACACACATTTTCAGAACCGCTTGTCCCATACGGGGTCACGGGGAACTGGAGCCTACCCGGTAACACAGGGCGTAAGGCCGGAGGGGGAAGGGACACACCCAGGTCGGGACGCCAGTCCGTCGCAAGGCACCCCAAGCGGGACTCGAACCGCAGACCCACAGAAGAGCAGGACCCGGTCCAACCCACTGCACCACCGCGCCTCCCCATTGACAAAGATCAGCTTTTTTCAAAATGTGCTCACTTTATGGATACATTTCTGGTATACTTTTGGAAAACATCAGCACCTCAAATACCATCTAAATCCTGCTGATAGGAACCTTCCAAAACAGCTGGGAATCAAACTTGTGACTTGCACATATAACCAATGGTGTTAAGCCACTGTCACCTTGTGCAGTGACTGGTGTTCAGTTGTGCAGTGCAACAACACACAAAAAATGTGATATATATATATTTAAATGCACTTCAGCTTTCAAAACTGCTGCATCCTGGCCAACATTCTTCTTTTAAAAAAAGTTCCTTTTCAGGATCAGTTTTAATATAAAATCTCTGTTTTTATTGGTCCCTGGATAGCTGAATGGGCACCTTATAAATATCATTCAAAAACCAACTGAAGGGTCTCATGGAGACAGAGAGACCAATTTCTGTAGATCTGGAATGAAACCTTGAGCTTTCATGAATTATTAGAATTTTTTATTTGCAAATTTTTGCTTTTATATTACTGTGGTACTGATTAACATTGCCTGAGGTTATGCTTCATACTGGTGCTATACTTATGCCCTTCCTTTGAGTTTTTATTGTTTTTGAATCTCAGTATAATTCCCCCCCCCCGATTCACCATTACTAGGTCACACTGTTTAGGAGTGGGAGAATTAATTCTTGCTATCAAGGGCAGCACTGTAAAATGTAATACATCCAAAAAGAATGAGAAATTTAAGAACACAAATATAATATCTGTGATGAGAAGGAAGTTGCCGATGGGTCTGATGAGCACACTTAAAGATCTGGATATGTACAACAAACTGGGGAGTACATTTATAGATTTTTTTTTTTTTTATTCCCTCCGGCTTCAACACAAAATGTTGTTGTTTTTGTACCTTCCATTGGCTTCACACATGTGATGGATATAGAAAACACCCCTCATAAACACATAAAAAAAAAAAAAAAACTATTGTTGTGGAAGTGATGGCCAAACCATGTTTTTGAGCCTTAGATATGTTTTGGAGGTAGTGCAATATGGCAAAAAAAAACATGAATCAACAAATTGATACTTTGGGGAAAAAACTGAGTATGTAATATTGTTAACACAATGCTGTAACTTAGAGTTTTGTTGTGATTGGTTCATTTTGTATTCTTTAATATACGGGTTTTGGATTTTGTGTTATGTAATGGGGTGATAACCTAAGAACCTGAAATATTTCTTGGCACTCAGGAAAAGTGCTTGGTCAATATGAGACACATGTAGAACTACCTGGTGTCATTAAGTAGTCATGTGTTTGTTGGCCCCTCTATCTGCCTATGAGTTTTTATAAATTGAGTATGCGCTTTGGATATTATGGCTCATGCTTTTGCACTCCTCCTCTCTGCAACTGTAGCATAGGTTTGAATTAGCTTTCACTGCTGGTATTTGGTGAAATTGTTCTCTTTTAGAAATACCCAAGCTTTTTTAGCATAATTTAGACTTTAATGTTATACCTTTAAATAGTTTTTCTACCTGCACTTATCAGGTTTTATAATCTGCTTTTAAAAAGTTAGTAAGGAATTTGACTCTGAACAAAAGTGGTCTGATGAGAAGTATATTGAGCGCTGTACATTACTGTGTCATTATAGAAAACAATGTGGAGAAAGAAGATAAGCAAAGCCCATTACATATCAATTAACAAACATAATTACTGTACAGATTTATATGGGAGTTTTTAAACAATTTTTGAGCTTTTTCTGAAAGTGTTTTTCTATTTATTGTACACTTGCCATGTACAGAACAGCTGCTTGTTTTTATATAACGTTTGAAGACTGGAACGCGCCTTCAGCCTTAACTTCATTTTTTTTTTTACTGCATATCTTCATTCTGAAACATTGTTCTGCGTGTTTTTTTTCTTTATTTTTAAATAAAGACACCTTGTAATTTCTAATTTTGAAAGAAAGAAACTGAGCATGACTTCCCACTGTAAATTCAAGCAGTTCAGCAAGTTCCTGTTTTTGTGGCAGGGACAGAAACAATTCTGTGAAGTACACACATTTCCATTAATATTTGTAGCAATTAGGGATGTCAAGCATTCTGTTTACATATGTTTAAGATATTATATGTATGTTTAAATATTCCTGGACTGGAGACAGCAGTATCTCAGTTCACCTGAACAGACTGTACATGAGAGACTGCCAAATGAAAAGTATATTGTTCTTTCAAAGGGGAAATTGGAAATGGGGCAGTTAATTTCCAGTTCACTGGATCCCCTGCTCTGCTTTTTCTATTTTGTGTTTTTCTTCCGTTTTATTCTGTGTATCTGCTTTCTGTCATTTCACATTCTCTTTCAAGTTTTTTTTTTTTTAACCATGCAATTTTGTCAGGAATAAAGGATTTTTGTTCTTTGCTGAAGGTGATACCTAACACAGTTGTTGTAGTCCATCATTTTTAATTGGTATCCATAGGTGTCATCTTTGTATGGAGAATGTATCTTTATTATAAGTGTCTTGTTTTGTTACAGCATGATCAGAATATATTGACTCTGTGAAAATATAATGTGAGTCACAGTCTGAGAGCAGAAGGTATTTAATGCCTGCATGTGCTGCAGGAAGACGGGCAGACAGACAGTGCCGTCTCTCTGGTTGTGTCCCTGCAGACAGCTTCCGCTACACCTGTGACATCTGCGGCAAGAAGTACAAGTACTACAGCTGTTTCCAGGAGCACCGTGACCTCCACGCTGTCGACGGTACGCACCTTGCACCCCATCCCCCACTTGTTTAGTCACATAGTCAAGCGTATCTTTTTGAGGGGTCAGCAGGTAGCATAGCTGTTAAGGAAGTTGCCTTACACTTGAAAGATTTCCTGATTCGTGTCCTGAGAGAGACTCTGCTTTTCCACCCTTTAGCAGGACGCATAATCCTACTTGCTTCAGTAAACATCAAGTGTAAATAGGTTTAAAAAATGTGCAAATTGACCAGAAGTGTCGGTTTACCAACCGAAAGTAATGGCAGGTCAGGATGCTTTTTAAAGGTGTGCTGTGGCGATCCAGAGTGCGCAATGTCGGGAGTAAAGGAACAGTAATGCCCGACTCCTTTCCTCACCTCACTACCCCAAACTCGCACAGATCCCTATGACCAGGTTGTTATACCTGTGGATGACCAGAAGGAAGAGGAGACCTTCCAGAAGATCGGACCCAGTAAGAACCAGCAGGGAGGAAAGTTGGGAGACATCAGGGTGGTGATGGGCAGGCCTGGTCCTGTAGCAGCCAAGAGGATTTTGGTTTTCATCCTATATAACAGTATCTCTTAATTGGATCAGTTACAAATTCACAAAAATAATTCACCTTCTAACATCATTTATTATCTTTAAATACAGTCTTTAGAAAAATTGACTAGAGCTGAAACCCTTGTCTCTGTGGAAGTGCATGTGCAGTTATAGTAAAATTCAAAGAACTCACAAACCAGATGCTGATTCAGTGAACCGTCCTTTTGGAGAACCTGATGATTTTTTTTTTTTTTTTTTTTTTTTTTGGTTTCGTTTTGGTTGGTTTCCTCAGAGACCGGGAGCTACGTGTGCGAGTATTGCGGGAAACAGTACAAGTACTTCAACCCTTACCAGGAGCACGTGGCCCTGCATGCTCCCATGAGTAGGTGTTCATACCATGTCTTTAATCATGGATTGTGTGTCATCACTTTTTAAAATTTATCCATTACTAACCATCTTCTTGCCATGAAAAAAGTCATCTTGCATCCGTCAAGCCACACCTGACACTAGACAGATTGTTTTTCACATTCAGTTGAGTTTAGGAGGTTTTGAGCTCAGTATGAAGACTAGATGGTTGCATCCCACAACGCATTGGAAATATTTAGTGGAAAAACATGGCAGGGTTATACTGACAGGCAATAGTATTAAGCTCATTTTCAGACAACCCTGGTTTCCATCACTGGAAGTATTTTGCAATGTGGAGATTGGCTCCTTCATGTCTGGTCTGTCCTCAGCCGTTGTGACCTGAGATGCAGGTCTGGGGCATCCCTGTTCTCCTTGGGTTGTCCTGCTGCATGTGGAAATCTTTTTTTTTTGCTTTTTAGCAGCTCATCTTAATCCCTCGACTCTCGAATTTTATACATTTTGCCCTTTCCTCTAGTACTTTGAGATTGCTGGTTATATGGAGTACAAACACGCTCGTACATGCCCACAGAAAGCAGTTTGTGTGCTTTTGTTAGTAAAATTTGAGAACCTCTGATCTTGGCTGTTTGGACCAAAAAACTGATTCAGTGAATTGACTGTTACTGAAACCAGTTTAACTTCCTTAGATCTTCACAGTGCATCAAGAGTTGGAAAACCTGCTTGACTGTAGTGTTGAATAGATGTGCTCTAGGTCTCTGTTTTTGAGCAGTGTAGGAACAAGGACAATAAGGGCTGCCATCCCACCTGAAATCAACGTTGTCTTCTCATTTAGTGTCTGGAGCTGGGGGGTTGCCGTGTAGGAAAAGGCCACAAAACCTATTTCATTTTTGTTTTATGCCAGTAAAATGTTGTGCCGTCATAAACCATGTGTTGTTTTGTGTGTATTGAAAATTGCCCATCTTATTTCATACATTACCTTCAGTGAAAAAAACAAAGTCTGCCGGAAGTAATTTTGACTACATTATTCTCACAGATCGGTCCTTTGAGGGACAGTCACAACCAGCTCGTTCACAGCATCGTTCAGTGGATGTCGGCAAATACAGCACCTCCAAAACGGAACACAGCCAAATAGGTAAATAAACACATAAATAGCAACCTTGGCTACTTCACTGTACCACTCACACATGCTGTCAGCTTGGTGTAGTTATAGGTCAGTGTGATGTTATCGCAGTACACTATTAAACATAAAACTGGTAACAGACCTGTTAAAAAAAAAAGTGCTGCAGATCTGTGGTCCTTTCCAAGAGGTGCAAACTTTCATACCAAACCTCTTCAATCTGGGGAAAAAATCAGTGATGATAGTAAAGCTGTGTGAGCTTGATGTTTTTCCTCTGTTCTTGTTTGTGTTTGTGTCTCATCCGCTGGAGGAATAGGTGTGTTTCAGCTTAGTTATACACCACATTCTTGTTGTTGGTGCCCTTTTACTCTCTCTTTCTCTCTCTCTCTCTGTCAGTCTCTCTCTTTATGCATCAATTTAGGTCTGTTCTAAAACACCCTGTCACTGAATACTATTTAAAGTTTGTCATGTAACTGGGTCAGGCAGAATGTTGAGGAGAAAAGGCAGCGTTTAAATTCAGCCTGACTGAACGATTTGTTCTAAAAACCTGGGACAAGAATGATCATAATCAGTTCCAGAGGACTTAAGTGACTTAACTCAAAAGTCGCCACTGTGTACTGTAATCATGCTGTGTGTGTGAGATGAATTTGAATGCTACAGGCACCGTGTAGCCCACGGGAAGCTTCTGCAGATGCATATATTAGCCTGTCTTGTTGGACCCCCCCTCAGGGTGACTCAGTGCACAAAAACAATCAGCATTTCGAGCAGGCCTTTCGTGACCTGTGTCCTACCTTAACCCGCCCACAGAGGCCACTTTCTGCTGCAAGAGGGAAAGCAAAATGCAGACAAGTCTTGGCGAGACCAACAGCTCTCAGAACTCGAGTGGTGAGTGACCCGGACCTACATGTGTTCACACAGTGAAGATGTGCTTGTGGTATTAGCAGCTAAGAAACCTTAGAATTCTATGAAGAATTAATAAATAATCGTTGACTTCTTACAAGAACAGGTTGCATGTATGCAGATGTTTGTTCTTTACAGGATGGTATACAAGTCAGTAGCTTTAAAAGGGATGAATCATTTTACTACAATGATCAAATGCTCACTTCGATACAAGAAATTCTGTCTCATTTATGTAAATGAACATGGGTGTGTTTTTCAACCTTATGATCTTAAGAAACAAGGAAAGTATTTGAAGGGAAAACACCCTGATTGCTGTTTGCTCCTGGGGCTTATGGCCACTCTTCCTCCTACCTCCAGGTACCACAAGCCCCCAGGTTGCCAGCTCCTACTCCAATGTACAGAGTAAGTAGGTCCTCTCTGTGCTGAAAGATTGGCAAGTTGTAGGGTCGAACCCTGCAGCTTTGAGTTTACTTCACTGTGAAAAAGGGTTTACTGGCAGGGTCGGCCAAGAGCCTCGGCTGCTTAAGTTTTTAAAAAAAAAAAAAAAAAAAAAATAGTTGTATCCCTCTCTCTCTTTATAAATGAAAAAATAAAAGAAAAAAGAAAGGGAAAAACACACACACACACAAACAGTATATGGTCTCTTAAAGACCATTGTGTGATGCTGACAATTCTGTTTTTATTCTCTCTGTGTCAGTAGTTCATGAATGAACTAGTTGGATATCCTCTTGCCACTGGATATTGATGTTTTAGATATAAAATGCTGACTGGTTTGTCAGCTGTCATTATGACATTTAGCAGTAGAAACCAGATTTTGGAAACTTTTGGAGAAACATCACATCTAGTTACAACCTCTCAAAATTTACTTGCTTTCAGTGGATTGCTGGTAATATTTTGTCACTGTTTACCAGAAATCCTGTGTATAAAGGAAAGGGTCAAATATAATAATTACAGTAATTATGCTACTGCAAAAAAAATTTTTATAACAAAAAGTGGAAATATTTAAAACAGAGCTGGTGAATATGTATAGTGTTTCTCTTACATCTGTGATGATAACTGTCCAGTACTTGCTGCCACATGAAATTATCCCTCACATTCCTTTTATAAACTGTAATCAGTGTAATTTTGGCTGGTAGTTAAAGAAACAGCATCTGTGTATGATGGTGAAGATGGTGTACGATGAAGCGGTGGGAGGCCAGTATTCCTGGATTTCTGAAATATTTCTGTGAAAATACAGGTATATAATTTTGGCTTTGGATAAGAGTTTTCTAAACATCTAAAGGACTGGCTAAATAACTGAATCTTTGTCTTGATGCTTATGCTGGGTAAGTTTATTACTTTAGCAGCTGCTATTCTCCAAAGTGATATACAGTTATTAACTGTACTGTGTTTTGCTGACACCTTGGTCCAAGGGGACGCACCCTTCTATGTACACTGCATTAAATTGAGTTCCCAACAATAATTTTTGCATCTACATAGCAGAACAGTGTGACACACTCGCTGACAGTCACTCACACTATGGGCGGTTCAGACTCATCAGTTTACCTGAAACACATGTTTGGGCAATGTGAGGAAACCCATGCAAACATGGGGTGAGCATGCCATCTCCACACTGACTGAGCTCAATTCAAACTCATGATTCAACACTCCTAACTACTGCTCTAGTGTTTCTTTTAATGTTGTATTTTCAATCCATCCCTTCATTGTCAGTAATCACTTATCATATACAGGGTTTAGGAGGCTGAGAGTCTATCTGGAAATTATTGGATGTGAGGCAGGGCACACCCTGAATGGGAGACATTGTGATAATGTAGCTTAAGGATGTTTATAATAACATTCACAAGTTGTCACATTGTCGGGTCTTTCACTTTGCAAAGTACGTGGACAGCATGATGTTAGAAACACTCCCTGTAATATCCTTGAGCGGGTACTTATTTACTGTTGCTGTTAATGGGTAGGTAACTATGTAGCTTAACATTCTAAGTCAGTTTGGAGAGATGTGTAAACTGACTAAGTTAACACTGCTGCTACCTTGCTATTTTGAAGTATTGGGCGAAGGGATGATTCTTGTAGTGACGAATGGGCCCGAAATGATGATGACAGACTGCTTCATCTCCACTGTATTCGGTACATAATAATAATAACACACACACACACACACACACACACACACATTTTCAGAACCGCTTGTCCCATACAGGGTCATTCAGTATTCAAATTCAACTGTGATTTTTACCTTAATAGATCATTGTGATTGGTCGATATTGTCAGCGTGACATAGGAAGTGTGTGCAGTAGCTGTTTTCGTTATGTAAGAAGTGTGATCATTTTAATAAACTGCTTCAAAGGCTAATGATTCTGTTGTGCTCAATAACAAACATGTATAAAAAAAGGGTATGTATTTTCATAAGGTTTTTCATTGTACGGGACCTCCTTACACAAGGCCCGAGTGTATTAAATCATAGTGCAAAACTGTGTGTCTGAGTAAGTTGTTAGGACACACTCATAGAAGTTTATGCATTATCCCTCACTGGCAACAGATGGTGGGTAACAGACCCATGCCCTGTTTCAGCTGTTAAGAGGAAGTTCAGATGCAACATAAACAGCAGTCCTGCTTTCATTTTCCCCTTCCTGTTCTCTGTGAACACACACACAAAGACTTGTGGGTTCAGAATGACCAAGTGCACTAGCAAAGGCTCCGTAAATTAACCGGATGTCCCTACTTTGATTAGAAAAGCCAAATCCACCACCATCAGTTCGTTTGACCTTTGTAGAACTCTACAATCTCGAGGGAAAGTATGAACCCACAGAAAGGAGATGTCATTTTTCCAGCACCCTGGCTTCATCTTAGCTGAAAAATACATATGTATTTATTCATTTGTTGTTACTCTGACACTTTTCTCCAAAGTGACTTATAATGTTAAGCTGCTTACGATTGTTTACCGTTTATACAGCTGGGTAATGTTTACTGTAGCAATTTAGGGTAGATACCTTGCTCAATGAGAGGCTGCAGCCAGAGGTGGGATTTGGACTATGCAACCTTTGGATCCAAAGGCAGCAGCTTTAACCACAACTCTACTATATTATAAATTATTTATTTAAATGGCAGCAGGTGGCTTAGAGTTCTTGTAGCCATTGTCTTTCAGTTAAAAGTTCAAGCTTGGCTTGACCAGG